>NC_081310.1:22207500-22543928 GCF_026419965.1 Kogia breviceps | reverse complement strand
TACTATTGACTAGGGGGTGGGGAATGGGAGCAGGGAGATGGCGGTGACAGTTGCTCAGGTAAGTGATGGAAGGTCACGAACAAATATAAGACTTATTTTGCAGGTGAGACCAGCGGGGCTTCCTGGGAATTGACTCTGAAGGATGTGGGATAGGAATCAAGAATGACCCTTAGGTCTGGAGGTCTAGCTGGGTGTAGGGTGGAGCCATTTACTGCGAGGGAACAGGTCAGGGTGGAAGGGCAGCTGGATATGTGGTTCCGGTACCCAGTGAAGTAGGCAGGCTGAAGGTGTGAGCCTAGAGCCATCAGTGATTGGATGGCAGGGGAGCCAGGAGGCTGGACCACATCCCTTAGGAAGAAAGAGCAGCAGGTTCTCTCCATGACCTCAGGCTGTTTGTCATAGCAGGTCAGCCCCTGGCCCTTCTGGCCCAGGTCAGAGAGATGGTGAGACACCATTAATACAGGGGACTGATTGAGTGCAGACCTGGCAAGCAGATCAGAGGAAGCAGACAATGAGCAAATCCCCCAGACCTATTATCCCTCTGCAAACACAGGCCGCTCTCCTGAATGTGGATTCCACAGGGGTTCAAGAGTTTTGCTGGGGAAGTAAAATAATTGGGCAATCAGCCAGAAGAAGGTCAATGTGGATTGGGAGGCTTCTTACAATGGACTGATTAGCCCTCTGGGGTAATCTTTGTCATGCAGAGGAAGGAGCCTGGCTTCCGGCTGTGGGTCTGGGGGAGAGTCTGGCCCTCTGCACACTGGCTTTGTCGGAAAAGGCCCAGAGGGGGTGAACTCATCCAAAGCCAGATCTGCTGTCCCAGAGGACAGGAGGTGAGAGCAGAGTCGGGAGGAAGGGGGAAAGCTCAGCGCCGCTGGCTGCGGGCCTGGCCGTGGGCCTGAGGTTGAGAACGCTGTGGGGAGATGGCTGGTGGGAGCCATGACCACCCTCCTACCCCTGAGGGCCAGGATTTGACTCCAGCTAGAGTCCCAGCTGCCAGCTGAGGCCTCATGAGAAAATATGAGGGTCAGAGGTCGTCCCATGGGCTCCATCAGCGGGGATGAGCTGGACCTGGGCCTGGGCTCAGAACCAAAGAGGACTGAGGTCCGTGAAGGCTGGAGCCCAGGAGCAGGTTCCCTTCTAGACTAGAGCCCAGCATCTGGGGGCTCCAGGGAGGTCCTGTTCCCTGTCCAGCCCGGGGCAGACACCACTCTGGGAACCCCAGAGACACCCCGAGGCCCAGCCCCAGGTGCCCTGTGCTGCCGCAACCCTGCACCCTTCGGCCTCCCCGACCCCAGACATGGGGGCCCATGCGGCTTTTGGGGGTCTCCAGATACACCCCTGCCCACAGGGTGGGCAGTGGGCCCTCCCTGCCCTCCCAGAGCAGCTTGGCCTCAGCATCAGCAGGACCGGCCCTTCCCGGGGGCTCCCTGGGCTGAAGAGGGTGGGGGTGGAGGAAGGCCGCTTTTCCTTTCATCCACACCTTCCCAGCGAAGCTGGGTCCTGGGTTCAGTCCTTGCTGGGCGGCTGTGGGGCCTCAGGAGGATCATTGAGCCTCCCTCTGACAGCTGTCTGCTGGTCAGTTGGGTGAGGCAAGGAGAGGCCTGGCTTCTGGAAAGAGGGCCAGGAAGGACACCTTTGCGGCCAGATAACAATAGCTGGTCTGGATTGAGTGTTTACTCTGGGCCTGTACCTCACTGAACTCTCACCATGAGCTGGTGGAATACATATTATTAGCGCTCCCACCCCACAGATAAGGAAACCAAGGCGCAGGCAAGGTGATGAACTTGTCCAAGGTCATGGGCCAGGACCGGCCGCCCTCCGTGCTCTCATTAACGAACGATCTATGACCTTGGACCAGGCTCTTGACTGCTCTGAGCCTCCTTCCTGCAATGTCAACAGTGTCTTCCTCCTGTGAGGGGGAGTGAGGGAGAAATGGGAGGTGAGTGAGGCAAAGGGAGAGCCCAACCGGGGCAGGGGTGAGGCTGTGGAACCACCCAAAGCATGGCATTTAGGGTGCCCTTGGCCCACGGCCTCCAGCCTCACTGAACTCAAGCTTCCTCTTGTATCAGCTGCCCCTTTGTCTTCTCAGCTGCCCCCAGGTTACAGAGAGGAGGCAAAATCATCAATATACATTTTGCTTAATTAATTGAAGAGAAAGAGAGGCAGGAAGAGGAGCAGAGGGGGAGGGGAAGGAAGGAAACAACCTGTATTACAATCACAATTGTGATTTTCTGAATCCAGGAACGTCTTGTCTTTAAAAACGGAGAGGTGTGTTTGCAGGTGCTGGATGAGGAGGAGTTGGAGCTGAACTTGTTGCTGTTGACAGAGGACGGCAGGCCACAGCCCCGCCATCAGTGGGCTCACTTTTGTTCTGGGGACAAAGCCTGCGTGTGCGGTGTGGCCGATCACAGACAGGGGAGATGGGAGGGAATCAAACACTCACCCTCACCATGCACCTTTTAGGTGTTTTCTCCAACGGAAAAAATGTTCATTGACAGATGGAGCTTTAAGCCCTGAAAAGAAAAAACAAACAAACGCACAAAACCAAACCAAACCAAGCCTCTTTGGATGTCTGTCTTGAGGCTCCTCTGTGTAGGTAAACATGACTCTTCTGCACGCATAACCGTTTCCGGTGCCTCCCAGGTCTTCCGTACTCTTGTTCTGGGTAGAGTGAGAGCTCTCCCAGTAAGACCCCCAAGAAAGAAAGGAAAAGATGAACTCTTGAGAGACACGTTTCATGCTGGGGAAAAACAGCACAACTGCTCCCTGCGCGTGGGAGCAGCAGCCGGCAGTGAAGGAGATGCCGCTGCTTTCATCTGCGTCTGGACATCTCCTTGTGACACAGTCACCCGCCCCCTCCAGCCGCCCAGCCTGCCCAGCCCTACTGGAAGACCTGGCCCTGGAAAATGGGTGCCCGGATGACCACACAACCGCGTCTCCATGGTGCCCCTGACTCGCTTAGTCTGATGTGGGTCCCGCCTTCCAGCTGGAGTGAGCTTCCACCCACTGCCCCTGTAGCCCTTGAGACTCCCAAGGTCAGGGCACAGCGTCTCACTCAGCGAGGGCCTGGGTCCTGTTGCCTGGATGCTCTCCCTCCAGGCCTCCACGGTTGCCTTCTGGTGAGAGGGCTGCGGAAAGGTGGTTGCCAGGCCAAGGCTACAAGGCCACAGAGGGGCTTTGTTCTGGGCCTGTGGCTGGGGCAGTGTTCTACCGGGTGGACTCCCACACCGCTGACCTTGGCCTGCACTGGAAACTGCAGGAGAGCCTCTTCCTGCCAGGTCCCTCCAGCGCCCTCTCTCAATAAGCTGAATATCATGCTCACTTTCAAGGAAATGCTTCACGAAACTCCTTTGTTCATCACAGAGTATCTGTTGAAGATTGCACCCAGAGCTGAGGCGATAAACTGATGACTCACACAGTCCGCCCCTTGTAACTCAGCTTCCACACGCTCCCTTCTACAGATGGGAACTGCCGGACAACAAGAACACGACTGTATGCTTCTTAACAGGATCCACCTGTCCTTCCTACCCGTGAAGCAGTTCTCTCTCAGCTCCAAAATGAGAAGACCCGCCATCCCAATAGATATCGTATCCATCATGGGCTATATTAGTTCCTCCTCAAATTTGGTGGTGGTCTCACTCAATATTCTGTTTCCTACTAAATTGTAAAATTGACCTTCAATAACTCATGTATACAATTTTTTGAAAAGGGAAGAAGGAGAAAGGAGAATGATTACTTTTTACACATCAGTACATGCACGAAACAAGCATAGAGAGACAAAGCTACCACCACGCTCATTCCTGTAATAGTCACAAGGTCATGGTCGGTATCTATGGTTTCCGTCTTTGCCGACTCATGCCGTGTTTCCCTAGCCCTCAGCCAGAACTTCAGCTGCTTTGGGTTCTGGAGTGACCCAAACCTTCATTCCCCAAGGTCTGAGTCCTCAGTTATCCTGCCTTTTGGGGGGTTGCTGTGGTTTTCAACTCACCTCTACCGTTGGGGGAGCAAGTACCAAGTGGGTCCCCAGGGAATTCCCTGGATCTCAGACACAGTCTTCTTCTTTTTTTTTTTTTAATGTCATATTTCTTTTTATTTTGGAAATTTTATTTATTTATTTATTTATTTTTGGCTGCATTGGGTCTTCGTTTCTGCACGAGGGCTTTCTCTTGTTGTGGCGAGCAGGGGCTACTCTATGTTGCGGTGCGCCGGCTTCTCGTTGCGGTGGCTGCTCTTGTTGCAGAGCACGGGCTCTAGGCGCGCAGGCTTCAGTAGTTGTAGCACGCAGGCTCAGTAGTTGTGGCTCTCGGGCTCTAGAGCGCAGGCTCAGTAGCTGTGGCGCACAGGCTTAGTTGCTCCGCGGCACGTGGGATCTTCCCGGACCAGGGCTGGAACCCGTGTCCCCTGCACTGGCAGGCGGATTCTTAACCACTGTGCCACCAGGGAAGCCCTCAGATATAGTCTTCTTTGCCATCACTGTGTGACAGTCCCCTTTTCCCCTTAGTAGTAGGGATCAGTCATGTCAGCCAGGGGAGAAGCTTCTTTTTTGACCTGGTGGTTCAGTGATAAGGAGCCTAAAATGGCCAGGTAGATGTCACATCTGAGGATTCAGGGGAACCATTGATGTGTCCCCTGGTAGAAGCATGTCCTGCTCCATGCAGGATAGTGGGATTTCAGTTGGAAGATGTACAGTTTTTAAATTGCAGGCCCAGATGACTCACACAGTCCATGGTAGCATGACTCACAGAGAATGGTAGCAAACGTTTGGAGGCAGGAGAGGGCAGGACATGTTTTCATTCAGTATTGATGGAGCCCCTACTGCTGCCTGCCACCATGCGAGGTCCTGGGGATCTATCAGTGAACAATTCAAGGTTGTTCCTTCAAGAGCTTGCTTTCCATTGGGAATTGTGGGAGCATATTGGAGAAGTGGAGCAAAGGGGGAGGGCAGCCTGGCATTTTCAGTAGAAGATCTTGGGTGCCATGTGAAGGGTGCTCACCACCCCTCTTGCCAAGTGCCAGGGGAAAACCCTCTGTGTCTGGGGGCTCAGAGGGAGAGCTTAGGATAAAGGCTCTCCACCAGGGCAGAACCAGTGTCACTCACCGTGCAGGAGCCAGGCCTGCCCTCAGCCGGGCCCCAGAAGGACAGTGGTATATGAGGAATGGGGCCCCACCACAACTGCTAACAGCTTGGCTCTTAGTAGACCATGGACAGAAGATGGGTATGGGGTTCAGAGCTTTCATAGGGCTGGCTCCCCTCTTCTCTTCAGGCCACTGGTGGGTAGAGGGTAAGAGAACAGTGGTACAGTATGTGTATCAGAGAATTATAGTATAAAGTATGAAGAAGGAAGTTGATAAGTCAGAATCACTGCTAGCCTGAAGGTATTTCCTGAAAAGTTTGTACACAATGGCTGCAAACACTCAGGTGAGTGCCTGTAGAGAGAAATCAGAGGTAAATATTAGAAACAAGGAGCAAAATTATCATTATCAGCAAATAACTATTTTTCTCTTTCCTAAGAAAGCAAAGGAATACATCTCTAAACACTACGGTATTGCCTGGTTTTAATTTAAATAAATGGAATCATATGTCTTTCGGGTCTGGCGTCTTCTGCTCAGTTTTCTGTTTGTGATCATCACCAGTATTGTATATCGTTTCATTTTCTTTGCTGCAGGATATTCTATTGCAGGACTATACTACATTTTATTTATCCATTACACTGTTGATGGATATTTTTGGTGGGTTGCTTCAGTTTGGGCTCTTATAAGCAATGCTGTTATAATCATCTATACATGTGCATTTCTGTCCAACTGAGTGGAATTTCTAGGTCTTTGGGTAATGTGGTATCTTGAACTATAGTAAATACTGGGAAAGAATTCTCCAGTGTGGTTGTAGAACTTTACACTCTCACTAGCAACATAGGAGAGTTCTTGCTTCTTCAGATCTTCACCAACCTTCTGCAAGATCCATTCTTGATTTTTAAAAACTCCTACTATGGGGGCTTCCCTGGTGGCGCAGTGGTTGGGAGTCCGCCTGCCGATGCAGGAGACACGGGTTCGTGCCCTGGTCCGGGAGGATCCCACATGCCGCGGAGTGGCTGGGCCCGTGAGCCATGGCTGCTGGGCCTGCGCGTCCGGAGCCTGTGCTCCGCAACGGGAGAGGCCACAGCAGTGAGAGGCCCGCATACCGCAGAAAAAAAAAAAAAAAAAAAAAAAAAAAAAAACTCCTACTATGGATACTTCCTTAGTATGATAAAATGTGTTTATCTCAACTCTAAAGCTCATACTTAATGGGGAAATAGTAAAGTAGTCCTGTTAAAACAAGGGACAAGACAATGATATTTATTATCATCAATTTTATTTAGCATTGTTCTGAAGATACTAGCTAATGAAATAAGACAATAAAAAGAAACCAGAGGAATACATTTTTTAACATCTTTATTGGAGTTTAATTGCTTTACAGTGTTGTGTTAGTTTCTGCCGTATAACAAAGTGAATCCGTTATACATATACATATATCCCCATATCTCCTCCCTCTTGCGTCTCCCTCCCACCCTCCTTATCCCATCTCTCTAGGTGGTCACAAAGCACCGAGCTAATCTCCCTGTGCCCTGCAGCTGCTTCCCGCTAGCTATCTATTTTACGTTTGGTAGTGTATATATGTCAATGCTACTCTCTTACTTCGTCCCAGCTTACCCTTCCCCCTCCCTGTGTCCTCAAGTCCATTCTCTACATCTGCATCCTTATTCCTGTCCTGCCCCTAGGTTCATCAGAACCTTTTTTTTTTTTTAGATTCCATATATATGTGTTAGCATACAGTATTTGTTTTTCTCTTTCTGACTTACTTCACTCTGTATGACAGACTCTAGGTCCATCCACCTCACTACAAATAACTCAGTTTCATTTCTTTTTATGGCTGAGTAATATTCCATTGTATATATGTGCCACATCTTCTTTATCCATTCATCTGTCGATGGGCACTTAGGTTGCCTCCATGTCCTGACTATTGTAAATAGAGCTGCAGTGAACATTTTGGTACATGACTCTTTTTGAATTATGGTTTTCTCAGTGTGTATGCCCAGTAGTGGGATTGGTGGGTCATATGGTAGTTCTATTTTTAGTTTTTTAAGGAACCCCCATGCTGTTCTCCATAGTGGCTGTACCAATTTACATTCCCACCAATACTGCAAGAGGGTTCCCTTTTCTCCACACCCTCTCCAGCATCTATTATTTGTAGATTTTTTTTGATGATGGCCATTCTGACTGGTGTGAGGTGATACCTCATTGTAGTTTTGGTTTGCATTTCTCAGAGGAATACATTTTGAAAAAGAAGAATTCAATTATCATTTTTAACAAACATTGAGATTTTGTACCTAGGGACTTCCCTGATGGTCCAGTGATTAAGATTCTGAGCTTCCAATGCAGGGAGTGTGGGTTCGATCCCTGTTTGGGGAACTAAGCTCCCACATGCTGTGGGAGGCGTGGACAAAAAAAAAATGTACTAAAACATATATACAGTGGAATATTACTCACCCATAAAAAGGAATGAAATAGTGCCATTTGCAGAAACGTGGATGGACCTAGAGATGGTCACACAGAGTGAAGTAAGTCAGAAAGAAGAAAACAAATATCGAATAATACCACTTATGTGTGGAATCTAGAAAAATGGTACAGATGAACTTATTTGCAAAGCAGAAATAGTCACAGATGCAGAGCACAAACTTATGGTTACAAAGGGGGGTGGGGTGGGATGAATTGGGAAATTGGGATTGACATGTATACACTACTATGTATAAAATAGATAATTAATGAGAAGCTACTATATAGCACAGGGAATTCCACTCAATGCTCTGTGGTGACCTAAATGGGAAGAAAATCTGAAAAAGAGTGGATATATATGTATGTGTATATTATATATATATGTGTATGTTATATATATATATATATATATATATATATATATATATAACTGATTCACTTTGCTGCACAGCAGAAACTAACACAACATTGTAAAGCAACTATGCTCCAATAAAAGTTAATTTAAGAAAAAAGATTTTGTACCTAGACAATGCAAGAGAATCAACTAAGAACTACTACAAATGATAAGACTATTCAGTATGGAGGCTGGGTGCAAAATTGGTACATAGAAATCAATAGTCTTCAATGGTACAAACAATAATTGGCAGTGCTGTGGAAAAGATCCCATTTTCAAAACCAAAAAAATATAAACTACGACTATAAACTACTATAAAAAATATAAACTATCTCAGTAACTGATTTAACTATCAAAATGAAAACTACATACACTGTAACCCAGTGTATCAACTTGCAAAAGATACATTCTTATATGTATAAAGTGTCATTTATCCTAGGCGATTTATTGCAACATTATTTGTAATAGCAAAGGATTGATATGGAATTTGAATATTCACTCAAAAGTTGTGGTTATATAAATTATGATACATCTATATAAAAAATTTATGTTAACAGTAAAATAAAATAATGTGGCAGTACTATATAGAAGATTCTACAAGGTATATTGTTAAGTGAAAGAAGAAAAGTGTAGGAAATCTGTGTAGTATGCTAATCTTTGAGTTAAAAAAGGAAAGAAAGAAATGTATCTGCATATATTTGCATAGAATATCTCTGAAGGATACCTAAGAAATTATGGTATTTCCTCAAACCTAAGAGCTTTTGATGCTGGAGCTTCCTTCATCTGACCAGGGCTGAACTGTGTCACAAATTCATATGTTGAAGTCCTAACTCCCAGTACCTCAGAGCATGACTGTAGTTGGAGATGGTGGTGCAGGGGGCTTTAAGGGGTGACTAAATTAAATGAGGCTCTTAGGGTGGGCTCTAAACCAATCTCACTGGTGTCCTAAGAAGAGGAAATTTAGACACACGGAGAGACACCAGGGATGTGTGTGCATAGAGGAAAGACCATGTGAGGACACAGCAAGAAGGTGGCCATCTGCAAGCCAAGGAGAGAGGCCTTAGAAGAAACCAATTTGCTGGCACCTTGATCTTGGACTTCCAGCCTCCACACTGTGAGGAAATAAATTTCTGCTGTTTAAGACCACCCCCTCCCCTCTCCCCACTAACATTTTGTTATGGCCGCCAGAGCAGCCTGAGACACCAAATGTCATCAGAAGGTTGTTGCGTAAGAGTGTCCCAACTGCCACCTGGCTGTCAGTGATTATGAGACAAATTCTGATTTCAGAGGCAACTTGTCAGAGAGAACAATAAACCCCTTTGAATCAACTGAACTAACAACACTGGTGCCTCTGGGGTGGGGGTTGGTGGTGGATAGAGAGACTGGGGCCAGGGATGGGAGAGACTTTTTACCGTACCATTTACAGAATAAAATTATAATTTTGAAAAGGGGGTATGGATCACGATGATAGATTAGTAAGATTCGTACAGTGGGAAAAATATCTGAGTTTCCTTGTAAGCAGACTGTCTCTGCGGAGGAGAAGCGGGAGATGAGCAGCAAAGGCAGGGAGGCTGACTTTTAAAAAAATTTTATTTATTTATTTAGGCTGCACCGGGTCTTAGTTGCAGTATGTGGGATCTTTTAGTTGCAGCATGTGGACTTCTTAGTTGTGGCATGGTAACTCTTAGTTGTGGCATGCATGTGGGATCTAGTTCCCGGACTGGGGCTCAAACCCGGGCCCTCTGCATTGGGAGCATGGAATCTTACCCACTGGACCCTCAGGGAACTCCTGAGGCTGACATTTTTCACGAACACCTTATGCACTTTTGACTTTTGTACCATGTGTATTAACTAGAAAATAATTAAGAAACATTGTTAACTTAAAAATTTAAAAAGTTAAACATGGTAAGTTAGTATCAGTTGAAAGACCTCTACCATTTATTGAGCACCTATTGTGTGTGTGTGGGGGGCTTTGTGAGAGGCACTTTGCTGACATCTCCACTAATACTGACAGGTTCTTTGCAAAAAAAAGTGCATTATCCCCATTTTGTAAGAGGAGACTTATATTCAAGGGGATAGAAAACCCATCTAAGGCCACACAGCCGATTAGTGGCACAGCAAGGACTGAACCCAGGCTCACCCTTGCCGGAAAGGTGTGGATAAACGGACACATGGGTCCTTAGTCCTCTCCTGTTCCCCACTCTTCTCAGCCCAGGGAGCCCCAGGAAGGGTTGGCCCTGCTAACACGGAGGCCAAGTTGCTCTGGGAGGACAGGGAGGGCCTGCTGCCCGCCCAGAGGCGTGTCTGGAGACCCCAAGGAGCCACATGGGCCCCCAGGTCTGGGGTCGGGGAGGATAATGGGTGCAGGGCTGGGGCAGCCCAGGGCACCTGGGGCTGGGCCTCGGGGAATTTCGGGAGCACCACAGCAGTGCCTGCCCTGATCAGGAAGGGGACAGGAGCCCCTATCCCCCCAAAGACCCCCAGATGCTCTAATCCACAGGTGAACTGGCTCCTGGCCTCCAATCTTCACCAACCTCACAGTTCACTTTGGTTCCAAGCCCAGGCTCTGGTCCAGTTTGTCCCCAACCGCAGAGTCCGCAGGATGACCTCTGACCTCACATTTTCCCATGGCCCTCATCTGGCAGTCTGGACTCTGGCTGGGGTCAAATCCCAGCCTATTAGGGGCAGGAGGGTGGCAGTGGGCACCTGGCCCCGCTCCTCACCTGCTCTCCTGCCTCAGTCCCTATCATCCATCTCTCCTGGACCCTCTGGGGGCCAGGTCTGCTGCCCACACCCCAAGACGGCCGGCCCACTGCCCTCCGTGGTACCCTCGGCTGTGGGCCAGGTCCAGATTGGCCCGTAATCAGCGGTAGTGACGCCCTGTTCCCCTGACCCCTCTCCTCCCTTTAAGACAGAAGATCTGGCTCAGGGGAGATGGTTAACATCTCCAGCCGACCTGACCTGGCAGGGTGTTAGGCCAGACACAGGTTGGGGTGGAAGTGGGGGAGGCCTGGCTCCTTCTTCTGCATGACAAAGGATGGGGGCTGCCCTCCGTCCCACCCGCTAATCAGCCCATTGTCAAAAGTCTCCCAATCCACATTCGATTTCTTCTTTTGGCCTCTGGCTAGGGTTGCCAGATTTAGCAACTAAAAATACAGGACTCCCGGTGGAAGGTGAAATTTCAATTTCAGATAAACAACAAATAATTTGTTAAAGTACATCCCAAATTGTGTTGGGTATTTCACCTGACAGCCCGATCCCTGGCTGGTTGCCCAACTCTTTTATTTCCCCAGTGAAACTCTTCAACCAGGCAAATCCACGTTCACGTGGGGAAGTCTCAGGAAACTGGGGGACATGCCCCCTGCCCCTGCCCAGCCCTGATCACCTGGATTGAGTCCACTTGGCCAGCTTCAGCGGGTTGAGCAGGACTCCGGCTGGAAACAGCTGAGGCTGTGGAAAGAACTCTGGGCTGGGAATCAGAAGACCTGACTTTACGCAGGCGTCCATGGAGAATGGTTGTGAGCCTGGGGATGTTTCGCCTCTCTGAGCCTTGGCTTTCTTGGCTCAAAAACTGGAGGAGGGGATGGGCTGGATGGTCTTTTCGACTCTGACCTCTGAATCCATGAACAGCCAGGAAGAGGGAGAGGATGGGCTTCCTTATTGGACAAAACCCCATTGGAACTAAATTATCCCAGGCTCCCTTACCTAGGAAGACCCCCCAGAACACTGGGGAAAATAATGGGTTTTCCAACCGTGGACAGCCCAGGAGCTCAACAGCTCCCAGGAGCCCTTCGAGCACCAGGCTCAGACGCTCATCCCGGCAGGCAGGATGGGTCCTTAGGCAGAGAGCCAGGGTGTCGAATTGGCAGTTTAGCTGCAGCAAGGAACAGGACTCTACGTCCACACTCCAGGGACGGAAGTTTGCTCTTTGACTTGCGGGACAGGGGATCTAGCACAGAATGAGATCCCTGCCTCTTCTTCAGGAAACAAGCTTTTAAATTTAACTGGTCAGGGACCCCAAGCCAAGGTAGAGGCTTCTGACCCACAACAATAGCCATCTGTCCACAGTCCAGACAGCCCCCTCCTCGGGGCTCAGGGACCTGTCTGGCCGCTGAACTCCCAGGAGGTCCGAGGGGTGTGACCTCCCTCCCTCCTGGGCTCCCTCCCTCCCACCACCCAGGCCCAGCCCAGGCCTGGCTATAAAGCTGGCCCAGCCTGGCCCTCAGCACACCCAGCTGGGACCCTCCCCGAGCCTCCTCCGGGGACACGTCCTCTCTGCCCCTCCCTCTCCCGAGCAGCACCATGCGGCCCCTCTGGCTCTGCTGGGCGCTCTGGGCGCTGCCGCTGGCCGGCCCCGGGGCGGCCCTGAGCGAGGAGCGGGTCCTGGGCAGCCTGCTGCGGCAGCTGCGCCTCAGCGAGGCTCCCGTCCTGGACGAGGCCGATGTGGAGAGGCTCATCATCCCCGCGCACGTGAGGGCCCAGTACGTGGCCCTGCTGCAGCGCAGCCACGGGGCCCGCTCCCGGGGGAAGAGGTTCAGCCAGAACTTCCGAGGTGAGGCCGTCCCTCCCTGCTGCAGCCTGGTCCTCGCGGGGAGGGGGAGGGCCTGCTCTGGGGAGGGCACAGGGTCCACAGGGCGATGAGGAGGGACCATGGACTGTAAGGAAGGCTGGGCCCGGGTGCCTGGCCTCTGTCTGCACTGAGGGCCCCACCCCTCGGGGCCAGGAGGAGCTGGGCCAGGCTGGACCCGCTGCCAAGGCCAAGGCAAGACTAGATATCATGGGGTAGGGAAGCAAAGTGGAAAGAGGGGAGAATAGAGAAGAGAAGGCAAACTGTCAAGGGGACTTTGTGCTGGTGGACGAAAAGGCTGGCCTCAGCAGAGACTGTTGCCTCAGAGAGAAAGGACCTCTGAGTTCAGTTCTCAGTTCTGATATTTGTTTTACTTTGGACAAGTCACCGAACAACTCTGGCCTATTTGCGTTTCTGGAAGTGAGATTAAAGTAGCGCTGACTGCTTCCCAGAGCTGTGGGCGTCCTATGAGATGGGAGGTACCAGGTCTGAATCCTGTTGCAGCCTGTCACCTCCCTGGGGCTGGGGCTCACCGCCTCAGTGCCCAGAGATAGACCAGTCCAGGTGTCTGGGGAGATGAGGAGACCTGGACACCTCAGCAGGGGTGACGGCTTGTGGCCGCGTGGCTGGCTGTGGTCAGGTGATCCCGGAGCCTCAGGTGTTGGGGACACGTTGCTGGTGTCTCTGAGGAGGGTGTTGTACCCGTCCTCACCATTTCCCTCAGGGCTCAGCAGTCCCACAAAAGTTGCTTACAGGCCCCTGGCTACTCTTTCTCCTTTGGGGGACATTTCACGGGGCATGAGCAGGGAAATGAGAGTAAATTCAGGGCTCTTCCTCTGGCTCTTAGGAAAAGCCAGTTTCAGCCGGTGACCATAGATTTTTCACTAGCTGGGTCTTCTGCCTCCTGCCCTCCATCCCCCCTCCTGCCCCTTTGCCTAAAGAAGGCTGTGGGTTTGTAGTCCTCACTGGAAGCCCCAGCGCTTGCAGAGCGGCTCAAAGCTGCCCCTACCAGGTGAGGGCGGACGCCACTAGTAAACAAGCCCCAATCTCAGATGATGGGGGAGAGCCTGCTTGGGCCTAGCAGTTTTTCTAGGAGTGGAGGTGCTCTCTTTCTGGCCTGGCCCATGAGTTTCCCAGCCCCCAAACTCTCCCTCGGGATTACTGGGGAAACCCTGTTCACTGGCCCTGCCACCCTCAGAGCTCCCCTGGTGCCCGGAGGGGCCCCGCTGACCCCGCTCGTGTCCCCAGAGGTGGCCGGCAGGTTCCTGGTGTCCGAGGCCTCCTCGCACCTGCTGGTGTTCGACATCGAGCAGCGGCTGCCGCCCCACAGCGAGCTGGTGCAGGCCGTGCTGCGCCTCTTCCAGGAGCCGGTCCCCAAGGCCGCGCTCCGCAGCCACGAGCGGCTCTTCCCGCGCAGCGACCGCGCCCGGGTCACCGTCCAGTGGCTGCACGTCCGCGACGACGGTTCCAACCGCACCTCCCTCATCGACTCCAGGTGGGGAGGTGGTGGCTGGGGTGTGGGGCGGGGGGTGAGGAGGGGGGCTGGGCCCGGCGCGGGAGGAGGGGTGGCCTGGGGGAGGAGGGGCGGTGCGGTCCTGGCAGGCCCCTGGGGGGGGGGAGGGGGAGGGGAGAGTGGAGGGGAGGGGAGGGGGAGGGGGAGGGCGGGGGGAGGGTGGGAGAGGGCCCCCCCCGGGGGCCACCCCAGCCGTCCCAGTCCCCACCCCTCAGCTCGGGCCTGTGTCTCCGTGCGGTGTCGCAGGCTGGTGTCCATCCACGAGAGCGGCTGGAAGGCCTTGGACGTGACGGATGCCGTGAACTTCTGGCAGCAGCTGCGCCGGCCCCGGCAGCCGCTGCTGCTGCAGGTGTCGGTGCAGAGGGAGCACCTGGGCCCGCTGGCCTCCAGCGCCCACAGGCTGGTCCGCTTCGCCTCGCAGGGGCCGTCGGGCGCCGGGCAGCGGGAGCCCCAGCTGGAGCTGCACACCCTGGACCTCAGGGATTACGGGTAGGTGCTGTGGGTCAGATGGGTGAACCCGAATAATGAGGCAAATGGCAGAATTAAACTTATTTTGAAATGGGCAACTTTACAGGGTGCTATGGGAATGGATGAACATATACAATTTCTTCTAACGCTCTTAGGAGTAATATCAGGTCTAATTATTTATTGGGGGGTTATTTCTAGTTCTCCATCCTTATCACAAATATCCAGCATTTTGAACATAACAAGAGATGGACCATAAATCTTCCTCCAGATGCCCCACTAAGCCCCGCCCTGGGCCCCCTGACCTCTGCCCTCCCAGCTGACCTCTGACTCTGCCTCTCCTTGCCCCCCACAGAGCTCAGGGAAACTGTGATCCTAAGGCACCAGTGACCGAGGGCACCCGCTGCTGCCGCCGGGAGGTGTACATTGACCTGCAGGGGATGAAGTGGGCTGAGAACTGGGTCCTGGAGCCCCCGGGCTTCCTGACCTATGAGTGTGTGGGCACCTGCCAGCAGCCCCCAGAGCCCCTGACCTTCAAGTGGCCATTTCTGGGGCCGAGACAGTGCGTCGCCTCAGAGACGACCTCTCTGCCTGTGATTGTCAGCATCCCGGAGGGAGGCCAGCCCAGGCCCCAGGTGGTCAGCTTGCCCAACATGAGGGTGCAGAAGTGCAGCTGTGCCTCGGACGGGGCGCCCGTACCAAGGAAGCTGGAGCCGTAGGTGTGGGGTGCAGCCATGGAGGGACTTGGCTCGTGTGTGTGTCAGAAGTGTTCCAGGGCACCAGGAGAGATGGGGATTACTGAACCGTGGATGGCACATGCTCTGTGCTTTCTCCTGAGTTCTTCTGACAAGTCAGCTCACCTTCTGATTTTTGTTTCCCAGGAACAAGACTCCCTGGCCACTGGGTAATCCCTGCCCAGTTTACCTTTTCTTGACATTATTCACTGCACTGTATCCTAAGCACTTATCTCTGTAGATTTTGTAACCTAAGAGGAGAAACCACAATTTGTTATTGTTTCCTTGTCCTGTCACTGGATCTGGGCTGAGCTCTGTGGTACGGGTGGGAGATGCAGCTGCCACTCTGGGCTTAAAACCTAGGGTCAAGTATGGGTTTTGCATTCCCAACTCAGATAATAAGGGCATTCTGCAAGAAACAAATAAAACAGATTTTATTCTGTATTGCTATGTTTTACCCAGAATCCTACAAATTGTGATGGAACAGAAAGTTCTATAGGGATTAGGTCAACTAGATTAGAAAACTAAGGGAAAAGCTTAAAAAGACTTGTTCAAGGTCTCAGTTAAGTGATACAGGGTGCTAGGATCAAAATGCATTGATTCTAAGGTGCCTGTCCTTTAGGATTAAGGCAGAATTTATTTTGGTCATTGTTGTTGACATTTTTACTTTTCTGAGCACAGGGAGTGGGCTTTATTTCAATTCTACTTGATACAAAATTTTTAAAAATCTGTGATCAAAATCATCATCAATATTACAAGAATGTGGGTCACTCCTTTAGATTTGGGGGCAGATAAAGGGAGCAAATGATAAAATGGTGAATATAAGATTTTCGAATGCCAAGATTACACTGGCTTTTAAACTGAGTTTGATGTAGGATCTGGGCCTGGGGCGTGGATGTCTTGGATTCCTTGCCAGCCAGGCTGCACAGCTCTTATTAGCTCTAAACTCTATATCCTCTAAATTTTCATTTTCTTCTCTATCAGATAGGAACAATCCCTGACTCCTGTACTTTTACTGGAGATTTAAGGAAATAGTGTTTTGTTTGTTTAATATTTATGTATTTGGTTGTGCCAGGTCTTAGTTGCAGCAGGTGGGCTCCTTAGTTGTGGCATGCTTGTGGGATCTAGTTTCCTAACCAGGGATCGAACCCGAGCCTCCTACATTGGGAGCAAAGAGTCTTAACCATTGTGCCACCAGGGAAGTCCTGGAAATAGTGTTTTTATCAGCACTCCACATACTGCGTGACACATAATGGGGGCTATGGTTATCTCAACTCACATTTTGATCTGCCTTGCCCTTCTCTTGATTTTGAAATAACCAACTGAAAGTCAAATTTAGAAATCCCTTCCCTCTCTGAAATCAAGGATCGTAACTTTTCTCTTTGTCAGTGGTTCCACCAGGGTAGGGGTTAGAACTTTGCACTTCCCTGGGCCCCAGGGCACAGACCAGGCAGGATGTGGCTCCATTAACTCAGGCAGGGACACGCAGGTGGGGCATATGGGGGGGGGCAGAGAGTGGACAGAGGCAGTCTGAGAAGCCAGAGGCAAGTCCGGTGGCCACACCCAGGAACCTGCTGGGGGTCAGGTGTGGGCCCTTGGCAGCTGGAGGTAAGAGCAGGAGAGATGGTCAGGCACCTGCTTAGAAGGACAAGGGCCAGGCTGAGCACAGGGGCCAAGGGCAAACTCTGGGAAATAACTAGCAGCTGTGGGTGGAGGAGAGGGAGGAAGCCAGATGGGACAAAAGGAGCTGTTAGAGAAGCAGGAGACATCCCCTACCCCACCCCACTCCAGAGAGCCCCAGGCTGGTGCTGCAGGCGTGGGGAGGGAGGCAAGGAGAACACTTTGACCATTTCCAGAAAACAGGAAAGCCCAGAAATGGAAGACAGATCAGAGGCCCTGCAAAGCTGTACAAGTGCGGAGTGAAGGCCTGTTCAGGATTTACTAATTTCTAGTGCCGGAAGGGACCTGAGGGGAAGCTTCGGTCCCACCCCCTCGTGCTGCAGACACGAAAACCGAGGCCTGCGGAAGAGGGCAGTTTGGTGCTGTAGGCAGGCGGTGGTCTTCGGTTTCACAGGGGGCGCAGTCCTCACTGAACCCCGTCCTGCGTGTGGCCCAGCGCACACCCCGGCGCCCCCGGGAGCTTACACAGTCCAGTTGGCGAAGGCCGCTGGCTCATAGGAAACACCCTGGGACCCAGCCCGGGGAAACAAGGCACGCTTAGTGAGCTGGGCTAGATGGGTGCCCCCGGCGGCCTGGTCCTGGCAGTACCCGCTTTGGCTCCAGGGGACCGCTGAAAATACTGCGACCTACGTTTGGGGCCAAACGTAGGACGCACGCACCCACCCTCCACAGGGCGTTTCCTGTCCGGCTGCCCAGAGCGGTGGGGGAGCCGCGGCCTTTCACACGGGGAGCTGGGTGACCGCGGACTGCGTGGAGCCGAGGTGCGGGCTGAGCCCAGCCGAGCTCCCCATCCTCCCACTCCCCCGGGCGGGCCTAAGAGCCGGTCGCGGAAATTCAGTGCAATACAGGACAATCAAGAACGTTTGCCGATGCTCTCCCCGCGCATCCCCCGGACGCGACCACCCTGTGTTAGGCCCGGGGCTCCCCGAGGTGCCGGGGGAAGGGGAGAGGAATTAGCCGTGGCGGCGCCCTCCTCGGTCCCAGGACGCGAGCCGGCCCGGCCGGGGCCTGCAGAACGTTAGGAGGAGCTGCGCGGGCTGAGCAGCCGCCCCGGGGCCAGCCCAGGGCGGAGAATCGCCGAGGGGCGCACGGTCCGGGGTGCGGAAGCCGGCGGTAGCACGGACGCCTGCCCCGCCGAAGCTGCCAATTGAGCAAGCAGTGGACGCGGGTCTGCGCATGTGCACGAGCGCCGGAGTTTCACTTTGTAACTTTTAAGTAGTCGGGACACCGCCCCGCCCGGCCAGGTGGAGCCAGACAACCTTCCCGGGCCGCGCCGGGCCGCAGCGCAGCCGTCGCCGCGCCGCCGCCGCCGCAGGTAAAGGGGAAGAAGCGTTGGGAGGGGGGAATGTCGCCGTCCGCCTTCCCCGGGACGTGCAGGACTTGGGGTCTACGTCAGGGTGCCATGTCTAGTGTCCGCTTCCGGGGTGCGGCCCTCCGGCCTCCGCAGCCCCGACTCCGGAGCACGGGTGACCGGGTGGGTGGGAGGAGAAGGTCCGTCCCTGGGCCGCGCAGACCCCGCGCCCCTCTTCCAGCGCCGCGCCTCTCCAGCTTTCCTAACGGCTTTTTGGGACTTCCCCCTCCAAGGCTCCAGCTTTTCGCTTTTATGGCTGATCCCTTTCTCTTCCCACCCCTCTCTTTGGGGATTTGTCAGCTGGAGTCGACCTCCTAGCCTAACCCGGAACGCAGCCTGGGGGCCCTTCCTTCTCCGACTCTGCCAGGTGGGCCTGGGAAGGGGCCAGGCATCTGAGTCACCTGCTGCCGGGAAGGTAGAAAGCACCTTGGGGCTGCTCCTCGGTGACCGCTCCCTGCAGCCCTGGTGGAGTCCTGAGGAGGGAAGCTGGGGGTTTGGGGGAGGGGTGGGGAGGGTGAGGAGAGCTCTGCCAGGAAACCCAAAACGCAGAGGTGCCAGTACCTGATAAGCCCGGCCACCTGAGATTCTGGGGTGGCCTCTGTCTTTCAGCTCAGGCGGTGTCCTGAAGAGCAGCAGGCCAGAGCGGTACACAGAATGACCCGCCAGCTTCCTTCCACGCTGAAGTTGTGTGGCTGTGTCCCAGCCCCACAGTGTGCAGGGTTTGAGGTGAAGCCAGTGGATTGTGCTCACCAGTCCAGGCCCAGTGCGTACAAGGCGGCATCCTGGGGTCTTGCTCAGGCCCTGGCTCCTGCAGGGCTGCGGACGGTCGCTGGGGAGAAGCAAAGACTCCCCGGTCATCGCTTATTGGAGAAACGACCCATATTTCCCTTCTCCCTCCTGCATGGCCGTTGTCTTTCTACCTTCTCCCCTCCTCTGACACCTGTCAGGTAGTCCTGAGTTTGCTTGTGCGTTGAGGTGGATGTGTCCAGAAGCAGAGGCCTCCTTTTACCTTCATACGCCTCTTGTTTGTTTAGCTCGGGGGCAAAGGTCTCCCTTGGCTGTTCACTGGGCTGTAACAGAAAAAAATAATCAGATGGGGTCCTGCTATTCCTAATATTGTCTTTCCCATTGTCTGGAGAGGTGACAAAAGTAAGAGCAGATTTTGAGCGCCCATGAGGGCGCAGTGCTTTATGGGCATTGCCTCTCACCAGCCCTGCGGGAGAGATGTCATTGTGCCCGTTGTATGGAGAAGGAAGCCAAAGCGCAGAGTGGTTAAGTCACTTGTCTAAAGGCATGTGGTGCTGAGACCCTAACTCCAGAGCCTGCTCAGGGGACTGCCAGCTGCCCCGCCTCCCACACTGCAGCCAGACTGTGCCGTTTCCTTGGCGCTCCAGGGCTTGTGTCTGTGGAGGTAAATGGTTGTCCAGGTTCCTGGGCCCTGTTTGGTGGGGCTTTAAGCAGAAGTTTGCAACCTGCCATCTAGAACATCAGAGTCACCTCCTGTGGCAGAAGGCCTGGAGCTGCTTGTCATCCTAACAAAGTCGGAAAATTTGGTGATGATAAAAATACCCTGAATTTGCAAGAGCTGACATGCTCACACACTTCCTGCGGCGTTCTGTTGCCACTTCTGGTGGGGGAGGCGTAGAGATCTTCAGATTTGCTACAGGGGCCAGCAGCTACCAGCAGCCAGCAGCTCACGTGGGCAGGGGGTTAGCGTTGGTGGCTGACCTCTTTGACAACTTGGGGGACCAGCCATGGCATTGAGCTCTCAGTCTCACTGGCCACAGCCAGACTGTACGGTGTATGTGGGCTGAACTTTGCATTGGGGCCTGAGTCACCTGCTGGTCACCTGGCACCTGGGTCTCAGCAGTGTATCTTGTCTTTCCTGAATGAGATGATGAGCAGAGAGCTCTCTGGAAGGCATGGGTAAGACGAGGCATTCACACATGCATATCTGACAAATACGGGAGGAGTGAACATTGCCAGGCAGGGCACCTTTGGCCACAGGGCCTACTTGCTGCTTTGGCCCCTGCCCAGCACTACCAGTCTTTTGCCCACTGAGCTAGCTCTCTCCCGGTCACCACCTGCTGAGTTCCCCTCTCTCCCCTTCCCGTACCTTCTGAGCCTGGCAGGGCCACCCTGTGGTGCGTGTGTTTCCAGCTGCCCTCTCAGAGCATGCCCGTTCGGGAGGATGCAGGGGGCTGGCCCTGGAGGGACCGTTGATGGTTCGGCCGAATCTGGACTTGCCATGTGTAACAGACTACAACTAAGCAGAAAGTTCTGAGAGAGAATGCGGGCCCCCAAAGCTGTGCCCTCACCTGGAGGGGGCAGGCAAGACAGGCCACCTCTGGGGAGCCCTGAGGTTCTATCCCAGGCTGGTGGGATTTGATGGCTGACCTCACTGAGTCCTTCTTATCAAACCTTGTAAAACCACCCAGCGGAGCCTGTTTGACTTAGAGGTGTGACTGGGGCCGGAGGGGGAAGAGGAGCATAGGTACCTGCTTCCCACATGGCCTCTGCTCTCCCAAAGCTCAGCGCAAAGCAACATCGGTGAGGCTCATCCTGCCCCAGCACCACTGCAGCAGCTGCCCCTTTCCAGGGACGGTGCTCCCTCTGTGACCATTTTATGGGGATGTTTTGTCTTTCCACTTCACTTTTCAAGCCTTCCTTGTTTGTTCTGCTGCATTCCTTTTTTCCTGATTCTAGCCTTTGGGGGCACTGGGGAAGCCTCTCGGGGCCCGTAGGAGGTCCTGGACTCAGTCTTCCTGGAGCCTACAGCTGCCAGTGCTTCTGTGGGGGGAGGTCCACTGCCCTGGCTTCAGTAGGGCCTTGAGCTGTTGGACAAGATGGGGGAGGCTGGACCCTCAGGTGATGCTGGGGAAAAGAGAGGAGAGAGGAGCAGGGCAGCACAGAGGAGTGTGGACCCTCCGTAGCGCTAGGAGTCTGGGAAGAGAGCCAGGGCGGGAGGGAGCGCGTTGGGGAGAACCACAGGCTCCGCACGAGCGTTCGAGTTCCCACACATTGGGGCACGTGTGAGTGCAGGGGAAGTGTGCTGCCGGCTTTCAGGTCAGAAGCCCTGAACTGGAAGAGGGCAGCTCCCACGTGACTCTGACTGTCTGTGTTCCTTCAGGGAAGTCTGTAAAGGCTGGTGCCCCATGACCCCAGTCAGGAAAGCCCTGCAGGAAATGAGTGGTGGACCTGAGGCAGCTGGGGAGGTGGCCAGGGCTGCCACTGCCTTTGCTAGAGCCTGCATCAACTGAGGTCCTCTCCAGGGCATTCATCCGCACTTCCTTCCCCTGGCATCTGGTAAGTGTGGGGACAGGAAGGAGGGGCAGGCCTTTGCCAATCAGTGTCAGGCTGGGCGTTCCGCTGGGGCGGTGCCAGGGGTTGGGGTTTAGAGGAGGGAAAATAAGACCATCTGTCTGCCAGAGGCAGCTTTTGTGGCTCTGCCATCACACCCTCCGGCCACTGCCCAGTCTCTTATAGGGATGAGAGAGTGCCTTGGCCTTCTGGGGAGTCCCCCCATGCCCTTGACCTGCCACTTCCCCCCACCCACCCTGCACTTCCTGTCATGTGTGTGTGAGACTGTCCCCAACCACCCGTGCCAGGGGCCAGAATTGGGAATCACCTTCCCCCAACACACACCCTGCCAGAATTACCAGGTAGTCCAAATATCTGTCTGTTCTCTGTACCTCCTCTTCTTCTCCCCAAGATTTTTGTCCCTGTAACAAGTAGAAAGACCAGACTTAGCTGAAGTCCCCTGGGAATCTGGGTTAACCAGATTTAAGGAGGTGGGACCTTGGGAGGAAGGTGTCGCTGAGCATTTCTCCAGGCTCTTCAGCCACAGACAGTGTGAAAAGCAGGCCAGAACTTGGCCACTAACTCTGGGGCCTTTGGTGTTTGGAGATTTCCATTAGTTTCACCTGGGTTACCAGGAGCCTTAAAGGAAAAGTCAACAACCAGCCTGGAGCCATATTTGCTTTGGAAATGCTGGACCTTCCAGTAAGCCTAGGGGTGTGGGAATGAGAGGGCAGAGCCAGGGAGTTTCTCCAGCGATGCACGGTGGGTGACTCAGGGGTCCCTGAGGAGGCCTGGGACCCCATCCTCCTCACCCTAGACCACCCCCTTTTGCCTTCTCTGTCTCCTCTCCTCTGCCCCTTTCCTGGCTTTTAATCTCTCACTAAACTAACATATGTGTGTAGCCAGCTGCAGAGGGAGTGTGGCGTAGTAGAAAGAGAGCTGGCATCTGGGACCCGGGAGGCTGGGTCTGAGACCCAGTTCTGCCCCGACCAGCTCCTTAATCTTAACGGAAATCTCAAGCCTCTGAGCCTCGGTTTCCAAGTGTATGGGGTGGGCCTGTCTCTGAGGCACCGGCCTGACACCCCATGAACTCTTGTCTGTGGCTCAGATGATCAAGAGTTGTTGCACTTGGACGTTCTTCCTCCTCCTCTGTTGATTCCTGTGCCCTGCCTGGTCTCCCCTGCCTGCCCTCCGGACCTCCCAGGGTCCCCCTGCAGGAATGACTCCCCAGCAGTCGTCCCTGAGGCTGCAGGAACTTGGCAGCCCTTAGGCAGGCACCACGGCAGCTCCTGTCCTTCCCTGTCCTCCTGTTCGCCCCCCGCTGGGGAGGTGGCCAGCTGTGTCCTGGGTGAGCCATCCGCCCGGCCCATCTGACCCTCCGGGCTGTTCCCACAATGGAGCTATTCTCCGTAGACTCTGCCGGGCGCGCGGGGCCAGTGTCTGCCTCTCCCCAGTCCCTGTGCCCCACCAGCCCCTGGAGGAGACACCCGCCCTTGGCTCTGCCAGTGCCGGCTGGGGAAACCACTGGAGGGTTGGAGCCCTGACCGTCCGCCGGGTCCCGTTCTCCAGGGAGGACCAGCTCGATGACTGACTCCCCATTCCCGGAGCTGTGGCAGTCCAGGGCGGTGGCCATCCGCCAGCGGCCGGGCATCGGGGACCAGCCCAATGACTCCTACTGCTACAACTCGGCCAAAAACAGCACCGTGCTCCAGGGGGTCACCTTCGGTGGCATCCCCACTGTCCTGTTCATAGACGTCACCTGCTTCCTGGTGAGCCTCCTTGGGAATCGTGTCAGTTATTTGTTTGTTTAACCCCCACCCCCCCCCACTCCCCCACCCCAGGGCTTTCTGGGAAACTCAGGTGAGGAGCCAGCAGACATCCCTGGGTTTAAGTCCCAGCTCTGCTACTTTGCAGCTCCGTAACCTTGGGCGTGTTACATAGCTTGTTTAGGCCTCAGGTTTCTGCTCTGTAAATGGAGGTAATAATTTTTACCTCGAAGGTTCCGGGACAAGATTAAATAAGGCCATGTATGTAAAGAGTACATATTACGATTCTTTTGATTATTACCATTGTTACCGAGTTATGAGCCCGTCATGTGTCTATGGCCCTTGGGAAGGGTCAGTCCACAGGGATGAGAGATGTGAATGAGCATTAGAGCAGCTGCAATTCCCAATTTGTAAATGTCACCCTCCTGTTCCCCACTGGGGTCCCTGGGCCTTTAGAGGATCAGACGAGAAACGGAGAGAAATGGGGAAAGGCGAGTATACCTTATCAGTGCCGACCTCACAGGTGGCCTTTCCTTAGTGCAGACCTCCTTGTTCCCAAAGACCGCCCCCCCCGCAACCCAATTTGAACTATGCCGTGTTCTCCCCTAGACTACTGGCTCAGACATGCCAGGTGAGATTTACTGGGGCTCCAGGGCACCTTCTTTTGACAAGTGCCCACGGGATGGTTGGTTCCTCCTGTCGCCTTCTCCTCCCATGTAGTGGAGACCATCTGATTAAACAGGGTAAGAGGGGGTGGAGGGAGTAGATAGACCCCTTGGACTGCTTTGGGCCACAGGTTAGGTGGGGGCCTGGGGGAGGGGGGTTAGGGTAGCCCGAGGGCCCCAGTCCCTGAAGGAGGCTGGTATCCAACCCAAGTTTTCTTGCCGGGAAAAACGTTCATAGGAAGAGGGAAAGGGGGTCCTAACTCCTCTTGGCCTTTTGCTCCCTAGGATTAAAGTCTAAATTGTTGCCTTAGACTTTTCCTACGTTGTTGGTCCTCTGCATTGTTGGGGCAGATGTGGGAACCCATGCGCTACTCGTGTTGCTTTTACGAAAAAGGGCTCCTTAAGTGCCGGATAACCCACGTCTTGGAGCCAAAACCCATTTGTAGGTTGAGTACAGTCATATCTACCAGCCTTGGTTGGGAGGAGGGAGTAGGCAGGAGCGTGTTGATGGATTTGAGGGTTGGTCGGATTCATGGAGGAGGATGGCCCTAGAGCTGTGATCCAGCGTCTCCAGGGAGGGGACGGCCTGGGCCAAGGAGAGAAGGGAGAGGCAGGCTGGGGTGGGTATGTCTTGGTTGAGAAGAGAATAGCTCTCCAGGGGAGTGTGCTGGTGGGGGTGGATTTGTATTGCAGGAAGCTATGGGGATTGGGGCTGGGGTGGAGGAAGGGACCCACCGAAGAGCCAGAGGGGCCTGGAGGAGAGATGCATGGGAAATGTCCACACCGCTCGAGCCAAGGGAGTAGCAGCCAGGGCAGAGGGCAGGCACTTGCCGAGCCACCTTCATGTTTCTCCGACAGCAGGACTCACCTGCCTTTGAACATATATCACCAACTTCCAGATTCACCTTGAGAAAATTCTGCTGGAGCTCAGCCCCTCTGGGTCCAAAACCCACATTTTTTTTTTTAATATCTTGAGAAACAGAGCAATTTTATTTGTGCTTTCGCATGAAGGAATCCCAGAAAGAGTATCACGACGTGAATAAAGGGACCGTCCAACCCGGACAAATAGGAAGGAGAAAATGCCAGTTTTCATGTTCCCTTTCTGCATGTGCAACTCAGTGTAGGAAACCCTGATTCACTACAGCTTTGGGTGCTTATTAACTTCAACAACCTTTCTTTTTCTTTCTTTCTTTCTTGCTGGCTTGCTTTTTTTAAAAAAAATATACAATGTTCTTTATTATAAATTCCATATAGCCAATTCATTCATTAATTTTTTTGACATCTTTATTGGAGTATAATTGCTTTACAATGATGTGTTAGTTTCTGCTTTATAACAAAGTGAATCAGTTATACATATACACATGTTCCCATATCTCTTCCCTCTTGTGTCTCCCTCCCTCCCACCCTCCCTATCCCACCCCTCTAGGTGGTCACAGACCACCGAGCTGATCTCCCTGTGCTCTGCGGCTGCTTCCCACTAGCTCGCTATTTTACGCAAAACCCACATTGAAAACCACAGTTCCTGACTAGGGCAGGAAGGGATATACTGATTAAAACGCTGAGCCCTGAGCCTGTCCAGGGAGGGGAGACAGGCAGGAGCAAGGCAGAGGACCTGCAAAGGTGGACACGGAGGGAGCGAGGAGACGGTCTAGAATCGACAGACTTTTAGAGCGGAAAGGGGGTTAGACTTGAGTCCAGCGCCCCGCGTTGCTGCTGGGCACACAGGCCTGCCGAGGGCCCCTGCTTGTGGAGGCCGAGCCACACCGAGCATCAGGTCCTCAGCGGGCGCCGCCCCTGCGTGCTCTGCGCCAGGCGTCCCCGGGGCTTGCCTCCGGGAGAACCAAACTCACGATAAAGATCTGACCGCTTCTGGCTGGGCTTCCGGGAGCTCTGCTACCTCTGTTCTGTAATGAAAAATGCAGCCCTATGTAAAGTGAAGGAGGGAGCTGGTCCGCAGGGCTGCTGTGAGGGCCTTCCTGCTCACGAGGCCCTGCAGGCAGACCAGGGCTGGGGAAGGCCGTGGCTGTCAGGGCTGCCTTGAGAGTAGAGAGCAGGACCCGAGGGCTTGATTAGGGGGCTGCCAGGGCAAGCTCCGTGTCAGCGTTGACAGCCTTTGTGGCTTGGGCACAGGGGACAGGAGCTGGTGAAGGGGGTGAGCACCGGCATTGAGCCCTTGAGCTGTGCAGCCTTGGGCAGCTCCGTGCCTTCTCTGGCCCTTTTAGCCCCCCTGAGTCTGGGGGCGGTGGTTGGGGAGGGGTGGGCTTTGCCCCTAAGACAATTGCCCCCAATTAGAAGCCATCCAATATGCTTTTACAAGACTTGATTTCTTTTCTACTTTTAGTTTTTAGTATTGGTATTTTCCATCATAAGAAGGAGATTCTGGGATTATGGCCGCATTGCCCTGGTGTCAGAAGCAAACAGGTAAAAAAGACTCATTACGTCAAGTGTCTGTGTGAGAGAGAGAGACAGAGACAGAGATAGAGACAGAGGCTGGGGGCTTGTGAAGCCCACCAGGCACACCCCACACATGATGCTCGTGTTAGCTTGTGTTCACGAGTGTGTCTGCCAGGCCTGTACCAGAAACTGTTCTCTCCACCCTTCACCACAGACCTGTGAGATTAGCCTTGGTACCTTCTTTGTGGTGGTAAGAAAACCATTGCCCACACACCCGGCTTTCCCCTGGGGCTTGGAGCTAGCTGACTGTGAGCCAGCTGCTTCAGGCTACGGAAGAAATCTAGTTGCCTTAGATACTTAAGGCTTTCATCATCAGCTGAGGAGGATGCCAGCTTTCTTTCTCGCCTTTGGACATTTTCAAGTGTATCTTCTTTGAGATTAATTAGTTCGGGGCTGGGGATGAGGCGAGCCGGATTGAGCAGGGCAGCGACGCCGTAGGTGAGCTGCTCCTTTCCTCTGGGTCAGGGTCAGCCAGTGGCCCTAATCCGCCAGCTTCGGGCGCTCTGTCACAGAGCACACACTGCCTTGGCCAGGACTCACGTCCTTCTACCTCCACCCTGGGCTGTCTACGCGTGTCACCTGAAGGGGGAGAATGAGTTCCAGGTCTGCACAACTGGAATTTCCAGCTCCAGCTAGCTGTCCCTCACCCCAGGATCTTGTGTCAGATGCAGCAATAGGAAGCGACTGGGGAAACAGAGAGTGGCCCGGGCTGCCCCACCCAAGCCTCCCCGGGGGTTCTGCAGGCAAACCCCCACTCTTGCTTCACAGGGGGCTCCCGTGTTGAAATGCGGTCTGTGCAGGAGGGCGATGGGGGTGTCTCTAAATGCACCTTCTTTCCCCACAGCCTCCCCCCTGGCGTTTGCGGGAGCCCAAGGGTATTTTTTTTTTTTTTTTTTTTTTTTTTTTTTTGCGGTACGCGGGCCTCTCACTGTTGTGGCCTCTCCCGTTGCGGAGCACAGGCTCCGGATGCGCAGGCTCAGCGGCCATGGCTCACGGGCCCAGCCGCTCCGCGGCACGTGGGATCTTCCCGGACCGGGGCACGAACCCGTGTCCCCTGCATCGGCAGGCGGACTCTCAACCACTGCGCCACCAGGGAAGCCCCGAGCCCAAGGGTATTAACCTTGGGCTGAGGTGCTGGGGCCTCTGCTTCGGCTGTGTGCCAGCCTTGCACTGTGAGGGGGGAAACTTTTGAAACACCTGGCGCATTTTTTGGCACATTCACTCCTAGGAGGGCTGAGCACTGCAACAGACCAGAGCGCCTGGAAATCAGGAGCCTCCACACTTCCGTGGCTGTGTCATCTTGGTCAGGACCCTGAGCTCGTTGGGTTGTTTCCTCTTGCCTTTCCTTGCCCGTAGGGTTACCGTGAAGGTCAAATGAGGCAGTTCTCTGGAAAGGCTTTGGAAGTTGAGCTTCACCAGGCCTTATGCCATTAGAAGTGGGATGGTGAAGCCAGGAGTAGGAAAACAAGAGAGAAAAGCAGAACTTAGCATATTGCAAACACCTCAAATTCACAGCGCATGGGATGTTTTTATGGGTTACTCAGAAGAAAGGATCTGCCCAAATTAGCAATGTAAACTGCCCCAGTTCATCAAGTCTAAAATGCGCATTTTTGGCATTTTCTCATCTATGAAATTGGGTGCAACTCATTATCAATGGTGATCATAGTTAATTGACAGCATCCTTTACTTCTTAGTGGTTCAAAAAATAATTGTGCCCTTTACAACCAGTGGTGTCTTAGATTTGATCAAATACAGTATTTATTCCAAGTTTTATTGCTATATTGGGAAATATATTGTAAACAGGCAACACTTTGAAGTCACTTTACGTAGACCCGTCACAGGGCTGAGGTTCAAGGGTGTGGAGCACAGGATGGTCCACTGATGCCCTGACCTCCTGTTATTCATCCCACGTAACATAGAGTTAGATGTCTCACCGAACCTTGGAATGGTCGATGCCCTTGCCTACATTTTTCACGGGGTGAGTTATATTTTGTCCGAGCCACTGAGCACTAGTAGCTTTTGTCCTGAGCTCTAAGAGGCAGCGAGATACTAGACATAAGTTTTTAGACCTTTTAAAAGAATTATCTGCCATTTTTCCCTTTTGTGTTTCTAGTGAGTCCAGATTCCAGAGACTGTCATCTTCCTGCTCAGGGCAGCAGGACTTTGAAAGCGAGCTGGTTGGTATTTAAGGGGCAGGGATGGTTGTGGCTGTGGGATGGGGGCTTGCAAGGATGGGCAGTAATGAATTGGCAGGGAGAGGGCAGTCGTACTCGTGCTGAGCCGCTAACTCAATGCCCTTGACCTTGAGTGGCACCTGCTGGTGAGAGCTCTTCTCTGCTTTGACAAAGACACCTGAACTCGGGAAATACCACAGCAAAGATGGCAGCTGGGTGATCCAGGATCGTGAGACTTGATTAATTCTCAGGCACCTGGCTACAGCTCTTGTCTGTGTTATCATACTTAACGGCTTTGTGTGACAGTTAATTATTGACTTGCTTGCTAGCTTATGAGCCAGCTGTGAGCAGGAACCAAATCTTATCCAGCCCTGTTCCCCACCTCCTGACACCGGGAAGGTGCTAAGTAACTGTCAAATGAACGACGAGCAAATATTTGTCTTTCCCAGCTGGGTGATAGTGCAGCTTTAAGGGGTATCAGGTTTAAGAGATACGACGGACACTAAAACCCATGAAACCCTTTCCCTCTCTAAACCCCGTCCCAGGGAACTGTCCAGTTGAGTGGGCTTGGTTCCTTGCTTTTGTCTTGCATCTCATTCAGTCATCTTGAAACAAACAGAAGCCCCCGGTCAGCTTCTTCAGAGTGGCCTTGAACTTTCATCAGCTCTCCATTCAAGTTGCACCATTTGACCCAGGAGCCTGTATAATTCCACAAATTGTCAAAACTTGAGAGGCTTTCACAAGATCTCCAGGCACAGGATGCATGTTACAAAGGACTGGGAGCACACCGGCGCTGTCGCGTTTGGACAAGAGGGTTGCTTGCTGAATTGGGGCCAAAGCACGGCTTTTTATAAAACGGGAGGTTAGATGGTTGTTTAGAGTCAAAGATGATGATTATATCTGCCTCCGAAAAAACAGAGATTGTTGGAAGCTAATCCCTGTTCTCCGTTTCCAGGGATGCTGCCCCTGGCTGACTGCTATCTTCCGCCTGCAGTGAGTACAGCGCGGGTGGCTGGAGGTGTCTTTGTCTGGGTGGGTTTGTTTGGGTGTTCGGCCAATCAGGAGGAGAGAGCCAAGATGCCTGATCCTGAGCTGGAGTCTCTCAGATACTTTTCACTTCAGACCCAAAGCTATACTTGGGGGCTGAGAATAAAGGTGGCTCAGGGAGCCCCTGTGCAAGCTAATTAAAGGTAATTTTTTGCTTTAGGCAGGAATTACATCTACGTACTATTTAACACGGATATATTTGGATGGAAGCTCTTCTAGGCAGTGTCATGTCTTTGAATTAGTGAAAAGTGGAGAAATAATGATTGCTTAATATATTCAGCTCATTTGGTTAAAAGTTTTCCTTTTTTTTTCTTAAAACTTGGGCCCTTTGGAGAGAAATCCTGAAAGAGGTGCTTGGTGATTATAAGGCACTTAGTCCCCTTGCATGTGGCGGCAGAGCCAAGCTGCAAGTCTCAGCTCTGCCGCTTGCGGCCGTATTGCATTCTATCTGAGAAACCAGCGTTGTGAGACGCACAGCACCAAGAATGAGAAAATGCTTCCTATTATGCTGTGATTGGCTATGATCCCAGGGTGCCCCCCATTTCAGAGGTGTCGAAATATGAAAATGACATCTTAGAAGTGATGAAATGTGATAGTTCTAGGACATTGGGTAAGCCCCTCTCTCTGGGCTTCAGTTTCCCCAGCTATAAAAGCAGGCTGAGAGTAACACCTGCTCCGTCTCGTTCAAATGCATTCACACGTATGAGCATGTCATAAACAGTCCAGGCTGGTGAGAGTTGTTCCCAGGGGAACTGGTAGGAGGCAACTTGTGCAGAAGAAACCAGTAAACTCTGGTCTGGAGCAGGAGGGGAGGTTTCTGGGAGGGAGGAGGGGACAGAGGTGGGAGAGGTAGGCTTGCCCACTCCAAAATCATGTCAGCATTTCCTCTGGGTGTTGGAAGTCATGCATGTTCTGTGCAAAAATCCATCACGTACAGAACAGAATTAATAGGAAGAACTTTGAAGTCACCCCTACCCCTGCCTCTGAAAGATGCCCTCGGCGTGTTTTCCTCTGCTCAGCCACGCCCCGTGCCACCGCCGGTTGGGACTGAGCCCGTTCCCCTACCCTGGGCTGTGCCTCCCACTCTCTGCCTCGATCGCGCGGGGCAAAGCCAGAAGCTTTGACTCATCATCTTCACGTTAACTAAGCAAAGGCTGCTGACGGTTTGCACTGCAGTCCACACCCACTGTTTCTATCACTCCACGTCCCCTTCCAGCCCTCTCCGCGTGGACCTCACTTCTCATCGAGTGGGGCCATACCCATACAGCTACGTATTCTGCTTTGTCATTTTAATGCTGTACGTATCAGACATATTTTTCCATTTCAACCCCCACTGTTTTTTCTCTTCTGTTCCTGCCACAGAAAGGACAGCGCTTTGACTTTTTTTTAAGGCTGCAATTAAATTTTAACAGCTGCTCACGCCCAGCGTTACAACTGACATTTAAAGAGGCCTCTCAGTTTCCTTCCAAATTGCCTTTCCCAGCAAGATAGGGAAATTAGTGGTGTAGCTCAAGAAAAAATTGTTGATGCAAATTGCTCACTTGTTGGTTTTATTTTTTTAAAAAAATATTTATTTATTTATTTCGGCTGCACCGGGTCTTAGTTGCGGCATGCGGGATCTTTTTAGTTGCGGCGTGCATGTGGGATCTAGTTCCCTGACCGGGGATCGAACCTGGGCCCCCTGCATCGGGAACGTGGAGTCTTACCCACTGGCCCACCAGGGAAGTCCCACTTACTGGTTTTAATCTTCACCAGTGTTTTTTTAGTAAGCACGTATTGTGGCAAAGTATACGCATTTTGGTAGTTTATTTAGAAGTGAAAACAGTGTAGTCAGTGGCAGAGCTTTGTCCTTCAGGTAAGCAGTAAAAAGGAGTAACACTAACAAGCGTACTGCGAACGTCCACCCGGCACCAGGCACGGTGTTGGGCCTGGATCCTCATTGCCTCCTGTGCACCTGCTGAGTGACCAGCTAGCTAGCAGGTAGTAGCCTCCCTGCTTTAGGTCCCAGCCTCAGGTGGGTGCTGTGACCCTCTCTAGAGTCAGCTGAGCTGGAGTCCACTGTGGTCTGTCTGGCTGGCTGCAGAGCCCTCGCGCCACACCTTTCACACCTGCCTTTTTATGCTGTGGCCCTTGCTTCCCTGAGCTCTTTCCTCCCAGTGCAGGGCTTTCCCTGCCTTCTGGAAGCGGGATCCTCAGGGTAGCTCCCTGACAGGAGAGTGGGAAAGCAGGAGACACCCCCCCCCCCTTCTCCCTCTGTAGCATGGAAGTCTGGCTGTCAGAACCCAGAATCTTCTGGGTCCACAAATGACCTGGAGCCTCCAAATACAGCACCGAGGGTGGGAAAGGATGGAGCAGGTCGCCCCCCACCTCTGGGGCCACAGCAGGGACACAGGGAAGAGGCAGGGCCAGCAGGATGGGCTGAGCCTTAGAATGTTTAAAGCAGTAGCTCCAGGGACTTCCCTGGTGGCCCAGTGGTTAAAACTCTATGCTCCCAATGCAGGGGGCCCAGGTTCAATCCCTGGTCAGGGAACTAGATCCCGCGTGCCACAACTAAAAGATCCCACATGCGGCAACTAAAGATCCCGCGTGCTGCAATGAAGATCCGCAGGCGGTAACGAAGATCCCGCACGCCTCAACTAAGACCAGCACAGCCCAATAAATAAATACATATTAAAAGATAAATAAAATAAAGCAGTGGCTCCACCTCTGTCTCCCAGTTTCCCTGAGGAGGAGATGGGAGGAAAGGGTGGGAGCCATGAGCCTGGACACATACAGCTTTGCCCAGGAGGTTCTCAGCACCCCCCTTGTCAGTGGCTCTGCTTGTCCATAGATGCAGGAAAGGGCGGAGGGAAAACTGTATTTACACACAAACGTGGGCACAAATGTTTCTAGAGACCTAAAGTGGAGCAGTGGCGGGTTCCTTCGTCCAGGAGTATGGGACGAGGGCTGAGAGGCAGGCTCTGGAGTTCACGTCATAGCTCTGCTGTTACAGGCTGGATGATTGTAAAAGTTAATGTGCTTTTTCTGCACCTGTTTCCTCATATTTAAAAAGATGGAGATCACATTGGGACCTACCTCACGGACGGTCATGAGGGTTAAATGAGATCCTCCGTGCCAGGCCCAAAGGGCCCAGCCTGTTACCACTACTCATTAGGAATCCGTGTGTGTCTTGGCCAGAGATGACCAGATCCTGGAGTGGTGTGGGGAGGACGCCATCCACTACCTGTCGTTCCAGAGACACATCATTTGCCTGCTGGTGGTGGTCAGCTTCTTGTCTCTGTGTGTCATCCTGCCCGTCAACCTCTCGGGGAGCTTGCTGGGTAAGGACTCCCCATCTTGCCTGAGTTGGGCCCAGGCAGAGCAGCAGCCCCGGGGAAGGGGCCTCACTGTGGTGGATCAGAACCCCAGGATTCGTGCTCAAATTGAGATGTGAGAAGGTCTCAGGGTGACCCTCTGAACTTTTCCATTTGCTTAAAGATCTGGGCCAAGAGCTGGGGCCCCTCATACCGAAGTCGGAGGAAGACTCCAAGACTGATAAGACCAGGGGCTTTCAGAGTGTGTGTTATAGTTTCCCGCCCCCACCCGAATCAGGAGGCCACAAGTAGTGGATCCAGAAGACATTTGTGGTGCCCCAAGTGAAAAGCAGGGTGTGGAATTCTATTTCCAAGCACCCACAGGAATCCAGCGTCACCATCACGAATCCACTTCTTACGCCCAGTGATTCCCAGCCTGGGTTTGGGGAACAGCTTAGGGTGTTTCTAGATTTCTCAAGGAATGCCACGAGCATCTCAAAGCAAGATGAATTCAAATTTTGACTTTACCCACATGGTAGGCTGAGAAGAAGTGGTCAGGAGCATCTTGGAGTAAAGCAGAGGCCTTGGGCTTCCCTGGTGGCGCAGTGGTCGAGAGTCCGCCTGCCGATGCAGGGGACGAGGGTTCGTGCCCCGGTCCGGGAAGATCCCACGTGCCGCGGAGCGGCTGGGCCCGTGAGCCATGGCCGCTGAGCCTGCGCGTCCGGAGCCTGTGCTCCGCAGCGGGAGAGGCCACAGCAGTGAGAGGCCCGCGTACCGCAAAAAAATAAATAAATAAATACATAAATAACTAAATAAAGCAGAGGCCTTGGTTGGTGTAGCTCTGAGAAGGCTGGACGGTCGTCACAGTCCTCTGACTTCTCGGACATCTTATGTTCCTCCTCCTTAGAGCTCCACAAGCCAAGGCTGTGCTGCCCCCCTCCCACTTCCCTAGTGTGACCCTGCAACTGAGTATCTGTGCTTCTCTGCAGACAAAGACCCTTACAGCTTTGGGAGGACGACCATCGCCAACCTACAGACTGAGTGAGTTCGAGGCGGGAGGGCGTGAGGGTGCTGATGGGTGAGGCCGAGGAGAGGGCGGATTCTGGAGCCCCGGCTAGGCCCGAGGTCGTCCAAAGTGAGCGAGTTAACGTCCGAAAGCCTCTCCGCCGCTAGTGCCCGCTGCTGGGCTATGGGCATGGACACGCCCCAGGCCGCTGTTGTTTTGCAGTGGGTTTTAGGAAACACAGAGGGCCCCCGTGGAGCTGGGGTTCATTTGGCAGGACAGTGCCCTCAGCTCAGTGCCGTGAGGGTAACCAAGCCCAGCCCTGCACCCTCCCTCCCTGCCGGGGAGCGCGGCCCTGATGGCAGGTGGTGTCCCTCCCCTCCCCCCCAGCAACAACCTCCTTTGGCTGCACACCATCTTCTCTATCCTTTACCTCCTCCTCACTGTGGGTTTCATGCGGCACCACACCCAGTCCATCAAGTACAAAGAGGAGAACCTGGTGAGTAAGGGGCGGTGGGGGGCTGGGCATGTGCTGGGGAGGGTCTCGGGGGGGAGCTGGGGAGGGGTGGCACCGGGCTTACTCCCCAGCACCACGACGGCAGAGAGCGTGAGGAGGGGCCTCAGGCTTGCACGTGTGCTCAGAATCGGCATCACAAATTTCCTTCTGGTTGATTGTTTTAGGACTTGGCTATTTCCCCCCAGTTTGCCAACTAGCCTTTAGATCGGTGGGGTTTGGGCTTGTAGTTACTGATTCTAAGTAACTTCCAAGAAGTTTGAATTGAGAGCAGTTCCCTCTCTCATTGCAACCCATAACTTGATGGGGGGGGGGAGAGGGAGTTTCTATTACTTGGTTCCAGGCCTGGGTCCTCCTCTGATCTGCTGTGCGATCTCATTTGAGTCACTTCCCCTTTCTGGGTTCTTTCTCAGTCTCTCGTCATATAAAGGAGGCTCATCGAAATGGATTTTTTGGGCCACGCTGCGTGGCATGCGGGATCTTAGTTCCCTGACCAGGGATCGAACCCGTGCCCCCTGCGGTGGAAGCGCAGAGCCCTAACCACTGGACCGCCAGGGAAGTCCCTGGAAGTTTATTCTTGACTGCCTAGAAGAGGATGCTCTGTAAAGAAGAGACTTCCAGGCTCTGTCAGGCCAGGAAGGCGAGCACCTGAGCCTCTGAGTCCCCATCATCTTCCTTGGGGAGGCGTGGACAGGGTGACGCCCTGGCAGACTGGCTTGCCCTGGTGACTTTTCTCCCTGGTGTGTTTCTCCGGCAGGTGAGGCGGACCCTGTTCATCACAGGACTCCCCAGAGACGCGACGAAGGAGACTGTGGAGAGCCACTTCCGGTGAGCAGGGCCGCTTCCGCTGGGGGGGGTGGGGGGAAGGGGAGAGAGACCCCAGGGGGACCTGGCCCAGCCACAGAGCCACGGATGGGGCTGTGAGGGCCGGGGCTGGGGTGGTACGTCCTCTGCCAGCAGCCACGGCTGCCCACGTGACCGCAGTAGCCAGAATACAGGCCAGGGCGTGGGGCAGATAAACATCTTGAGAGCTCAGGGGCAGAGAAAAAGATTCACAGAAACAACACTTCACGCGGGGCTTCTCAGCGTCAGCTTTGCAGAGTAAGAGCTACCTGAGAGACTGCAGTCTTGGAGGCGGGGAGGGACCTGGGCCCCGCGCTGCATTTCGTGGTTCATTCTCCTGCTTAGCACGTGTCTCTTGAGTGAGCACTCCGCGTCCGGAGCCCTGTCTTCACAGAGCTCACTCACAGCTCTCCCCGCAGAACCTGCTTTCCAGCAGCCTCCTCTGGCACCTGCACCAGGGATGCCTGCAGGGGGAGGCTAGAGGAAGGGCTTTCCTGGGAGGAGGAAATTGTGTGTACGGTGCAATGAATGCAGGGCATCTCATGGAGCTTCAGGAAAGGGGATGGTCGGGGGAGAGCAGGCCGGGAAGGCTCCCAGGACCCTGGGCTGGAGGGCTTGAACCTGGGCTAGGGAGCTGAGGTTTCAGTCTATATTCATTCCTCATCAACAGTCATTAATGTGTAGTATGGATTAGGGGTTGTCTATGGCTCGGCTTTGCACTATTTCTGAAGAACACTAGCTAAGCAAGTTATTAGTGTAAACAGAATTGTAAACTGAATGTTTAAAACATTGACTCACCTCTCTTTTAGAAACTCTAAGTATTTTAGAAATATTTTTCTATGTATAAACACTGGGTACTGGAATCATTTTTCTCTATTCCTTGAAACAGCTCCCCCAAATTGCCTGTTAGGCAACAGTAGCTCCACTTAATATATTACCTTAAAAAGGAAAAAAAGTCCTCATTCCCCTTACAAACGCTGAATCACACTTTCTCCTATTTCAGGCAGCCCTTTTAGTGAAGCTGCTGCAATCCATGGGGATTGATGTGTGAATTTGCCTTGTAGCAGGGATACTTAACACCATTGTTCTCTTCAGCAGAGCTCCTAACGGGACCTGAAGTTGTCTACCTGACATGTCTGTGGACTGTGTCTCTCTCTCTCTCACTAAAATGTAAACTTATCCAGGCTCCATCCCAGTGCCTGGCAAGTAGTAGGTGGGGATTTACACGGTTCAGGAATGCCCAGGAGTTGTACATAGGATCTCGCGTATATGGTGAGGGAGCGTCATATGCTGGGTGCAGGCATAGGCCCTGGAGTTGGGCCGCCTGGATTCACTTCCTGGCTCAGACACTCACTAGCTGTGTGATCTTGGGCACAAGTCATTTTACCTCTCTGACGCTTATTTTCCTCATCTGTAAAATGGGGACAAAAACCCCACAGGTTATGGTGAGGATCAAATAAGTCAATGCTCTAACAGTACCTGGCCAAGAATAAGTATACATACAGCATACTTACAGTATTTTACTATGATTGTTAATGCACGTGTAGACATTTACTGGGCTGAGGGTCCTTTGCTTTCGTGAGACCAAAAAGGTCTGTGATCTTCAAAAGGGTCACAAACGGAATAGGATTTCAGTGATGGTCCAGAGTGGAAATGACCTAGAGCAAACAATAAATTTACTCCTTTGCATGGGTAGAGGAGGTAATGAATAGTGTTATTTTTTTTCTTCAGGAGAAGTACTGACTGATTTAAAGCCAAGTGGGTATAAACTTGTCAGTTTCAGGCAGTTACTTTCATGCTATTTAAAAGGATCTCTTTGTATTACATTTCAAAATTTCCCCCTTTGGTAAAAGACAAAGAGGAAAGAGGTCTCCCCTGGCACAGAAATGAGCCGTGTAATTGCTCTGCCACCCCTGGACTCTTGCGGGGCGTGGGGGGTGTCTCTCCTGCCTGGGGGTTTCTCTTTTCCAATGCCTATCTTTTGCTTCTTATCTGCCCTGGGCGCAGGGACGCGTATCCCACGTGTGAAGTGGTGGAGGTCCAGCTGTGCTACAACGTGGCCAAGCTGATTTACCTGTGCAAGGAGAGGTAAGGGAGGGCTGGCAGGGCGGGCGGGCGTGGGCTGAGCTGGCCTGCATCTTTCTGACCCCTTCCCTCTGAGATGCCATCCTCCTTCCTTGCTGGCCTCGGATCCCCTAGCGGGGCGGAGTGGCTCCGCTGCTTTCTTGTCTAGAAAGTTGGTGTGACCAGTGGTCGATGATGGGTGTGGGGCCTGTGAGTCACACCACAGGACTGCGAGTCTGACGTTTGTCCCTCCCACTGCAGAAAAAAGGCAGAGAAGAGCCTGACCTATTACACAAACCTGCAGGTGAAGACAGGCCAGCAGACCCTCATCAACCCCAAGCCCTGCGGCCAGTTCTGCTGCTGTGAAGTGAAGGGGTGTGAGTGGGTGAGGGCCCACACCCCCCAGGAACGTGGGCGCTGGGTCCCCCGAGACCTGCACAGGGCCACGTCATCACAAGGGGATGTGTCCTCTGGTAGGAGGACGCCATCTCCTACTACACGCGCATGAAGGACAGGCTGACGGAGAGGATCACGGAGGAGGAATGCAGGATCCAGGACCAGTCCCTGGGAATGGCCTTCGTCACCTTCCAGGAAAAGTCCATGGCCACCTAGTGAGTGTGGGCACGTTCCTTGTCTGCCTCCAGATAAATTGCCGTCCCTCTTGGATAGAGACGGTACTGCTGAACCGCCATCGCTGGGATTTGTTTGTAGCATTTCCATCTCCTTCTGCGGTGTGGCCGGGACTGGGGGCAGCCATCCGCACCCAATCCCTTGGTGAGCCTGGCCGGTGTTTGTGTGACAGCTGGGCGTGGGTGATTCCAGCTGAACCCCCCCTCGTGGATTGATATGGCCTTACCCCACTGCTGGGCTCTCCCCAGCTGCCCCAGGGATATCATTGCCTCTGTGACCCAGCATTTCGCCAGGTGGGGTGGATGCCACCCTCTTTCATGTACCCACTCTGGAACCACAGATCTTCCTTCTGTGCGTGGCCTTCCCATCTCCCTGCAAATGCGCTGCTGTGGGGGAATGCCTCTGGGCGCTCCAGGATGCCCGCTGCTGCTGAGAGCCTGGCCCAAGGGAGTGGGTTTGCATAGTGCACCTTGGCATGAGCTCTAGCTCCTAAAACGCTCTCATGCCTGGGATCTCCATGGCGTCTGGCCTTGGGAGCAGCAGGGGATGGGGTCGGTAGGGGGAGACGGAAAGGAGTTGGCCCGGCAAATGCCCCTTCCCCTGCCTTCCCTGCTTCGGGCTTCGTGAACCCTGGGAACAGACTCCTGGCTGTGCCTTGCAGACTCTCAAGTGAGGCTGGGGCGGGGACGAGGCCAGTGGAAAGAGGAAGAGTGTTCTGAGACAGGAGTAGGGGTGCCGGTGGGTTCTTTGTGGGAGACTAAAGGGGGAAGGAGTGGAGAGGGTGGGGATGGGAGTACTAGGGAGGGGCATCTTGGAGTCGTAGGTGATGCAGGTGATGCTGCTATGGGGCCTGGGAGGAGGTGAGGGAGTGGAAAAGTGAGGCCCCGGGCCTGGCAGCGGGTTGTCCGGCTTCATGGGCAGGGCAGAGTGGGGCCGCAAGGAGGAGCCCTATGTTGGGGCAATGCCAACAGCATGGGAGCTGGGGTCAGACAGACAGGGTGCAAAACCTAACTCTGAGAGCCTCAGTTTCCTCATCTGTAAAATAGGAATGGTAATCCCCGGCTTAGAGGGTTGTCCTGAGGATTATGCAAAATTCTGCACATAATGTGCTAAGAATGGCATCTCTTTCATAGCACAATTTATAGCATAAGTATAATAAACTGATAATAAAGCAAAGGTCCTGTGCCATGGGGATCCCACTCTCACACGGTCCTGTTTGCTCTGTGGGTATATGGTACCCCGAGGGGTCTGGACCCTGGCCATTTCTACATTTCCTGGCAGCATCCTGAAGGACTTCAACGCCTGCAAGTGTCAGGGCCTTCAGTGCAGAAGTGACCCGCAGCCATCCTCCCACAGCAGAGAGCTCTGCATCTCCAAGTGGACGGTCAGCTTCGCCGCTTACCCCGAAGACATCTGCTGGTGAGCCCCCAGGCCGGCAAGGGGCGGGAATGGGGCCTGGGAGCCCTGCAGGGCTGCCCAAGTCACCTGGAAGCACAGGTGTGACCTGGCACTCAGAGAGACACTCATACTCTCCTGCTCCCCTCTGGGCCGGGGGTGGGAGGCGTGATGGGGGTGGGTGGTGTGTCCACACCCAGGACTTCACTCCAGTGTTTCTCCCCCGTATCAGCAGTGTCTGGTAGGATTATAATGGGAGCAATGTATGTAATTTTAAGTTTCCTTTTAGCCACATTAAAAAAAGTAAAAGAGGGCTTCCCTGGTGGCACAGTGGTTGGGAGTCCGCCTGCCGATGCAGGGGACACGGGTTCGTGCCCCGGTCCGGGAAGATCCCACATGCCGCGGAGCGGCTGGGCCCGTGAGCCATGGCCGCCGAGCCTGCGCGTCCAGAGCCTGTGCTCCGCAACAGGAGAGGCCGCAGCAGTGAGAGGCCCACGTACCGCAAAAAAAAAAAAAAAAAAAAAAAAAAAGTAAAAGAAACTGGGGAGTTCCCTGGTAGCCTAGTGATTAGGATTTCAGGCTTTCACGGCCATGGCCCAGGTTCAGTCCCTGGTCAGGGAACTGAGATCCTGCAAGCTGCACAGCGAGGCCAAAAAACACCAAGAAAAACTACAACAAAAAAACAGGTCTTAAAAAAAAGTAAAAGAAGCTGTTAAAATTAACTTTAATAAGAGTTCTCCCTCTATATCTAAAATATTATCACTTCAACATGTAATCAATTTTTTTAAGCTGAGATGTTTTACAGTCTCCTTTTCATACGTAGTATCTTTGAGATCCAGCGTGTATGTGCCACTTCTGGCCCATCTCTGTTTGGACCAGCCACATTTCAACACGCAGTAGCCTGCTGTGGCTCGAGGCTGCTGTATCAGACAGTGCGGCCCTGGGTTAGGTGCCAGCCGCCTCTCTAGCCTGGGGCACAAGCTGGTGAGCTGAGCTGTGTCCACAGGAGCCTCAAGCACGATGCTGAGGGTGAGCACAGCCCAGCAGAGGCCCCAGCATGGATCGCCATCCAGCCCGGCCTCAGTTCCTGGTCCAGAGCAGGGTTTGGGCGCTCATCTCCACCGGGCTGTACTTCAGCCCCTGGCACTTCTGCTCTTTGGTTCACTGAGCTTTCTAAACTTGGGACTGACTTGTCGGCCTGCTCTTGGTGGGGTGAGAAGCCAGGGTGGGTTCCAGCTGGGCCTTCTGCTTTTGTCCCCCGCCTCCCTCCAGCTCACACCACAGCTCACGGCCCCGTGGGGAGTCACGTGTCTTTAGTATGTCTGAAAAATGCCATGTTGGAGCCTTGTTTGGTCTGCTGGGGGGCTCGTGGCATCTCTTTGAGTAGGTTCTGGCTCCCAGACTCTAGCTGCAAATAACCTCTTTTCCCTCTGAGCTCATAGGGACCCCAAAGTTGACCTTCCTGTAGCTGAAGTTCAGTGCAGGACACTTGCCTGTGCTCCCAAAGTCAAGATGGGCCCTCAGCCAGAGCCCTCAGTCTAGTCTCTTGCCTTGCCTAAATTTGACCTTCTGACTCATGCAAGCCGTGGGCACTGTAGGTGTCATAGGTGGCCAGAGCCTGAGAGATAAACCTCCAAGGCCCGTGTCCTCCCCTCTGCAGGAAGAACCTCTCTATCCAGGGCCTCCGCTGGTGGTTCCAATGGCTGGGCATCAACTTCACTCTCTCCTTGGGGCTGTTTTTCCTGACCACACCCTCCATCATCCTGTCCACCATGGACAAGTTCAACGTCACCAAACCCATCCATGCGCTAAATGTGAGTGACCATTCTGCAGGGCCTCTCCCAAGAGGGCATGGCGGGTGGGGGAGGAACGAGACCAAGAGCCGTGGGGGCCACTGAACCAGGAGGCCATGTCACTAGGCTCATGTACTTTTAAGCCCTGAGCAGGCATGGCCACATTTATTACAATGTCTTTATAGTAACGTTATGTAGATATACATATGTGTATATACTTTATGTATACATGTATGTGTATGTATATGTGTGTGTATATGTGTTACTATAGAGACATAGATACAGTGGAATCCATCTAAATAGGGGTAATTTGAGTTGAATGAGGTATATTCAGTCTGACAGACTGTTAAGCATCCATTTAAAAACTGTATAGACTTTGTGGCAGACATGGGGTTTTACGACAAAAGCAGAGTATAAAATTATCTCTCAGCAATGGTTATAGCGATGTGTGTGCAGGCTGGCTGCTACGGGGAGTGGGTAGCAAAGAATGCAGAGCACTTCTCTGATTGGGGTGGCGGGATCATGAATCAATTTTTCTTTCTATATTTCAGTTTCTGATAATCCTGTTGTAGAGTTACTTATTCTCGATAGGTAATGAATGATTTTTAAGGATCTTAGATGAATTGATAACAGCTGAACACTCCCTAAAATGGCATCTACTTGGTTTCCCATAATTGGCTTTGCTGAACTATCACTCCACATCCTTTTCTTTTTTTCGATTCCACTTGGCATTTGGTTAATCACACTCTGGGAAAGCACAGGGGGCTGGAGGGCCTGAGGGCCTGGTCCTTGCTCTGTCATGCCCTAGCTGATGAATTCTGAGCCTTGGTTTTTCCTCTGTAACACTCTGCTATGTTATACTCGTGGGGCCGTTGTGATGATCAAATGACTCAATAGATAATAAAAAATACGTAAGTTTTGTTTAGATTTAAAGCATCTACATGTTTATTCCTTTGCCAGTCTTTTGATGTATGGTCAAGGCCTGTTCTTTTGAGGAAGGATCTGCTGATTAGATTTCCCCTTTGCATATTTTATATAAAACAACGCTTATTTCATTGTTTGTGATTCTAGTTTTGGTTTCTTATAGTCAAGCAAGAACTTAAAGATACTTGCAAAGCCGTTCAAAGTATAGAAACCTCCTAGATTTCATTTCCCTTGGTCTTTTACAGTTAATTCACTCTCATCTAATTCAGCAGTTTTGAGAAATTGGCCTTTATCAAGTCTTTCCAATGTATCCAACTTAGTTTTCAAAGAAATCTCTCTATTGCTATGCTCATTTTATCAGAGAAGGTAATAAGTTAATCGAACCATGTAATTGCAATAACCAGTACAACAGGCATAGATGAGATCGGGAACAAACACGAAGCAGTTCTGGGAAGCTACGACTGGGCCAGTGGGAGCTGAGTGGGCAGGCGGCTGGGGAAGGGCCCTGGCCGTCAGTGCTCTGTCTTCCTTTGGCGTCCGTCGTTGGCTTTCTATACAGAATGGAGGAGGTTATCTCTCTGGTCAGTGAGACAAGTGGAGTTCAGTTATATGTGAAGTTGCATTCTTCTCTCTAAAGAGCTATACAGGGCCTTCCCTGGCGGTCCAGTGGTTAAGACTCCATGCTTCCACTGCAGGAGGGACAGGTTCGATCCCTGGTGGGGGAACTAAGATCCCACATGTCACGTAGCATAGCCAAAAAATTTTTAAAAATAAAAATGAGAAAAATTAAGCACTGTACAAATGTCAGGTGCTGTTATTGTCTGTTCAGCCAACATTATCTACCCTGTACCAGGTACAATGTTGGTTCTGGGGGACAGAAGTGACCAAAATCCCAGAGGTCACTGAGTCACCATGCCAAGAGGTCATGGCGCAAAGCCCCCAGGGCTCACAGCTCTCTCTGCTATGGACTGTTTTCTAGGACCCCATCATCAGCCAGTTCTTCCCAACCCTCCTCCTGTGGTCCTTCTCAGCCCTGCTGCCCACCGCCGTTTACTACTCTACGCTGCTGGAGTCTCACTGGACCAAGTGAGTTCCCTGGGGCTCGCCCCTGAGGGGGGCGTCTCTGATGCCCCCTCCCCGCCCGCGTGACGGGCATACAGCAGGGGCCTTACTGGGGACGCCCGGTGCGTCTGAGGGGCTGTGAGGGCTCACCTCTGACTTCCTGCAGGTCAGGGGAAAACCGAATCATGATGACCAAGGTCTACATATTCTTGATCTTCATGGTGCTGATTCTGCCCTCCCTGGGCCTCACCAGGTACATATTACCACCTCCTGCTCTGAATTCAGAACCAGGGTCACAACAGAGAACACTGTCCTCAAGAAGATGCAGATGCTTTGGGAGTGGTTGCAAATTCCTGACAACATTTAAACCTGTCACACTCACGTGGCATGCAATTGTGCTGGCCCACTGATTCTTCCAGAGATATGATCTTTCTGCCTTAAAAAAAAAAAAAAAAAGCTTGAAAATGAAACTTACCATGGACCTTCCACTTAGGGAGAGGGTCTAATCATGGCTTTGGTTATTTTGAGGAAGGAAGTTTCTGTTAAAGCAGGCCCCGATGAGTTACGGTAGTTACGGTATAATAAGTAGCATCTTAGAGAACCAGGGTAGATCTTGAGATTTGGCCTCTTTTTTTGGTAAAAAGCAGAAAGCAGAAGAAAATGAAAACATATGCAGTGATCACATGGACTGTTGGAAATAAGTTCTTACCGGATTCATTTTTCTTTCAGTTTGGATTTTTTCTTCCGGTGGCTCTTTGATAAAACTTCCTCTGAGGCCTCTATCAGGTTGGAGTAAGTATCAGCCACGCAGAGTTTTGGAGCCGCGCCCCCCAGGGGCTGGGGCTGGGGCTGCAGTGGGGGGGAGGGTTGTCTGTCCTTCAGGGCCTGTGGACTCCCCGCACCACTACAGGTTCCTGGCGGGGCTGCACCAGGGGAACTGACTCACTTTGTGCTACAAGTGCAGAAATGTGGTTAATCTTTTAGGTTGAAACTCAATTCGTGGCATATTGTCATTCATTCTTTGAAACTTACTTACTGAGAACAGAACCGCCTGGGGAGAAGGAACTGCTGGGTCTCAGTGGTGCCAGGGAGGGGGGAAGGAGAATAATAATTAACACTGCAACCAGAATGACTGTCTGGTCCAGGATTATTTTTGCTAGGGGAGAGGAGTTGAACTTATTTCTAACGTGTGTCCTCGTTAGTATTTTCAACTTGTACCGAACCCACTTAATAGTAATAGCTGTTATTTAAGAAGATGCTCTGCTAAATGCTTGATTCTTTTTTTTTTCATTTAATCTTTAAACAAGCTGTGAGTCAGAAATTTGACTATTTCCATTTTACAGATGAGGAGACTGAGACCCAGACATGCTGAAGAAAAAAAGGCTACCCAGCTAGTTAAGAGACAGAGCTGGGATTCATCCCCAGCCCCTAGCGTACTATACTTTAAGTCCTAATGTAGGCCCGAATGTTCAAGATAGACTTTTCCAAAGGACTGTTCACAGGGAAGCCTGGCCGTGCTTATCTGAAAGGGTAGAGTGAATTTTCTTAAATGGGTTCTCGCTGGGTCAACTGAGGACTTGGGAGCTGGCAGCCACAGACAGACACACCCACACCCAACCAGCTCGGGTCTAGGTTGACAGTGACTTCCAGATGGCCAAGTCCGTGGTCAGTCCTGAGCCCCGTCTCTGCTCAGTCACGGGCCCCTCTCCCTCTCGGGGCGCTCAGCTCGCACACCTGGTGGTTCCCCAGGTGCGTCTTCCTGCCCGACCAGGGCGCCTTCTTTGTGAACTATGTCATCGCCTCGGCCTTCATTGGCAACGGCATGGAGCTGCTGCGGCTGCCCGGCCTCATCCTCTACACCTTCCGCATGGTCATGGCCAAGACTGCAGCCGACCGCAGGAACATCAAGCAGGTACAGAGGGTGGGGGTGGGTGCCGCCTTCGTCCCAGAGCCTCCCCGCCGCCCGCGTTTACCCGGCCGCCTGGCCCTCTGCTCGGGGCCTCTCAACTGGGCCCGGGGCTGTGGGGAGAGGAGGTGTAAGGAGCCTGGGTGAGGGCCTGGCTACGTCATCCCCCCCACGCTGACTCGGGCTGGAGGAGAGAGTGGGGGTTTTTGCATTTTAACCGGGCTGATCACACACGCGCACACACACACACACACACACACACACACACACTTCTTTCCCATGGACCTTCATTTGCATAAATTCTTAGATTACTACAGAGGTCAAAGCATTTGGGGCTGGTGGCATTTGTTCCATGACTCTCTAAATTGGATGTGTGGGCTTCTCTTTTAATCTCCTTTGCCACTGTGGGAACCATAAGAGGAGAAGCCCTGCACCCTGTCATTTAATCCTCAGAGCCCGCTGTGAGATGGGCGCTACTGGAGCTCGCTTTGCAGACGCACAGACTAAGCCAACGGGAGGTCAAGTGCTCGGCCCCGGACACACGGCTAGAAGGGGCGGAGTGATGTCGGGTCTGACAGAGTCTGTGGAGGATCACATTCTACAGTCGGATGTGCCCCCTCTGCCCTTTGGGGGCTCACAGGCCTCTCGTGTAGACAGGATTAGAACAAGAGAAACACTACGAAAGCACGAGTCATTGTGCCTTTCGAGGTCTGGGTGTGAGCCAGGTGAAGCTGGAGGAGGCCTGTGGAGGGACAGGAGGGGCCTTGAGAGGTGAGGAGGAGCACAGTGGGGCTTCCACTTCCAAAGTCCCCCCGCACTGTGTCCTCCCCGACCGCTTGGAGTGCACAGAGGCGGGTTGGTGTGGACCGAACCCCTCAGCCCCTCACCACCTCCCCCTCCCAGAACCAGGCCTTCGAGTTCGAGTTTGGAGCCATGTATGCGTGGATGCTGTGTGTCTTCACCGTGATCATGGCCTACAGCATCACCTGCCCCATCATCGTGCCGTTCGGTGAGTGGCCCTGGGGCCGGTCCCAGGGTAGGTGGGTGGCCGATTCTGCCGAGCCCCCCAGGACAGCCATCAGCAGGGCGTCATGGGGCCCCACAAACAGAGGGCCTCTTGTAGCCGCAGGAACCATAAGCTGCCAAGGAGCCACAGGGGACACCAAGTTTAATTTCACTTCTCATGGACTCCTTCCACGGGCCTTCCAAACCGCGAGATCTCTTAGTACCCCTCCTGGTCTGAGGGCCTCTCCCGGCTGACCGCTTCATTCCTGGTTGATCCTCCGGCAGCAGCTAGGACGGTGCCAGCAGCACTGGTGGAGGCTCTCGTGTTTGTGCCTGGCTCTGGCAGCCACTGTCACTCTCCACGTGGATTGTCACACTTAATTCTCTCACGATCCTTCAAGGCAGGTCTTGTTTCTGTCCCCTTTTCACAGATGAAGCACTTAACGCTTCGTTAGTGAGGAATAGAGCCCAGGTATGAACTTAGGACTGTTTGACTTAGAAGGTCAAGGTCTTGCAATTAAAATACACCATCAGGAGCTGGCAGACAGATGGAAGCATCTGGAAGGAAACAACACCCAGGAGACTGTTGGCAGTGATAGCTGTGGTTTAGGGAAAGGAGAAAGTTTTAGTTGTCCCTGTATACTCTCTCCTACTATTTTAAAGATCTACAATAGTATTACTCTTTCAAAACAACAACAAAAAATGTTTTTAAAGAACCTGACATAGGGCTTCCCTGGTGGCACACTGGTTGAGAATCTGCCTGCTAATGCAGGGGACGGGGGTTCGAGCCCCGGTCTGGGAAGATCCCACGTGCCACAGAGCAACTGGGCCCGTGAGCCACAAGTACTGAGCCTGTGTTCCGCAGCAAGAGAGGCCACGATAGTGAGAGGCCCGCGCACCACGATGAAGAGTGGCCTCCGCTTGCCACAACTGGAGAAAGCCCTCGCACAGAAACGAAGACCCAACACAGCCAAAAAAAAAAAAAGCCAAGCGTTTGAAGCCCTTAAAAAAAAGAACCTGACATAATAGAAAAGGCAGCACCCACCCACCTGCTGTGTCATCCCTGCGTTTAGACCCTTGGGCATCTGTTGGCAGTGATGTTACAGGGAGTCAGCTTGGGTGGGAGAAGGAAAGGAGAGTGGGAGCGCTGAGGGACAAGGGGAGGGGGCTCAGCGTGGGAGGAAGTTGAGGCCAGGCCTCTGGGTGTAAAATCGCCTCTTTCCCCAAAATGGTCCTAGAATTTCAATGTTCCGTGGGGACAGCAGCACGAACACCTCTACTCCCTTGGTCAGAAAGAGGCTGGGAGGGAGGAAGCGGAGGTGGGGAGAGGAGAGAGTGGGAGAGGTGGACAGGGTGGGGCGGGGTGGGGGGAGAGAAGGAGAAGGAGAAAAAAACAGTAGGAGCCAGGACACGCACGTATGCACGTAGACCGGCCACAGCCCCAGCCTAGCTCCCGGCACAAATAGCCACCTCCAGGAGGAAGGGCGTAGAGTGGCCCCTGTGGCCCAGCTACTGTCCAGCTCACAGCCCTGGCTCTGCAGGCCTCATCTACATCCTGCTCAAGCACATGGTCGACCGGCACAACCTCTACTTTGCCTACCTCCCGGCAAAGCTGGAGAAGAGAATCCACTTCGCAGCTGTGAACCAGGCCTTGGCTGCTCCCATCCTGTGCCTCTTCTGGCTCTACTTCTTTTCCTTCCTGCGCCTGGGTGAGTGACCCTTCTGACTGGGGCGGGGGTGGAGGGCAGGAGGCAACACCCAGCCTCCTCTTCCCGCATCCACACCAGCCAGTCAAATCCCTTCCTGTTTTAAGAGCATCAGCTCGGTGTCCAATCAGAAGGTGGTACCCCGAGGGTGAGGGCCGATTGGGTGCAGCACTGACAACCCAGTTCCGAGCTATCCTGAGGTCAGGTGTAACCTGGTGGAGGCCAGGTCGATTGCCCCAGACAGCCTTACAGAGAAGACGGTCCCTTCACCAGCTATGAAGGGGCTGAACCAGAGAGGGGGAAGCTAGTACGCGATGCTCTTTGTGGGTGTGGATGGGCCCAGGTCCTCACACCTCACAGTGTGGAGGCAGTGGGGACACGCAGGAGGGAAAACTGCCACTCTTGAGAAAAACGAAGAGGCAGAAGAGATGTGTGACTCTGCCGAGGGCACTGGAGACTGGAGGGAACCGACCCAGCAAGGAAGCTGGCAACTTGCCTTTGACTCGGTGCCCCGGTACCTGAAATCTGACCAGGGGTGATGCCAGCTGTTCAGTGGGTCACTCTTTGTGCTCCTGCCTGTGAAGATACCACCATCCCAGCTGCTGGAGATGGTGGGAAGGGGGTGGGTGATGCCTTCTCTTCATTTGCGGCCTGAGAGAGAAGCCACACACGGTTCCTGCACCAGGTGTGACCTCCCCCCCGCCAAGGCTGGCATCCCTTCGTCCCCAGGTCTGAAGGCTCCCCTCACCCTGTTCACCTTCCTGGTACTTCTGTTCACCATCCTGCTCTGCCTGGCCTACACCTGCTTTGGATGCTTCAAGCACCTCAGCCCTCTGAACTACAAGGTAAAGGGCCCCTCCCCCACTGCTGCCCAGCCAGGGTCTGGGAGGGGAAGACGGTGGCTTCATGCTCCGTCCCTCCTCCACCTCTACCCAGATCACCAGCCCTCTCCAGATTTTATTTATCCACGGGGAAGGCGTGGGTAGTTGGGTGTGATGTGTAGCTTCCCTCCCTGCCCCCTTCCCTGCCCACACCATCCTCTCTTGGGCTGCCGCTGGGAGCTCTGTGCCAGCTGGTACTGTTATCCTGGGTGTTAATAGCCTGTTGGTTTAGAGGGTGTTAGTTCAGGAAGATCGGTTTTGTTTATCATCGCAAGTTTTTGCTGTTGTCTGCAGACGGAAGAATCGGCAAATGACAAAGGAAGCGAGGCAGGGGCCCACGTGCCTTCACCGTTCACGGTAAGTGCGGTTCTTAGCCGAGCATGAACGCCTGCAACGGCCCCGACACATGGGCCCTGCAACCCTGCTTTGATCCTCTCTCGTTAAGACAAAAGTCCCTTGATCACGTGCCAGGCGGGTTTCCGAATTAACGTCATTTGAGAAGGAATCCCTGGTCCCTCCGGATGTTTTCTCTTGCGTGTGTGAAGCCACACCCATCACCAGAAGATAATTAGTTTTGCCATGATGTAGACCCACCTCCCTTGGTATCAGTTGCCTGCTCACTTTCCTTCTCTGCATATTTAATGCTTGGTGAGCTTGGGCCTGTAGCGAAGCCATATCGCAAGGCCTCGCGGTTTGATGATGCTCTCTCAGAGCATTTCGCCAGCACCTGCCTGTGTGAGGTCCTTTGCTAGGCACCAAGAGGGTGTCACACTAACTCCCCTCTGAATTCAACAAATGAACATTTTACCTGCTACGGAGGGGGGCACAGTGTTAGAAAGACGCCAGGACTCCTTTCCTCCCTGGTTCTCCCTGCTTCCGGCCTCCAGGGTCCTGCTCCTAGGGTGCGGTTGGGAAAGGAAGGTGGAGCCGCAGGCTCCCGGGGCTGTGACGCCGGCCTGACAGACAGGGCTAGGACAGCGCCCATCTAGATCAGGAGCAGCTGTTCTTTCCAGTGGCTCCCTCTCAGGTTTCAGTCACTCTTATCAGTGTCTGTCTTTGGACCAGCCCCAGAGAAGGTTTCAGGAAGATTCATTACCCAGAGACACACCTGTGACTATGCCCACCGGACAAGGCAGGTGGGGAACGCAGCTCCCTCGTCCTCAGCCTGGTTCTTCAGGTCGGCAGCTGGCGTCTGGGATTGAGAGGAAACAGAACCTACCCAGCGCCGGTCAGCTGCTCAGAAGTCCCACTGACAGCATTCTAGGCCCGTCCTGTGTAGTTAGACCTGTTTCCGACATAAAGTGAGAAATTCTTCTAGAGCCCAGTGCCAGGAGAAGTTTTGTTTCCTCTGAGAAATGGGTGTGTGCTTTCTTCTCTATGAGCACGAGAACTCTGTGACTGTGTGTTCTGATTTGCTCTGGCCGTTAGGAAAATCTGCAGTTGGCATATTTTAGGTCCTGATGTCCTAGGTTGATGTTATTTCTTTATGTGTCCTTCGTGAGCATTCTGTGTGTCTTCCGGCTGGAGGGAGGCACGGCGGTAGGGGAGGAGCGGGCTAGGGACTCCCATGCCCACCCCACCCAAGCACTAACACCCCCATTTGTTGGCAGTCCTACGTGCCCTGGATTCTGAACAGCTTGTCCTCGGAGAAAACAGCCCTGTCCCCGCAGCAGCAGCAGACCTACGGTGCCATCCGCAACATCAGTGGGACCGTCCCAGGGCAGCGCCTGGATCAGAGCCCTGCGGACAGCGTGGCGGCCGCCCGCCAGGAGGCCTGAGGGTCGGGGAGCTGCCGGGCTGGTCCAGACCCAGGCAGTTGGGAGGGGAAGAGACACAGGCGGAGAAGTGGCTTGACTCCAACCTCAACCAAGTCAGGGCTGCTTTCCACCTGTTTTAAACACAACAGCTCTAAAAAGATGGGAGCAGAAAGGGGCTCTGGCCCCTGGCTGAGGCGGAAGTGCGGGACTGCCATCAGGTGGCCGTCTTTTCTAGTCCTGGCGGTGGTAAGGGGAGGAGGTGCAGCTCTGGACTCTCCCTTGCTTACCCGAGGCTCTGTTTATTTCCAAGCCCCCCTTCTGCATAAGTGCCCAGCTCTGTGGCCAGGATGACGGCCCTGATGCTTTTCAGCAGGATCATGTGTTGGCACCGTGTTGCTCCAACCCATTAGTGTGGTGACTGTATCAAGTAAGGGGGAGGTACCGTGTGGAAGACCTTCTCCCTCTGAGCCTCCAGACACCGCCCCCCTCCTCCGGGCACACACGCAACCGATAACCAGAGAGTCTGCGGCAACCGCAGGCCCGAGATGGGTGCCAGATGATGGTCCAGGTCCATCCCAGCTTCCCCTTCTGGGTATCAGGCCCTTCACACCCCTGCCCCCGCCCCCCAGGAGCGAGCTGCAGGGAACAGGACGGGAGCGGGCCGGTGCTGGGCCGCCACAGGCTCCTCCACATGCCTGCCATGGTTCTTTGTTTTTCTGTCACGTTGCCAGTGACACTGTGGCTGGGTCAGGGTCACCCGCAGCTGGCAGAGACAATGCGGACCACTAATAAAATGCCCATTCAGCCAGACTGGTGAGATGCAGCCTCTTCGGGGCCCAGTGCGCGGGGCTCAGCCTCCAGCCCTTGAGTCCATCTGTCTGTTCCCTCCAAAGGGAGCAGTGCTCAGGGCCTCCTGGAAGCCAAGGGGGAAGTACGGCCACAGAAGGAGGGGCGCAGCCTCTTGCTTTTTCTCTCCCCACGGGATCCCGCGGCGGGGACGCACCTTTGGGCACTTGCGAGAGAAGCTGCCTCCCCACTGCCAGAGGCACGAGCCGGTGTGATGGGTGCTGGTGGGCAGAGCTGAGAGACCGCTTCCAGCCCCGCTGAGGCGAGGCGGGCAGGTCCCCGGCAGTCACTCGGCCTCACCGCCTCTGCTCAGAGCTGCCTCGGGCGGGCACCTGGGAGGACAGAGTGGCCTCCCGCTGGCCCCAGCGGCCCGTCCTGCCTCCCCCAGCTGGGCTGGAGCAGGAGCCCCAGTGCAGACCTGGTAGCTCTGCTGGAAGGGGTACCCCACGTGGGGTTGGGGCTCGACACGTCACTTGTTCCAGCCTCTCTTAGAAGGAAAATCATTTATCATCAAAGCCATGTTGCTTAACAAAGTGTGTGGGGCGTGTGTGGGGAGGGGTGAGCATGGGGTCCCAGCACGGGCAGGGGACGGAAGCAAGCACATTCCTGGGGAAAGGGGCAACTTCACCAACAGGGGACTGGGAGGGGGCCTCCCTGCCAGCCTCACTTCTACTGGGAGCTGGGCTGGGAGACTGGGGGCTTCCGGGGAAAAGGGCGGGTGTCAGGAAGAAGCCTGCCACGCCAGGGTCCTCGCCGGGGTCACTGCCGCTCCAGCAGCCCCATGAACTTGTGGATGTCCTGGGCGAGCAGCTCTGGCTCCTCAAAGGCAGCAAAGTGGCCCCCACGGGGCATGTAGGAATAAGAGAGGAGTTTCGGGTACTTGGACTTCATCCACTTTTCTGGGACGTGTATTAACTCACAAGGGAAGGCAGCAAAGCCCGTGGGCACGTGGACCTTTATCCTGGAAGAGACAGAGATCTCACTGAGGGGGAAGCTGTGGCCTGGCCCCCCTCTCCCCCAAAGCAGGGGTTCAGGGGGCTGGGGGTTCGGTTTGCTCACCCACGTGGAGCCACAGAAGGACAGAACCAGGGTTTTAACCACCCACCTCAATTCCAGCCCTCTCTGGGGCCCTCTTTTCTGGAGGGGCTGCCCCAGCTGGACAGCGTCACCGAGGTGAGGTGGGACAGCCTCTAACTCCCACCTTTGTCCCCCTTCCCTTTGCTGCTGCCTGAGAGTCTCCCTGTGAGATCTGGAAAGGGCTCCAGGGAAGTCCCAGAGCCATCACTGCCGCCCTAGGACAGCCTCCTGGCCCTGGGGGAGCCCCTCGGGACGTCTGGGGGCCAGGCCTGGTGTTCCCTCCGTGAGCTACTTCTAATGACAGGCGTCTCTCCCAACACCACTGACTGTGTTCTCATCTTACACTCCCGGTGCGCACCCAAGGCTAGGCTGTACTTTTCTGCATCAAACGTCCTCCCTCCCTCCTCCCCACCCCCGTACGCGGGCCTCTCACTGTCATGGCCCCTCCCGTTGTGGAGCACAGGCTCCGGACGCGCAGGCTCAGCGGCCACGGCTCACGGGCCCAGCCGCTCCGCGGCATGTGGGATCTTCCCGGACCGGGGCACGAACCCGCGTCCCCTGCATCGGCAGGCGCACTCTCAACCACTGCGCCGCCAGGGAAGCCCCAAACGTCCTCCCTCGAGTCCAAGGCCAGGCCACTCCCCTGCTCCCTGCCTCGGAGGCACCCTCCCCAGAAGCCCCACTCCGGTCTCAGCCGGACTTACCCCTCATGCTTATTATCCAGTCTCATGTTCTCTTTGTAGAAGCGCTGGGAGGAGGTGATGGTGCCCGTCGTCCAGTAGAGCATTATGCCCGTCAGCAGATCGTCCAGGGAGAACTTCCTGGGAAAGCAGACCGGAAGGTCCCTCTCAGTGCCAGGCGCAGTTGTATGACAAATAAGAGCTGCCACTTTCAAGCTGTATGCCGGGTGCTGTGCCCGCCTGGCTTCCCTCCCCAGGCCTCACTGCCAGCTTGGTGATCTTATCCCTGTGCCACAGGCAGGCCTGGCCCAGGGTCACCATAACTGTGACGACAGGTAATGCAGAGTGATGACCACGTACAAGGCAGGCTGTCCTCTTGGGTGGTGTCAGCCAACCCCCTCCCTGACCTGCCTAACGGTTCAGGCCAGAAGGGATGAAGCAGGGGAGGTCAACTGAGCCCAGAGGCTCTGGCTGGTCACCGCTGGGTAGCCAGGAGGTCTGCGGGTAGGGCGCTGCAAACCGTGCAGCTCCCAGGAGATGGTGCCCACTCCTGGGACCTCAGCGCAGGCCACCTTCAGACCATCCTCAGGGGGGCCCGGCCCTGCCAGGCCCTGAGCAAAACCCGATCTCCAGGAAGGCTTCAGAAGCCCTGATCCTGCCCTGACGGGGCACCAGGAGAAGCAGGGCAGGGGCAGCAGCTCCTGGGGCATTTTTATTCACTAGCCCCCAGCTTGCCTCCTGTCAAACCTGTGTCACCCCAGGAGGGAGCCACGGGGCCCTGCAGAGACCCACCACCCCCACTCAGCACGGGACACCCCTTTTCTTCTCCAGCCTGGGAACTGCTGAGCAGGCGAATGCCACCCAGACTGCAGAGCCCCACACTCTGGAAGGAAATAATCACTTGGTACCTAAAGTGGGAGCACGTGGCCTGTGGACTCCGGAAAGCCCCACTTCCTCCTGGGCCCACCCGGCCCTCTCCCCCTCCTGCTGCTGGACTCCCTCAGCCCGGCCTGCGTCCAGAGCCCCCGGAGCCCTCCACGGCCTCCCCTCTGCCCAGCTCAGCTGCTGCTTTCCACTGGCTGTGCCTCCTGGGCCTCCATTTCCCCACTGTTCCCCAACTCATCTTCCACTCCCCAGCATCTGCCCTTCCTCCCTGGAATAACTGCCCACCGCACCCCAGACCCTCTCGCTCCCCTGACATCACTCCCCCTTCAGTGCTCTCACCCTGGGGGCCTTGTGCTACCCTGAGCCCACCTGACAGTCCACAGACGTGAGGAGACTCCAGCACTACTGACGCCACGCTCTCCAAGCTCAGCCGCCACGTCCTCACAAGGCCCTGACGTGCTCACCCACAGCCTCCCGCCTGCCCTGCCTGCCTCTTTGAGGAAACCCAAGTTCATGGAGCAGGTGCTCCCACACCCCCATACCCTTCCCTGCTTGATTCCAGATTCGGGGCTCAGGAGAGCTGTCGCCCCCTTGTCCTGGGCCCTAAATGCCTCCATCTGCCTCTTCAGGCCCAAACGTCAGTCACCCGCCCCCCCCCAACCCCGAATGCCCCCAGGCCTTCCCCTCCCTCCATACCCCTGTCCCCTCTCTCCCACACCCCTGCCATCTCTCCCACCCCTGTCCCCTCTCTCCCACACCCCTGCCATCTCTCCCATGCCTCCTCACCCTGCACACCGGAACCGTCCCTGCCGCCCAGGCCTCGCGGGTATGGCCCTCTCACTAGGTCTGTCCTCCCAGACTCTCTCACTTCTGGTCCTTCTGCAGCCAGTAAGGCTCCTCCCAGCATCCCTGGATGCCGCCCTGCTGCACTCTGTCTGAGATCTACCCTGTGGCCCCAACTACCAATTCACCAAGAGAACAGTGGAAATAACTCCTTCCAATTCGACCCGTCACCTGAGCTCCAGATCTGTGAGCCCAGTTACCAAGTGGACACCTCCGCCCGGGCATCCTGGCAGCATCTCCCACTCGGCACATCTGTGACGAAAATGAGCTCATGGACTTCCCTGGTGGCGCAGTGGTTAAGAATCCGCCTGCCGATACAGGGGACACGGGTTCGAGCCCTGGTCCGGGAAGATCCCACATGCCGCGGAGCAACTATGCCCGCGCACGGCAACTCCTGAAGCCCCCCGCTCGCCACAACAGAGAAGCCACCGCAGTGAGAAGCCCGCGCACCGCAACAAAGAGTAGCCCCCGCTCACTGCAACTAGAGAAAGCCCACGCACAGCAACGAAGGCCCAACCCAGCAAAAATAAATTAAATTAATTAATTTTAAAAAAAGAAAAGAAAATGAGCTCAGCCTCTCTGTGTCCCCGCCAAGCCCTGCTGCCCTCACTCCTGCATTCCCATCCCATCCTTGCCGCCTGGATTAAAGACTATTTGCTGCTCCTCCTGCCCGGCTCCTCAGCTGTATGCAATTAGCTTCGTTGATTCATCAGAAGCCAATTGGCCAAAAAAGGTCAGTTTGCTTAATTGACTTGTTTGCTTCAGCTATTTGGATGCAGTTGGTCAATTATATTTTTATCCTTAGAACCACACTTTGTTCCACCAGGGAAGTCCTGAACATCTTTTTAAATGCAATTTTGATAACAAAATGAAAACCAGTCAGTGGAAACTGAACAGTTAAAAGAAGCATTTAAACTTGTGAACTGGAACTTCCCTGGTGGCACAGTGGTTAAGAATCCACCTGCCAATGCAAGGGACATGGGTTCGAGCCCTGGCCCAGGAAGAGCCCACATGCTGCAGAGCAACTAAGCCCGTGCGCCACAGCTACTAAGCCTGCGCTCTAGAGCCCGTGTGCCACAACTAGTGAGCCCACGCACCACAACTACTGAAGCCCACGCGCCTAGAGCCCGTGCTCCGCAACAAGAGAAGCCACCACAATGAGAAGCCCGCGCACCGCAACGAAGAGTAGCCCCTGCTCACCACAACTAGAGAAAGCCCGCAGGCAGCAACGAAGACCCAGCACAGCCAAAAATAAATATATAAATTAAAATAAATAAATAAACTGGTGAACTGGCTTGTGGCAAGCTGGCCAAGTGCTTCCATCTCCCCTACAGCTCTGACCACAGCTTGAAAACTACCACAGCAACCATTTCCATCCTCCTGCAAAAAGATCTGTGTCCCTTATAGAACACAGATCTGATCACGTCTGTCCCCTTCTCAAAGCTTTGGTGCTCCTGGTATGCAGCCAAGCAGGAGCTGGAGGGGGAAGCCCACGGGCAGTCTGGCTGGCCTCACATCTGGCTCCAGGTACTTGTGTGCAAGGAGCAGAGCCGGACCCCTCGCCAAGGTGCTCCCGGGGGCACTGCATGGACCTTTGGGTGCTGCCCAGTGTGGGACGGGGGAGACAGATACCAGGGTGAGGCTCTTGGAGGACCTGCCTATAGGAGTGAGTTTGTGGTCTGGCTCCACTGTACCTGCTCCAGCCTTGGGACAAGTTACCCCTTCCAAGCACACCATGCATTTTAATCACTCCAACCTTTGCTCTGCTCTTCTCTTTGCCTAAATTCCCTTCTTCGCCCTTTCCACCTGGCAAACTCCTACTCATCCTTTAAGGCCCAGATCAAATAGATTCTCGCAGTGATTTCCCCTCCCTGTCCCTTAAACAAAGTGAATCCTCCTTTCTCTGTGCCCCACAGTCCTTTGCACGTATCTTTAGAGCTCATTTCATCAGACAAATATTTATTGAGCACCAACTATATGCCCAGTGCTGTTCCAGGCGCTGGGGCTAGGGCATGGCTTAGACAGAGTCCCTACTTCCAGGGCCAGATCCATTCACTCTTTTCCACATCTTAGCACTGTATCTGGCACTCTCTGTGTCTCTGAAGGAATAACAAAAGGGATGGGCCCTGGAGAAGGTGGGTCAAGACCAACCCTGATGAAGCTTAAGTCAGACCAGAGACCCAGGAGTCTAACGCTGTCGAGGCTGCAGCCTCCAAGGCTTCGGGAGACAGGACGGCCTCCCCACTCTTTCTGCAGCCACCCTGCAGGACCGGCTTCCACAGAGCATGCATTCCTACCGCCATGAGGCCCGGCTCTTCCGGGGTTCAGGGGGGAGGGGCCGTGGGCTGCCCCCACGTCTTGGCCAAAAAGAGGCTCTTGCTGCCCTCTGGACGCCCCGGTCCCAGGAGGAGTTTGTTTAGCAAGCGGAACAGTCTTGAGCCCTGCATCCTATTCTTGACCCCTCCACTGTGAGGCTAGACCTTTCGGGGCCTCAGCTTCCTCATCCAAAAATCAGGGTTAGGCTGGCCACAGGGTGAGGATCTGTGGGACATCCAGCAACAGATGGAACTTGCCGACCATCCCACCCAGATAGAGCAAGCAGAGATGAAGATGGCGAGAGGGGAGGTGGGTAAGGAAGGTGGTGCCGGCAGCAGGGGTGGATGGGGTCTCACCTCTCCAGGCCTCCATCCTCCAGGTCTCGGAACTCTGGATTGGTCCAGGTAGAAAACTTCTCTAGAATATAGGCAGCCAGTCCCACGGGAGAGTCATTCAGAGCGCAGCCTGACATGGGAAGAAGGAAGTGAGCGACTCAGGCCTCGGGCCAGGGAGCTGGCCAGCAGGACAGAGGTGTGGTGCTGGTCCCACAGAGCGGCCCCGTGGGCAGGAAGCCCGCGTCAGAGCACAGCTCTGCCCTAACTCTTGGGGTGCTCCTGCACCGCACCTCCTTGACCCTTGGCCTTGGAATCCTTAATGGCAAAAGGGGTAACACCTCTCCCACTACCTCTTAGGGATCCATACGCTACATGGGCAGCTTCCTTCAAACTGAAGAGTCTACGACTCCAGGTTTTGTAGGATCCAAATGAGAAATGCATATGAATGCTGTTTTTTAAAAGTGGGGTTTTTATGGTTTCTATTATTCTATGATTAGTGAAAAATTAGAAACAACGTAAAAGTCCAAAATAGGGAATCAGTTACAGATAATATTGATCCACTCATAAGCTCAAAGACTGAGCAAGCATTAAAAATGGCATGGATGGATCTCACAAACAAAATATTCAGCAAAAGAAGCCAGACTCAAAAGAGCACCTATTTGAGGATTCCAATGCATATGAAGTATGAAAACAGGCAAAAGCAATCTATCTGGCAGAGGTCAGGAGGGTGGCTGCCCTGGGCGTGGTGGGTAGTGCCCAGAAGAGGGTACAGGTGGCTTCTGGGCTGGTGGGTCATGCTTTGTTTCTTGAGTGCGCGCTGGTTATATGGACAGATCCCATTTGCGAAAATTCATCAACCAAGATGTTTAGCAAGTTCTTCTGCAGGTCTGGGAGAGGAGAGGTAGGGAAGGACGAGAGGTTTCAGGCTGATTGTCTTTTCTGTTTCGTGCTTTTCTTGCATCTTTCAATTTTTTGACAATGAACATGGATTACTTTTATAATCAGAGGAAAAAAACTGGTTTTATAAAACACTGTTATTATTATCATGAGCTGCCTAACGTGTGTGAGCATGAGACTGTCACGGAAACTCTAAAAGACTTGGAAATGGGCAAAACAATTTCTGGGTATCCTCTGAGTGGAATTCGGAGAGTTTCTAGTGGACCCTTCTGGGGTCATGTGATTGTCAAGGGGACCCCTCTTCCCTTGTCTTAGAGCTATTTTACAGCTCTGTAAATTGCTGAAAACTAATAGGAATGCAAATGATTCTTGTTCACAGAGAAGCAAGGTAGATCCTAAAGGTTCTCATCACGTAGTAAAAAACATTTTTTTTTCTCTTTCTTTTGTATCTATGAGATGTTGGATGTTAACTAAACTTATCGTGCTAATCATTTTGCAACAGATATAAGTCAAGTCATTATGCTGTACATGTTAAATGTATACAATGCTCTATGTCAGTTATATCTCAAAAAAAACTAAAAGAAAAATAAATTTGTCCAGTGGAGATTTACTTGAGTTTTACCCTGTGGATTTTGACAAGTTTTGCATCTATTAGCAAATTTACTTTAGTGTTCCCAAGTGCCTTCGAACTGTTCTGTTTCACAATTTTACTAGTTCCTTTCTTAATTAATGAGTTAGATAAAATCTTTGACACGTGTTCATTTTTTATTTGTATGATTTTCTCTTTTTAAATATTTTGGGGGTTTTTATTTACATTTGTTAATTACTTTATTGACAAAATATATAGTATATCCCCCGTACACACAAAGTATAGCTGTGTGATTAACATCTTTAAAAAAATATGATTCCTGGGCTTCCCTGGTGGCGCAGTGGTTGAGAGTCTGCCTGCTGATGCAGGGGACACGGGTTCATGCTCAGGTTCAGGAGGATCCCACGTGCCGCGGAGCGGCTGGGCCCGTGAGCCGTGGCCGCTGAGCCTGCGCGTCCGGAGCCTGCGCTCCGCAACGGGAGAGGCCACAGCAGTGAGAGGCCCGCGTACCGCAAAAAATAAATAAATAAATAAATAAGATTCCTTAACAGGGCCCTGATGGCAGAAACGGTTGCTGGGCCCTCTTCACTGTCTTGGGGACACTGCCCCCAGGCCCCGGGGCCCCCTCCTGCCCCCAAAGCCCCAGGCCTAAAGAGCCCTAGGCTTCGTCCTCCCCCCATCCCCGTCCATCCCTGTCTCTCACTGTAGGACTTGGGCTCAGGGGTGCAGGGACCAGGGTCAAAGCCAACAGGAACACTGATGCTGCTCCGCGGGGCTGTTTGGGAATTTTATGACCGCGCATCACTCCCGTCTGTGGAGAAATGCCGTGTAAGGGTGGAAGGAGCTCTGAGTCTCTCACAAGAGGTTTTCACCCCGTGAACCGTGTTCCTGGGGTGGGTGAGGCTTCCCGCCGGTTGGGAGCCTTGCCGAATGGAATGGATGTAAGCCCACCCGACCCGAGCCACTGAGCCAGGCTTTCCTCTGCCTGCCCACTCACCTACGGTGTCCGGCTTGGTGCTGTGGATGTGCATGTAGCCGCTCTCCCTCACTAAGGTGAAGAAGATCTTCTTGAAGGGGTACATCAGCTCCATATCCCTCTTGGTGTAGCCAAAAAGCCACCCAAAACGCCATCCCAGGAGAAGGGTCAGGGTGTAGAAACTTCTTAAAATGAACGCCATGTTCAAGTGCAGGCCTTTCACGTGGCTGAGGGCAGAGAAGCGCCAGGGGAGGCTGGGTGGCATCAAGGATGGGGAAGCGACAGGGGCGGAGGTAGAGGAGGAAGGGGCCACAGGGTTGAGGCGCGCAGGGCCGGCCCTCTTCGGCATCTGCCCCCCGGGGTGACCACATGGTGGAGGGGCAGGTCCCGGTCAGGCCTCTCCCGGGACTCGGTCCATCAGAAAGGTCTACTCCCTGACTTTCTCCTCCTCTAACTGGCCCCCTCTGCCTGGGAACCTGGCCCAGAGTCACCAATCAATCCTGTGTGACACCAAGTGGAGGGAAGATCCACGTCAAAGTGCCCCAGGCAGAGCTGAATGATGGGGACCCTCCCTCGTCTCCCCTGGGCCCACACATGCCCCGCCTGTGTGGCCCCTGCTCCAAGGCTCAGACACTACGCCCAGGCAGGGCCTGGCGTGCATAACCCGCCTCCCTGCACATCAACCTCACGTGGGCTGTGCACGCACACCTGCACATGTACACACACGCCTGACAGTCACCCTCACCTGGGCACCAGCTGGGCCATGTTGGTGCAGATCAGGGCTCCCCAGTCCCCGCCTTGAATATAGAATTGCTGGAAGCCCAGACGCAGCATCAGCTTATAAAAGATCCTGGCAGTGGCCACTGAGTTGAAGCCTGGTTGTAAAGGGGAAAGAAGAACCATGCGGAGGTCACGCCTCGGGTCCTCCCTGGCCCTCTGAGATTCCTCATCCCCACTCGCCCCAGGCTGAGGGGAGGGCAGCTCACAGGGGGCGAGAAGGAATCCTGGAGCCCAAGGGTGGGGTGCCCAGTGCCCAGACGGCAGTGCTCCCGGTGCTGGCCTGGGTGCAGGAGACAGTGAGGGCGTGTGATGGGCTCGGGCCGGTCCCGCTGAGCGTCCGGGGGCCCACACTGCGTGCGGGGCTTAGTCGGCCTCGCCGGCCCGGAACGGTGCAGGGCCCACACGTGGACCTGCCCTGAGTGGGCAGCTCCTGAGGACACGAGAGTCCAGGCCCTGAGCCAGCTCTGGACAGTCGTTGACTCTGCCCGGTCCCCCACCTGCCACGCCCCTCACATCCTGAGAAGATGCACTGGCCCCTTGGCAATAAAATCGCCCCCATTGCTTCTCTCCCCTCTGGTCTCAGACCCCCTCCTTCCTCAGCCTCCTTAGGCTCTGAAGGAAGCTGTCCCAGCCGACTCCCCACCCCTGGGGCAGTGACACAGCCTGCAGCAGCCCGTACCCTTCTTGGAGGATGGCTCTGAGAAGCCATAGCCTGGAATGGATGGACAGATGACTTCAAAAACATGCTCATCGCTCAGGCCATGGTTCTTGGGGTCAGTCAGGAGCGGAATGATCTTGTAAAACTCGTAGAAGGTGCCAGGCCAGCCATGCACCATGAGCAAGGGCTTTGGGGTCTGGCCGGAGGGCAGCTGGGGGGGCTTCACGTGGATGAAGTGGATGTCCAGCCCTAGGGGGACAGAGCACAGTCAGGGTCAGGGGGAGAGGGCCCTGAGGCTGGGGAGGCCACAGTCCCAGCTCTCAGGGTAGCCAATCAGGCTCTGCACCGCCAGAGCAGGGCTGCCACCCTCGGCGCCCCCATGGTATTGACTAGCACCACCGCTAGTGCTGGCTGAGTGCTTACACGGAGCTCCAGATACCCGGGTAGCTCGCTCGGCCTCACGGCCACCTGCAGCGTGCCCCTTTCACGTGAGAACGTGAGCTCTGTCTGTAAGGCCGGCACCAGGCTGCTCACGCACGGCTGGATTCCCAGAGGCCAGAATAGGTCCTGGCTCGTGGCAGCACTCAATGAATACTTGTTTAATAATTTACAAGTTGCGGGGGGGGGGGAAGCCCTATATATCCAGCAGTAGAGAATGAAATAGATTATAGTTTAACAGTATACTGTAACATAACACAGTCATCTAAAAGGACTTCCCTGGTGGTCCGGACTCCCCGGGTGGTCCAGTGCTTAGGACTCCGCGCTTCCACTGCAGGGGGCACAAGTTCAATCCCTGGTTGGGGAACTAAGATTCCACATGCCGGGCGGTGCAGCCAAAAAGTAAATAAATAAAATAAAATGACAGTTGTCGACGTGTATTGAATATGGAAATCAGTTCCATATACATTGCTAAGTGGTAAAAGCAAACTACCAAGCCATATCCATCGTATGACCCTATTTTTGTAAACAGTCATATGTATGCATATGTTTACACGGTGTGCATAGGAATTTTAAAGTCTGAAGAGATAAACTACAAGAATATAAGAAGTAGTCCTCTCTGAGCAATAGAATTTCAAGTAAATTATTGTCTTTTTTGTGTTATATGAACTTCTAAATTTTTCTACAATGGACATATGCCTAACTTTTTTTTTTTTTAAGTGGAGAAAATCTTTCTAAGGTAGAGTGCTGGGCACTGGAACACCATCCTGGCCCAGGGCAGGTGAATGGATTCCAGGCCCCACTGGAGTCCCTTCGATAGCAGCCCCTTCCCAGGCAAGTGGCCTGGATTGCGCCTGGGTGTTCACGGCAAACACAGCCAGGGCTGCTGGTACACCTGGAACCTTCCACCATGAGGGCTGGCACCGATGGCAAGGTCTGTTGTTTATTCATTATGCAAATAACACGTGTTTTCTATAGAAAACAGGAAACACGGGTAAATCAAAAGGGGGGGGAATCAATTGTAATCCCATGATCTGAAGACAACATTGTGTTGTCTGTCCAACTTTTCGCAACAAATTTTTTGGGGGAACAATTTTATATTTATAGAAAAATAGTGAAGCTAGTACAGGAAGTTCCCATATGCCACTACTCAGTTTCCCCTACTATTAACGTCTCACGTTAGGATGGTACATTTTTACAATGCATGAACCAGTACTGATACATTAATAACTGAAGTCTATACTTTAAGTATTCAGATATCCTTAGTTGTTTTTTTTAAGTTTTAATTTTTTTAATTTTATGGTGGTAAGAACATCTAGCTTGAGACCTACTGTCTTCACAAAGTTTTAAGTGTACAGTACAGTATCATTATCTACAGGCACAATGTCCTTCAGCGGATCCTTAGAACTTACTCATCTCCTGTAACTGAAACTTTGTACCCAGTAATTAGCAGCTCTCCAGTTGGCCCACCTCCCAGCCCCTGGCAACCACCATTCTACTCTCTTAGATACCTCATATGAGCTATTTATTTTAGATACCTCATATGAGAGGAATCATGCAGTATTTGTCCTTCGGTGACTGGCTTATAACACTTAGCATAATGTTCTCAAAGTTCATCCATGTCGTCATATGTCGCAGGATTTCCTCCTTTTTAAAGGCTGGATAATATCGGTACATACAAACAATGGAATATTACTCAGATTTCCTTAGTTTTTACCCAATGTCCTTTTTCTATTCCAGGATCTCATCCAGGACACCACATTACATTTCTCTGTCATGTCTCCTTAGGCTCCTCTTTGGCTGTTCAGACAGTTCAGGTTTTTTAAAAAAGACACAACAGGGCTTCCCTGGTGGCGCAGTGGTGGAGAGGCCGCCTGCCGATGCAGGGGACACGGGTTCGTGCCCCAGTCTGGGAAGATCCCACATGCCACGGAGCAGCTGGGCCCGTGAGCCATGGCCGCTGAGCCTGCGCGTCTGGAGCCTGTGCTCCGCAACGAGAGAGGCCACAACAGTGAGAAGCCCGCGTACCGCAAAGAGAGAGAACATAACTTTCTTTTAACAAAAATAGAACCCTACATACATTCTATTTTGGAATCTCATTTTTTTCACTAAACAATATATCCTGGGTGTCTTTCTATGCTGTTAAATTTACTCCTAAAGTATATTTTAGTAGGTAATTTTCTCTCCTTTGGAACACAGAGCATGATGTGAGATTATTTTTGATTCGAATTCTATCAATCACGTTATCATTTGAGTTTAAAGTTAGAAAAAACACACCTATACATCTATTCTTGTGTATGCATGGGCTATCCCTGGAAGCGTATGGTTTTTTTAAAAAATAAATTTATTTATTTATTCATTTTTTATTTATTTATTTTTGGCTGCGTTGGGTCTTCGTTGCTGCGTGCAGGCTTTCTCTAGTCACGGTGAGCGGGGGCTACTCTTCATTGCGGTGCATGGGCTTTCATTGCGGTGGCTTCTCTTGTTGCGGAGCATGGGCTCTAGGCGTGCGGGATTTAGTAGTTGTGGCACGTGGGCTCTGTAGTTGTGGCTCACGGGCTCTAGAGTGCAGGCTCGGCAGTTGTGGTGCACGGGCTTAGTTGCTCTGCGGCATGTGGGATCTTCCCAGACCAGGGCTCAAACCTGTGTTCCCTGAAGTGGCAGGCGGATGCTTAACCACTGCACCACCAGGGAAAGCCCTGGAAGCATATGTTTAACAGAAGCAGACACTGTCCCTGAGGAGGGACAAGAGGGAGACTTCCTTTTCGCTCTGTCTCCTTCTATACTTTTTGAATTTTAAATATGTATATTTTTAAAATTAAAAAAAATGTTAAAATATGCCCTATGGCCCCCCCTTCCCTTTGGGGAGGAAACGCTCTCTCGGTCGCCCTATGTGGTACCGGTAGGTTCTCTGTGCCCAGGCTGCTGGGTCAGAATCGAGAAGCCAAACTGGGCTCAGAGGGCAGCACTGGGCCTGGCCAGGGGGTGAGGGGAGGCGGTGGTCACAGCCTAGGGCCCGAGCTGAAACCGTGGCCACAGGTGAAGGAAGAACAGACAGGCTGGGAGACTGGAGAGCTGGGTTCTGGCCCTGCACCTCCACTTCCCTGTGACTCAGGCAACTTCCCCCTCCCTCTGGAGGTGATGGCCTGCGTTCCTCGGAGGCCTCTGAAGCCCCTGAATGTCTCAGACTCTCTGAGAACAGAGACTGATCTGTGGCAGGAGGCCCAGGACATGGGCTGGAGACAGAAGCTCATCACAGAACAGGGAAGTGGCAGGAACAGGGAGGCCGAATAAGGAGGCTAGTGGGGGTGAGGAAAGAACATCGGGGAGGGGTCAGAGGTTGAGCCTTGAGCAGCCTGGAGCACAGGGGTCAGTGCGGAGACAGAAAGGACCCCGAAAAGGTCCAAAGGACCCCGAAAAGGTCCTCACGTTTGGACCCGAAAAGGTCCAAAAGTGAGGGAGGACGATGGCAGCAGAGAGAGTGATGAGGGAGCCTTCTTGGGCCAAGAAGGCTTTTCCTTGGGCTGGGGGGCCAGGAAAAGAGACACGTTGAAGGCGTGCTGGGCCCAGGGCTGAGAGGTGGCCAGCTCAACACTGTGGCCGGGGGGAGCAGACGGCACGTGAAGTCTGCTGGGCCCACTGCAGGGCCCAGGGCCAAGGCCAAGCTGCAGGCCTAGGGAAGTGACTGAACCGCACACGGGTTCAGTCACAGTGGGCTGCTTCCGTGATAAACTCCACACAAGAAACTACCCCCTTTGGAGCACTTGTACCCTGAGAAGGTTTTGTGCTATAAACACTTGATATCCTGTGATGTCGTGAGGAACCCTGAGATGGTCCAGTGGGGTAAGGCTTCCTCAAGCTTGCAAGCCTCCAGGAAGGAAACAGCCCTTTAGTGCCTCTTGCCTCTGGGTTTTGGAACATGCTGTTCCCTCCTCTGGACAACCTTCCCCACACACCTGGCTAACTCCCATCCATCCTTTAAGTTTCAGCCTAGATGCCTCCTCCTCCAGGAAGCCTTCCCTTATACTCCCAGGTGGCATGTGGGGCTCACAAAGTTCCCGGAGCCTCTTCCCTCATAGCACCCCTTACCACATGCTATAATCACCCCCGAGAGCCTGTGAGCTCGGAAGGCAGGGACCTTGTCTTCTCTGTGTGTTACATGCAGAATGCTTGGGTACAGAAGGTGTCCTGTCAATATCTGTCAGATGGACATTGAAGAGCTGGGGTAACAGAAGGAGCTGAGTCAAACCCAAGGGAGCCAGGCATCTGGCACCAGGGATCCAAAAGGCAACCTTTGTAAATTACATACAAGGACCTGTAGGTACTTTGGCTTAGATAAAATGGTTTAGATCCTCTTGTTAGGCTCATGACAGAAGGTATCAAAGTCCTCTAAAGTGCACAGCAACAACTGGTTTATATTTGGAATTATTCTCCTACTTATTGAACTTACAGATTTAAAAATTATTCTTCAACTTACTGAAGTTACAAATTCAAAGCTCTTCATTAAGCATTTGAGTTCAACTTACAAATATTATTCTATATATTTCTTAACCTAGTAAATGTTGACAGTCATTCTCCAGGAACCTTCGATTAATGGGGGTACGTGTCTATACTTGCTTTATGACACTCCCTTAAACACTGTATAATTTCAATTTCCTTTATAAGAACTTTACTTGATTTGACTAACCAGTATATCTTCCACAAACTTTAAGTAACTCTTAGAATTTTAATAAATTAAATTTATAAATATGGTGAGGCTTAAATCTTCCAATATTGCATATAAACTCAGGAAGATTTTCATATAAAATCACAGGTCTAAATCCATGACTCAATTACCCACTTTAAATTAGTACTGAAGGGGACTTCCCTGGTGGCGCAGTGGTTAAGAATCTGACTGCCAATGCAGGGGACACGGGTTCGAGCCCTGGTCCGGGAAGATCCCACATGCCGCGGAGCAACTAAGCCCGTGAGCCACAACTACTGAGCCTGTGCTCTAGAGCCCACGAGCCACAACTACTGAGCCCTTGTGCCACAACTACTGAAGCCACACGCCTAGAGCCTGTGCTCCGCAACAAAGAGAAGCCACCAAAGAAGAGTAGTCCCGGCTCGCCGCAACTAGAGAAAGCCCCTGCACAGCAACGAAGACCCAACAGAGCCAAAAATAAATAAATTTTTTAAAATAAATAAATAAATAAATTAGTACTGAAAAGTCGTATCTGTTACTCGCAAAGGCCAACTTCTCTTAAACATTACAAATATCTAAAATTCCAAACGTGCAATTTCTTCAACATGAAAAATTATTGGTAGAGCAACCCACAGAATGGGAGAAAATATTTTCAAATCACATTATCTCATAGGGGATTAATATCCAGAATGTATAGAGAACTCCTAAAACTCAACAACAACAAAAAACAAACAACTCGATTCAAAAATGAACAAAGGACTTGAGTAGACATTTCTCCAAAGAAGAAAAACAAATGGCCAACAAGTACATGAAAATGTGCTCAACATAATTAATCATTAGAGAAATGTAAATCAAACCCACAATGAGATACTACCACTTCACACCCATTAGGATGGCTATTACAAAAACAAAAACAGAAAATAACAAGTATTGGCAAGAATATGGAGAAACTGGGAATCTTGTACACTTCAAAAAATATTTACTCATTTTATTATTTTTCATCCCCAAATACATATAAATGAAAACCTACTCTTTAAATGCAGGGAGGCCCTTGCCTATAATGTAGTATTTATTACATTTACATTACAAAACATTCTCATATGAAAATCAGTATGCAGCATGCACACAGCTTTATATATACTCATACACAATATATGTAAGCAGTTAGGACTTTTCTACTTACATATTCCTCTGGTGGTAAATTAGGAAACTGGGCAATTCCCACACTTTTCAGCCTTGGGAAGGTAAATACAACCTCTCTGAACATTTTTTAAGAAGATGAATTTAAAATGGTGCAACTGCTAGGAAAAACAGTATTATAGTTCCCCCCCCCCCAAATCAGCATAGAATTACTATTTGACTCAGCAATTTCACTTCTGGGTATATACCCAAAGAACAGAAAGCAGGAACATAAACAGATATTTGTACACTCATAATCATAGCAATATTTTTCACAATAGCTAAAAGGTAGAAGCAACCCAAGTGTCTACTGACGGATGAATGGATAAGCAAAATGTGCCATATCTATACCATGGGGTATTATTCAGCCTTAGAAAGGAAATTCTGACACATGTTACAACATGGATGAACCTTGAGGACATTATGCTAAGCGCAATAAGCCAGTCAAAAGGACAAATACTGTACGATTTCATTCATATGAGATACTTAGATTCAGAATCATATTTAAATTCATAGAGACAGAAAGAAGAATGGTGGTTTCCAGAGGCCAGGGAGAGGGAGGGAATGAGGAGTTATTGCTTAATGAGTACAGAGTTTCAGTTTATTATTTATTTATTTATTTACTTTTGGCTGCGTTGGGCCTTCCTTGCTGCACGCAGGCTTTCTCTAGTTGCGGCAAGCGAGGGCTACTCTGCGTTGCAGTGCGCAGGCTTCTCACTGCAGAGGCTTCTCTTGCTGCGGAGCACAGGCTCTAGGCACGCGGCTTCAGTAGTTGTGGCCCGTGGGCTCAGTAGTTGTGGCTCACGGGCTCTAGAGCGCAGGCTCAGTAGTTGTGGCACCCGGGCTTAGTTGCTCCGCGGCATGTGGGATCTTCCCGGACCAGGGCTCGAACCCGTGTCCCCTACACTGGCAGGCGGATTCTTAACCACTGTGCCACCAGGGAAGTCACCAGAGTTTCAGTTTTGCAAAATAAAAATAGTTCTGAAGATACATGGCTGTGCTGGCTGGATAACAATATAAAAGTACTTACGCCACTGTGGCGTTACACATAACAATGTACACTTAATGGTTTAAATGGTCAGCTCTATGTTATGTGTATTTTACTATAATTAAAAACAGATAAATTTGTAAAAATTAACAGCATGAGTTTGATTTTCTTAAGCATTTCTATATTTGATTCTAAATCTTTCTGGAGCTAAAAAAATGCTTTTCCACTTAGAAAACTATTATCTCATCCCAAATGATCTTAGGTTACTTTCCCAAGAACATTTTGAGAGATAACTTCCCTTCCAGATGAATTTGGGTGACAACCTGTGATACTGTTGGGACAGGAGGTCTAGAGCTGCAGAGACAGGACAGTTTTTATTCGGACCTTGACTGACAGGCTGAGCACCCTTGAACAGTCACAGCATCATGGACTCTAGAGCTTCAAGGAGGGGCTGATTGACCGAAGCCACCTCCAGATCTAAATCTTATCTCCATCCTCTCAGAGATTGTTCTGTCACTGAAGTGGATTGTACATTTCTTTGGTTTTTAATTTATTTATATGTTTTCCTGTTTAGCTCTAAAGACCATTGGATTTGTTGGGATTCTGCATTATTTTTGCATCCTCATGGCATTATACCTTCCAAATACATCTCAGTGACCAATAATTGAATTCTGGGTCTCCTGGCTTTATCTAAGTCATGTCCAGTATCTAAGGAAGGTTGTTTTTTTTTTTTCTGCCGCACTGGGAGGCATGCGGGATCTTAGTTCCCTGACTATGGATCGAACCCATGCCCCTGAGGTGGAAGCGCAGAGTCTTAACCACTGGACCACCAGGGAAGTCCCTAAGTCACGTCCAGTACCTAAGAAGGCCATTCCTGTGATATACATCCCCCTCCAGCTGATGTTCTGGAAACATACCTTCAATCTTAGTCTTGAAGTGAGGGTATCTGTTGAGACTCTCCACCTGCTTCCTCCAGTCAAATTCATTGCGCCAGTAGGAGATGATTTTCTTCAGATAGTTGGAGTTGAAACCGTAGTGGAAGCGGCTGTCCTCCAAAGGTGGGGTTAAACGGACCTTGTCAATCCTCTGGTGTAAATCCTGGAGCAAAATGCAGGACCCCAAGTAGAGAAGGTGAATGAGGCAGAGCACAAGAGAAAGTTTGTTTCCAGAAGACAGTTCCAAACCCTGCAGCCACAAGACCCAAATATTATATATTTTATAACATTATTATATTACATAAAATGTATAATATATTTTATATTATTATATCCTATATATGTAATATATTATACAGTAATTAATATATTAATATAGTTAATATATGATATATAATATGTATTATATATTATATTAATATATATTATATATAATACGTATAGCAGAGGCAAAGCAAAGTTTCACCAGACAAGGTGAGGAGACTCCTGGTCTGCACACTTACGCTCTGGGTTGTTAGTTTATCCCAGAAGAAACCTCCTGGCTTCCCACAGCGGTGGCTGTTCCCCAAACATATGTTCTTCACTTTCGACTTCAGGTTTACTTCTCATCTTTCAGTTTTTAAATGTATGAACAATACGGATCTTTAATTTATCGAGGCTTATATAGAGCAGGGGTTGGCAAACTTTTTTGTAAAGGGCCAGATCATAAATATCTTAGGCTTTTTGAGCTGCAGCTACTCCACTCTGTCCTTGTAGCCGTGGATGGTACATGGACAAATGGGCATGGCTGTGTTCCAGAAAAACTTTATTTATGGACACTGAAATTTGATGTCACGTAATTTCCACATGTCGCAAAGTATTATTCTTCTTTTGATTTTTTTCCAACCATTTAAAGATGTAAAAACTATTCTTAGCATGGGAGCTGTACAAAAGCAGGTGGCAGACTACATACAAAACAGATAATCAACAAGGACCTACTGTACAGCACAGGGAACTCTACTCAATATTCTGCAATAACCTATATGGGAAAAAAAAATCTGAAAAAAAGTGGATATATGTCTATGTATAACTGAATCACTTTGCTGTACACCTGAAACTAACACATCCTTGTAAATCAACTATACTCCGATATAAAATAAAAATTAAATTAAAAAAAAAAAACAGGTGGCAGGATGGATTTGCTGACTCTGATACGCAGCACTGAACGATACAGTATATCCTAACTCAGGATAAAAATGACAGACCCGGAGAGAAGGTACAAGTCTCACGGGCAGGCGTGCATCAAGCTGAAAGAGCAGCCCCAGCTGGGGAAGTGCAAGTTGGTCCACGGAGCCTCTCAAATGTTACCCTTCCAAGAGTGTCCTCCCAAGCACTGCAGTAACCTCCACACAGATTTTAGGGATGTCAGATGCTGAGCCTAGGAACCCACGAAAGGAGGTATCGACAGGGCTCAGCCTCTGTCCTCAATAGCGACACCTCGTCAAGTGCTACCAAGGGAGCCTCAGTCTGGCTTCTCTTGGGTACAGCTGTCTCTGTCTCCGCTCTTTAATCCCATCCTCCTCAGCGCTCCCGTGACTTTTTATCGGCACTTCTTACCGCATTTATCTCTATTAATCATTAACATTTCTCTGTCCACATTTCTCAACTGCTGGACTAGGAGCTCTTTGAGGGAAGGCTCTCCCTCTTCTTCCAAGCACCCGGCACAGGGCCTGCACCCACTAGGTGCTCTCACACCCACAAAATGCAAAAAGGATGAGTAGGGACATCCCAGGCCCCACCCACCCTCCTGGCCCTGCTCAAGCCTCGCTCTCAGATCAGCCCTCCCCACGATCATGTTCATCCATCCTGATTCCAGCCCCGTGCAGAGGACGGGCATAGGTTTTGGAGTTAGACAGATCTGAGTTTAAACCCTCTGCTTGGGGCTTCCCCGGTGGCGCAGTGGTTGCGAGTCCACCTGCCGATGCAGGGGACGCGGGTTCGTGCCCGTGCCCCGGGCCGGGAAGATCCCACGTGCCGCGGAGCGGCTGGGCCCGTGAGCCATGGCTGCTGAGCCTGCGCGTCGGGAGCCTGTGCTCCGCAACCGGAGAGGCCACGGCAGTGAGAGGCCCGCGTACCGCAAAAAAAACCAAAAACCCTCTGCTTATTATCTCAGTCACCTCGGGTCAGTTGCTTTGCCTCTCTGAGCTTCACTTTCTGCATGACCGCAGGGACTACATGTGACTACAAGGGGCCTGACACACAGTAGGTGCCTGGCCACAGCTGGCCCTGTGCCAGGTTCTCTGTGCAGCAGCATTTATGTCACCACGGCCTTGCTTTTCACTCACGATCTCCACCCAGGCCCTGAGCCTACAAGCTCACTCCCAGGGCTTCAGGTGGGGCACCAAAGAGACAAAAACAGCTGCTTTCCGTGACCCTTGGGTCCGCCTGGCACCCCCTCGCCGGCCTGGGCACTGCTGGGCCTTGGGAAGGGGAAGGCGGAAACAGGGGAGGGAAGGAGCAGAAAGGACGGGTGGGCAGAGTGGGAGAGGCCGGGGGGGGGGGGAGGAGTAGGTGAAACACACACCCCACACCCCACCCCGGAGAGGACCACTTCCAAAGCCCCTCCCCATCCCAGCCCCAGCCTGAGGCCCTCCCCTCTGCTCCCTCTCCTGGAAAGAGGTGCCTTACATTGATCTCCTCATCTGACGTTTCCACCTTGAACGGGCGGATGCTCTCGTCCTCCCCAGCTGTGGGCCTCACCCCGGGCCCCCACCATCCATCTTCAAGTGGCAAAGTTTCCTCCTTGTCCTTGGAGGCGAACCAGTAGATGACAAAGCCAAGCACTGAGGCGAGGAGTATTTCCAGCCACATGACTCCTGCAGGGGGGATAGAATCCACCTTGACCTCTGGCCGGAAATGCCAGATCCCCGACTTCTTTCCCACCCAACCCTCGCCTTTAGGTACTTTTGACCTAAAAAAAATAATATAAGCATAATATGGAAAAATTGGAAAACAACAGAAATAGACGCAAAAATCACCCATAGGGCTTCCCTGGTGGCGCAGTGGTTGAGAATCCGCCTGCCGATGCAGGGGACACGGGTTCGTGCCCCGGTCCGGGAAGATCCCACGTGCTGCGGAGCGGCTGGGCCCCTGAGCCATGGCCGCTGAGCCTGCGCGTCCGGAGCCTGTGCTCCGCAACGGGAGAGGCCACAACAGTGAGAGGCCCGCGTACCGCAAAAAAAAAAAAAACAACATCACCCATAATCCTACTGAGCTATGAAATTCATGAATCAAATTTGGAAAAGATGAAGCTGCGTTGGCTTCCGCACAGCCCTGGGTGGTGGGCCTGCATTTCTGAGGCCTCATGGTTCTCTGAGGGGCCTCTGGCTCCAGACGCTTCGGAGAAGCTTATCTCCACCCTCGTGACACCCTCCCCCACGGGCAGGGATTTCTCTGAGTGGTGGGCTCAGGAGAGGAGATGGAGCCATGCTTGCCCCTTGCTATCTCTCTCTGAGGGGGGCCTGTCCTCAGGGTACACATAAGGGGTAAGAGGGGAGGTCTGAAGAGCTGGGAGGTTAAGTTCATTAGGGGTGGGGGAGTGTTCAGTGGCCCAAACATGGCCACATATCTCAGTTGGTTGTCAACAGCTTTATTGAGATATAATTCATATACCATGTAATTCACTTGTTTAAGGTGTACAACCTGGTGGTTTTTAGTATATTCACAGATACGTGCAACCGTGACCACAATTTTAGAACATTTTCATCACCACAAAGAGGAACCCTGTACCCTTTACCTATCACACCGTTTTGTCCCTCACACCACCCCAGGCCCCAAGCAACCACTAATCTCCCTTCTGTCTCTATAGACCTGCCTATTACATTTCATATCAACTGAGCTCTTTTAACCCTCATTTGTCTGATTCCCCTGCTTTTTTCTCAGAAGGGGGAGAAAGAAGAACTTAGCTCCTGAAAACCAGTACCAGGCTGACACTGGCCCAGCGTTATTATCTAGCTCCTCATCTTGCACATTCCCAGGGGAAGTAAGCCCCCCGAAGGTTCACATTCAGAGAAATGTGCGTGAATACGGGCACCGTCCTCGGGCCTGAGCCAGCAGAGGGTCTGCTGGATATCCGCAGGGCAGTCAGGACCCAACCGGAGGAGAAAGCATGGATGTCAGGTGAGGCCTCAGCAGATCCGCTTCCCAGGCCCATCCGGACTCTCCCTTGGAAAGCTGGGGCAGGAGGAGGACGCTGCCAGCAAACCCACCCTAGGGTGCCCTCTGTCTGCCACAGGACTCCGCTGGGGGCTTACTGAGGCTCTGAGGTTTGCCCCTGCCAAGAAAAGAAAACATGCACAGGCTTCTCCCGCCTCCCACAGAGAGACGCTCTGTCCCTGCCAGGAAATCCTACCCTTTGAGAAGATGGAGAAAAGCCAGCCTCTAGTCTCTGTGGTACTCGAAGGCAGGACTAGGCTTAGGGATTGTGGGGCACTGGGGAGCATGTGGGAAAAGGCAGAAGGCAGAGAGCAGAGCTGCCCCCAGCAGCAGGAGCAGATGGACACAGTCCCCCCAGTGGGAGGGTCACAACACAATAGTCTGGCGCTGGGAAGGCAAGGACTGTGTCTATCTTGGTCCCCGCCCTGACCCCAGTGCCCAGCATAATGCCTGCCCAGAAAGGCACTTGGCCAATATCTGTGAAATCAGCATACGCGGTAGAAACAAATAAGATAAATTTTGCATGATGTTGTCAAGCACAGAGAGGCCAGGAGAACGGTGGTCACTTCCTGCTGGGATATAAATGCCCAACTTTCCCTTTTCTGCATAGAATTATCCCAGTGCTTTCACTTGTCCACATGAGCTCTGAGTTCTCACCCTTTGATCAGCTCCTTGGGAAGCAGCCAGGGAAGCAGAGCTGTGGAGTTCTGCACCCAGACACCTGCTATGGGCCTGCAGGAGAGGTGGGGCAGCTGCAGGCGCCACCCTCACTCCTCACTGCCTTTTTTTTTTTTTAATTTGAGTTTTAGTTATTTATTTTGGGCTGCATTGGATCTTCCTTGCTGCGCGCGGGCTTTATCTAGTTGCAGCGAATGGGGGCTACACTTTGTTGCGGTGCGTGGGCTTCTTGTTGAGGTGGCTTCTCTTGCTGCGGAGCACGGGCTCTAGGCATGCGGGCTTCAGTAGTTGTGGCATGTGGGCTCAGTAGTTGTGGACACGGGCTTAGTTGCTCCGCGGCATGTGGGATCTTCCCGGACCAGGGATCGAACCCATGTTCCCTGCATTGGCAGGTGGATTCTTAACCACTGCGCCACCAGGGAAGCCCACAATTCACTTTTAGATTGATACTGAAAGTTCAAGTGAAAACACTTTTCTTGTAATTTGAATATGTAAAGTATCAAGAAGTCATTTGTTCTTTTAAAGTAAATAAGAGATTTGTATTAGTGCTGGAAAAGTAAGTATAAACGTGCTTTTGGATCAAAGGGCGGTTTAGTAGACGCTACCTATGACCATGAGCTGGGGTCTTTGCAGGCACAAGGAACAAGACACAGTCCTGTACCTGCTGAAGTTCATGCTCTAGTAGGACAGACAAACAGATGAACAAATAACACCTTTCTAATGATAGATACAATATATCTGCACAGATGGAAGAGAAGTGTGCAAAGTTAGAGTGGTAAGTCTGCCACAAAGATTTCACAGAGGAGGGGGGTCACTGAGTAGGGTTTTTAAGGATGAACAGGAGTTTACCAGGCAGAAAATAATGGTGGAATGGGGATAAATCTAGGGAGAAAAGAGAGCATGTGCAAAGGCATGGAAGTAAGAAAGTGCATGGTGTAAGCAAAGAACCACAAGAATCTACATCCATGTTCAGCGTAGAGTTGACAATTACAAACTTTGGAGTGCAGTCATTTAATTTCTTTCTATATTAGCTGAAAAGAGTCCCTACCTTATCTCTTTTATGAATTGTTACTTCATCATGTTGAAGCTGACCCAGGAGTTTAACTTAGAAATTGTGTTTGTGGGCTTCCCTGGTGGTGCAGTGGTTGAGAATCCGCCTGCTAATGCAGGGGACACGGGTTTGAGCCCTGGTCCGGGAGGATCTCACATGCTGCAGAGCAATTAGGCCCGTGAGCCACAACTACTGAGCCTATGCGTTTGGAGCCTGTGCTCCTCAACAAGAGAGGCCGCAACAGAGAGGCCCACGTACCGCGATGAAGAGTGGGCCCCCCCCCTTGCCACAACTAGAGATAGCCCTTGAAACAAAGCCCAGAAACGAAGACCCAACACAGCAAAAATAAATAAATTAATTAATAAACTCCTACCCCCAACATCTTCTTTAAAAAACAAAAAAAAAGAAATTGTGTTTGCAATTCAGATGACCCTTCTGTAAATTAGATGCCAAGGGGAGTGAGGAAAGGAAATATACTTGGGAGGTGAGTATTTCATGGTTGCAGGAGAAAAAGGTGGCCAGGGCAAGAGATTACTCAAAACCAACATTCCACCCCAGCTGCCCTTAGTGACTGGGCTGCTCCAGCAAATATGCCCTCAGATCGATAGTGTGGCAGACTGCCAGCTATGTTTTCCTCTTCATTCTCAGCACTGGAATTTTTATTTTAGTTGGAGAGGCGCAGCTAAACACTACATTTCTTGGCCCTCTTTGCAACTCAGTATGACAGGATGATTAGGTGCTGACAAAGAGCTGGAAGTGTATTTGAGGTAGAGCCATCTGTGATCCAGACAGTACCTTTGTGTGAATTAGGAAAAGGCATCCATTCCTCAAAATACCATCAGAAGATGAACCTAATATACTGCTTTGCCATATGCTAGAAAGCACTTGTAAATAAAATATAAATCCATGATGTTGATGATATGAATGGCATCCTCGTCCAGGGAACAACCTACACAAGAGTACATGGGTCCTGCATGTGTATGGAGGACTATGTAGAGAGCCCTGACTCAGCTGGGAAGCACACCCTTTTGCCCTTCCCCTTTCCTTTCATGCCTCCTGGGACACAGACATGATGGCTGGACTCCGGTAGCCATTTTGGACCATGAAGTGATCTTGAGGATGGAAATCAGAGATGATGGAAGGATCTTGCATTCACCATGGAGCCACCAGCCCAGGCCTGGACTGCTTACTCCCAAACTTCCTTTATATGACAGGAAAATAAACTTCTATCTTGTTTAATCCATTGTTATTTTGAGTTTTCTATTATATAAAGCCTAACATAATCCCAACTAATTGAGAAAGTCAGGGGGGAAAGAAAATATATCAAGTTCCCCCAGGGCACACACTCTTAAGAACAAATGCCCAGTCTTCAAAATTTTCAACGCTCTATTACTGTTCCATCTCTGGAACATTTATATGATATCTAAACATTTTCCTGCTGCCCCAATCACATAAAGGTATGTTCTCAAAAGACAGCAAAGAGGAAACAAACTTTCACTGAATATGCTTTTGCATGAAAATTTTTTTTTTACCAAATGCATGTAACCATCTACCCCAAAACAAAATAATTATACATTTAAAAAATATGGACAACCACGAGAGTGAGTCTTCCCTGTGATCCAGCTCCAACAGTGAGTCAGACACGTCGCAGCACCAGAACCGCGCAAGCGCACTCAGCAGCTGAGGTGTGACTTCCCAGTGGCCAAGAAACCCTGGAGACAAAGGTGAATCTGGGAACTCCGAAACCCATAGGCATCTGAGGGCCGGGGGCCTGGCGAACATATGAAACAGGGTAAAGAAAGCTGGCTGGGCTGTGGGAGAAACACTGGCTGCTGAAGAACTGGTGTCCAAACGGGGCTGTCCCGTCTGTGCACATGGCTCCCACTCTGCCACCTCTGGACAGATGACACACTTGAGCATCTCTAACCCAGACCTCCTCTGAGCTCCAGACCCGGGCACCCACCTGCCAACTCGACAGTTCCTCAATGTCTCAAAACCTCCTCCAGTGCATCTGAAGTTGCACTTGTCTCCGTAAACTTTGTCTTCTTCTGGGGTTCCCTCTCACTGTAGCTGGCGGTAGCCACCTTCCATCTGCCAAGCCAAAAACCCAGGCGATGTCCTTGAAACCCCCCTCCTCCATTTCATCCCCATCCAATCTCTCGGCAAGTTCCGGCAGCTCTATCTCCCAATTTATATCCCCAATCCTTCTCCACCACCACCACCCAGCCCACGTGCCCGTCTCTCCCTGGATTACAGCCGGTCCATTCACCCCTGCTCTGCCCCCTCCAGTACACTCTGTAGCCAGAGCCACCTTTTGGCAATGCAAATCTGACCCTGTCGCGTCCCCTGCTAAAACTCTTAAATAGCTTCCTGCTAGTTTGGGGACAAAGAAACGCTGGTTAAAGTGACCTTCAAGGCCTGTGTGGTCGGACCTGCCCACACCCCTCCCAGGCTTCAGCCCTGACCCCCATGTCCTTTCAGGTGGGTGTGCGCTCGCCTGCTGCAGGGCTTCGCGGAATGCTGGTTCCCTCTGTCTGCAATGCTCTTCCCGTCCCTTCTCAGCTCCTTAACTTGTGTTCATCCTCCCGATTTCAGATTGTGTCCCTCCTCCAAGCCTATTTCAGCACCACGCACCTCTCCTTCCTAGCCCTCATCACTGTCACGTTTGTCCATGAGGTTATGTGACTGGTAGGGGTATCCCCCACTGGAAGGAAGCTCTTTGAGGGTAGAGACTAGGGCTGCTTTGGTTCCCCTGTGTCCCCAGTATCTGGCACTTATTGGATGCTCAGTAAATATTTGTTGAATGGCCTTTTCCCCCGGCTGGCAGCTTGGAGACTGCACGATGCTTGGAGTTACTGTAAAAGACATGAACCAGCGGGACTTCGTCAGAGCTCTGGCAGCCTTCCTCAAAAAGTCCGGGAAGCTGCAAGTCCCTGAATGGGTAGACACTGTCAAGCCGGTCAAGCATAAAAAGCTCACTCCCTACGGTAAGAACTGGTTCTACACACGAGTTGCTTCCACAGCACGGCACCTGTACCTCCGGGGCAGCGTGGGGGGGGGGGGCGCTCCATGACCAAGATCTATGGTGGGTGTCAGGGAAATGGTGTCATGCCCAGCCACTTTGGCAGAGGCTCCAAGAGCATGGCCCGTCGGGTTCTCCAAGCCCTGGAGGAGCTGAAAAAGGTGGGAAAGGACCAAGATGGGGGCTACAAACTGACACCTCAGGGACAGAGAGATCTGGACAGAATCGCTGGATAGGTGGCAGCTGCCAACAAGAAGCATTAGAACAAAATAAAGTGCTGTTGACAACTTGTGATAAAAAAAAAAACGTGTTGAATGAATGAATTTAAAAGTTCTTTGAATGACAGCATTGAAAATTATCAGACCTTTTGAACAGAAAGATGGCTGAATTCTCCTTGAGGAATTATAGACAACCTACTTCTGAGCCTAGTTTGCAGAGATGGGCCGGTATCCCAGGCACACTGTAAATGTCAGGGTTTGGGATCTAGAAAGATGAGGATCAGCCTCAGGATCCTGCTGAATACGATCGGGGGAGGGGTGGGTCGGCCAGCCTGCCCTCGGAGAGTCTCCTCTCTCGGACCCAGGCAGGTGGTGAGAACCTCACAATCTGAAAATGTTCCCCAAATCATTGAGAGCTACTAGCTAACTCCAACTCTGACCATGTACCTGGCCTTGGGCTGGATGCTCAAATGTCCTTTAAGAGAAGAGGCCAAGAGGGAGGACACGGACCTCAGTCCGAGGAGAAGGCCCAGCTGTGGCCTGCACGGGGGATTCCTCCCTCCACCCTGTTGTCTGACGTCTTCCTGACAGGGATTCAGGCTCAGAAGCGTGATAACCTCATGTTCCTTCTGGGGAAGTAGTCGGCCAGAGGTCCACAACCGCGGGGCAGAGGGGTACACTGTGGGCCCCCAGACTCCAGGCCAAAGAAAGGTGGGGCTGGGGGTCTGTGTGCTTCCTCGGCCTCAGCCCCTCGCCGCCCTACCCAGCCTTACTGCTCCTCCCTGGGGAGAGGCATATCCAGCAGAAAGGGGAAAACAGATGGCTTCCCTTCCGCTCCAGGTGGGCATGCCAAGGAAGGCCACCCAGACCAGGAACGTCCCTCCAGCAACGTGCACCGAAGGCCGGCCAAAGCCTGGGGCTCCCACGGGCTCCCCAGCAGCGATGCCCGAAACTCCCAGGCAAGCTCACTGTAGCGGAGGCTGCTCTGGCCCAGGACAGGTGGGGGAAAACCCTGGGTGAAGGGCCTCCCTAACTCTGCACAGCCCAGCACGTGACCAGCCTCTCCACCCACAGGCCTTTCCCAGAACCCCAGTGGCCAGCGGTGCTGGGGTGGGCCAGGCCCATGGGCAAGGTCAGCTGGGCTGGACAGATTAGAATGCTCCGTACTTGGGACAAGGGCCATGTTTATCTCCCTGAAAGATCTGGAGCCAAGCCCTGGGAGAGCAGCCTGGCAGGAAAAGAAACGCGTCGTTTGTAGGCAAAAACAAAGGGAAGTAAAAACAGTGTGGGGGGCAGCCTTCTTATGGGGAACCCTGTTCTGGGGCCTGAGTGAAGGCACATCACTGTGTTCCCTGGAGGGTCTCCCCCCGCCTCTGCCCCCATCTCCATGCCCCCAATTATATATATATATATATATATATATACCTGCACACACACACATACACACACCTGTATAGACAGACAGAATACAATTACTGACTGCTGATCTGATCTGATGAAAATCTTCATGGACTCAGGAGCCAGCTTGGCTGGTGGTCAGGCACTCAGGGCCTGCTTTGAATCCTGGCCCTATCCCTTACCAGCCGTAGCCTAGGTAAACTTAGGCCAGTGTCTTCATTTCTCCAAGCCTCAGTCTCCACACCTGCAAAATGGGTGGAATAAAGTACATCCCTAACTGAATGAACTCAGGGAAAGTGGCCGCATGGGGAACAGCTGTCACAGGCATTTGGTTTTTGTTTTTAAATCCTGAGGACACTAAAGGTTGGGGAGAGACGCCTACCCTGAAGCTGAGGGAACCCTTCCCTGAGGAAGTGTTACCTGAACCAAGAAGGGAAGTTAGGAGCGATCCTTGAAAGAGGGAAGGGCAGAGGGTTCCAGGGCGGATAGGATGCCTGAAAGCCAGTGTGGCTGGAAGGCAGAAAGTGAGGGAAGCATGGCCTAGGAGTAGGAGGGGGCTCTGGGCTCTGGGGCCTGAGTGAAGGCAGCCTCAGCACCTGCCTGGAGGGTCTGGATGGGTGAAGGGGGGGAAATCATATGGGTGGGCTGCCCGGCCCAGAGCACCTTCAGAGAGGGGATGCTGACCTCCACAGATTTTAAATGCCCCTGAGCTGGGGGAGCAGGGGCCACCACAAACTCCTTTACACAAGCTGCCACGCAGACTTTTAGTTAAACAACACACAAGCAGAGAGCAGACTCTCTCCACCCTGCAGGGCTCACACACACGTGCTCTGGGAGTTTCACTTCAATCCTTTCCATATGGCATTCTGTCAAGTTGCCCACTGGTTCTAAATAACCAGAGAAAAAACCCAAGTGGAACACAGTTCACTGCCTATGAGGAAAAAACATTACCTTCCTGGAATTTCAATACGTGGCATTCTCTATTGGAGGAGGGAAAGACTCCTATTTCAGGAGATAACAGGCGTGCACCGTACAATACACCTATTTGATTTCCTTTCCACCATTAACCATACTCTCTCTCCTCCCTCCCCTCCCCAAGTCTGCTTTTCCCCAGCGGTGTGCTCCCGGTCTGGAAGCTTCCTCAATAGCGTGTAACAGGATAGCACTGCCAGCTGGGCCACAGCGCAGCCACCTGAGCTGGCTGTATTGTCTGAAACGCACCAGAAGGGTCCCTGTGCTTCACGTACTGCAGCCCTAAGGACTAGAGTCTGAGTTCAGAGGAATATTCTGGGTTGCTGGTGTCTTGGTGGGATCAATTTGCTTGTGGAAATGTCTAGGTTGCAAAAAGAAATAAAAAGTCAAAAAAGGATAAAAATACTTCTGAAGTTTAACCAAAGGTCCAGGGGGCAACTGTGAAATTAAGGTGTTCCATCTTGACAGTACCACTGTGACCTGGAGACCCACCTGGGGGAAGGGGGCACAGAACCGGCCGAGGGCAGGGGGCCGCCTTCCCCCACCTGGTGGCCAGCCGGCCGGCTCCTGCCTCCTCACAGCAACAACTTGGTTCACAGGCAGAAAACCTGGCAAGCAGGAAAATACATCCATTTTCTCCCAAAGAGTAGGTAAGAGCGTCAGATTTCCCTGAGCCCTTGGCACTCAGGGGTTAATCATGGAGCTTGGTGCTGGGATCAGTGTTTCCCTTACTTCCCAAAAGGTCCAAGTCTCTCCAGTTCTAACGAGAAGGGTAGTACAATCGGAAAGTCGCACCCAGAATCTCAAAGGTCGCTCATGCCACCTGGAAAGCCAAGTCGCAGGCTGAGCCACCGGGGGACACCCTGAGGTGGTGTCCTCGGGGAAGGGTGTCAGCCCACGCCCAGCCACACGGGCCTCTGACTCAGAGGCACCTGGCCTCCGGCTCCTGGTCACTGGCTTCCTGCGGCCCTCACGGCTCACGGTGCAGGCCACAGCCTGGCCAGAGCCAGCCCGACAGACCCACGGCGGGGACGCCCAGAACCCTTCCAGAACGTGAGGACGCATCTGGGCAGCACCGCCTCCTCTGAGAAAGCCCAAAGGAGCCCTGGACTGGGACACGGTGGTGGGAAGACTCCATAAACACACCATCTCCTGTGCTACGATTACCCTAAGAGGTAAGGCGTAGTTGTTTTCTGTTTTAAAGAGATTTAAAAATGAAGCTCCGAGAGGCTAAACAGTTTGCCCAAGTTAACCCAGCTTGCAAGTGCCAAGAAGATATTTTAATTCAGTCTGTTTATCAATCTTCCCAAACGCTAAAGGTAGTAAAAATTCCTGCTCCTGACTCGGGACAAGACCCATGGTTCCCATTTGTGGGTTAGCTATCGATTCCTCCAGAAAGTCCTTCCTACTGCAAGCACTTTCAGTTGAGCCTAACAGGTGTGGCTTTGCAGTAGTTGGACCGTGCACTCTAATGGTTCCTCGTGAGAACGGTGCCCGCTGCCTGACAGCAAAGCCAAGACAGACAGTGGAGTCCAGTGGACAGGAAGACTCCACTCCAGGTCCTTGAGCCTGTCTAAAGGAATGTTCACAGGCTAGACTTTAGACAGTGAAAACAGCTGCTCTCTGGTGACAAAGGATGAACGATGACCTCCCGCAGGAAGTAAACACAGAGTCATTCCTCAGTATCCGTGGGGGATTGGTCCCAGCACCCTCCGGATACCAAAATCGGTGGATGCTCAGGTCCCTTATATAAAATGGCAGAGTACAGTCTGCCCTCCGTATGGCTGGGCTCCACATCCATGGCCTCAAAGCCTAGGGGTACGGAGGGCCAACTGTAACCTTGATGGCAGAAGAGGCTGTTTCAGTTTGAACCTGGTTTGCACAATGGCGTGTTCAGTTAGGCAACCGAGGGCAGGATGGTACCGTTCTCTCCTTGACAAGAGAGCGTCCAGCACTCCTTCCTCAGGGAAGGGGGTGGGGGCTGGATCCTTGGCAAAGCTTTGGTTCCCCCTTGGGGGAATTGCTGGGGTGCCATCTCCCTGCTGCAACCTCCCCACCTGACCATACGGCCCCTGGAGCCTCTGCTCCTAAACCACTGGGCTCAGGCCAAGAACCACCCACCAGCAGCCCACAGGCGACCCATGGGGCCAGCTGGCCTGGGTAGTGATGCTTCTGCCTCAACCCTGGGCCCTCGACCTCTGCCTGGGGTCTTGCCCCCTACACCCTGGCGAGGCCCTTCGCTCTATTTGACACTACCTGCAGCGAACCCGGCGTAGGCTGCAGGACCACCTAGGCCCCATCAAAACTGACAGCGCCCCACTAATCTCTTTCCTTTTCTGAAGATCCCTTTGGATTCTTAAACACAGAATCATCACATATGAGATCTGTAAGAAGGCCTGCAGATTATATAGCCCAACCTCATTTCATGGATGAGGTCCCCAGCGGGGAACTTAACTGGCAGAGCTGGACACCAGCCAGATATTCTTCCTATGCCAATTCTCTTTCACTGTATCACCTCTCAAAGGAATGAATCACTATGATGGAATGTAGGGTCCTATCAGAGATGGGTTTTGACCATGGGATCCTAAAGACCCCTCAAGTCACCACAGGCCTGCTCTGTCTGTATCCACTCCAGCCTGAGTGGGTATGCTCTGGGCTCCTTCTTCGGCAGTAGTGAGCAGCTCACACTGAGCCCTGCCTTATTTTGTAAGCCCAGCTGGGTTCCATGTCTTTGAGTATCTCAGCTCAAGGATGGAGAACTGGAACCTGGAACCGAAATCTGGGCAGCCCCTGCCCATGTCTGGGCTAGGCCAGGATGCTGGAAGGAAAGTCAAGGTGCAAGTCAGCAATGACTAAGCCTGGGCATGCTGGGTTATGTTGATGGGAGGGTCACCGTGTATTGATAACATGGGGGCCCCCTGTGCCCTCCAGCTGGTGCTGGATTTAGACCTCAGACATGAACGAGGACACCACAGGAGGGGGCTGGGGGAGGCACTCCACTTCCTCCAGTGATCCGATGCCCTTTCCTAAAGGTACCTCTACCCAAAGAGGCTCCATTCAGTCTCTTACCACGGACATCCCATAAGTCTGTACCAGCCCATGCACTTAAGGGATAGCCGGGAGGCAGGTGGGATCACACAGGAGCGTGTGGGTTGGAGCAGGTGGTGTTGAAGTTCACCCTGGTGGCCTTGCTGAGCAGTTATTTCCCATGGAAGACTTTCCTTTCCTGGAACTGGAGATGGGGGGAGCCTCTTGTTCTCAGGCTGAGCCAGTTAAGTTTATCCAGTAGCTCACTCACACCAAAGGACCCTGGTGGCAGCTTGGCCCACACTCGGTGAACACAGATATAAAGTTCATCCATGCCAGCCACATGCCTGCCATGGGGCCTTTGCACTTGCTTGACCTGTGCACCATCACTCCAGATAGCCGTCTGCCACCCCCTTACTCCTCGGTATTATTCAAATATCCCCTCTCAGGGGGGCCTTCTTTTACCCGTCCCCCACTTCTCTTTTCAGTACTGTATTTTGCTCCCACATCGCTTTCTAACATAGTTTATATTTTACAAATCTATTGTGCGTATCGACCATCTTTCCCCCAGCAGAACGGTAGACCCCGAGAAGGCATGCTCCCTGAAAGCCCCCGTGCCGGGGCAGAGCCTGCACACAGTGGTCAGTCCGTTCGCACTGCCCATGCCTAGGTGTGGACATGTGGCAAGGAAAAACTGCTTTTTGCTAAATCAGACCTGCTGGGGCTAGTGAAAGTCTCCTACAACGTCCCCAAGCCCCCACTCCCTGAAGGAAGCAACCATCATACCAGAAGACAATGCTACCTCCCGGAGCGGTGCCGCTTCTTGCCAAAGTTTATTTTTAATGCTGAATTCAGAGGAGTCTGCAGAGCGGCACTGAGACAGGCAAAAATCCGAACGCTCTCAGCAATTTCCCGCAACAGCTCATAAATCCGGGTGCTGAGGTGCCGAATGCAGAGGTCCCCTCCCCACTCCACGGCGGAGCCGGCACGGAGCTGCAGCGCGGGGAGGGGGGCAGGGCAGAGAGAAGGCTGTCTGCGCATCCGGGCGCCAGGGGCCCACCCAGGCTTTGTGGAGCCTTAAGTTTATATAGTGGAGGAGAGTGAAGGGGGTGGGGGACGAAGCTTCAAAAAAAGTCAAAACTAGGATCACAACATTGCTAGAGTCTCTGACCGCGCCTCCACCCCGAAGGCGTCAGAAGGGCCGGGCAAGTGAGGGGCCGGAGGCTTAAGTTCCCCAGCTTCCTGCGGGGAGGGAGGCTAAAGGAGTCTCGGGTCTCTGCTGCGCGTACACTGATCACATCCCTGGGCTCCTGCTACATAGTGAACTCTTAACCCCGGGTCCAGGTTTCCTCTCCTGTGCGCTGAGCTGAGCAGCTTGGCCTTCTCTCCCGAGAGAAGAGCAAAGGGAGGGAGAGAAAAACTGTGGCGGCGCACAGAGATGGCGAGAGAACACGTCTCACCTAAGAGACTTGAGTTCGGTTTTAGGACTCCGGTGACAAACAAGTGCAGTTGCACTGCGTGAGCCAGACGCACCCTGGAAGCAGTACTCTCCAGGAAAGCCAGGCAACGAGGCCCCGCTGCTCTCCCCAGCTGGCCCGATCCCGCTCGCAGGGCTCACGCGGGCCTCTCCCGGAGCCCGGTGCGCTTGCGGGCCAGAGGGGGCGGGGGCCGAGCGGCGCGCTCGGAGCCTAGGTCTGGACGGAGCTGCGGGCTGCGGGGAAGCGGGCGGGAGCGGAGGCCTGTCTGGAAGTCTCCCGGGAGCCCTGGCCGGACGGCGCCGGCCGACAGCGTCCCCCAGCCCGCGGTATCGTGATCCGCCCCTGCACCCTGGGAGCGCGGTCACGGCCGCCCGGGCCCCGGAAACTGCGCACGACGCCCCCGGGCGCTTACGGTCGTCTGCTCCTGGCTCCAGGGCTCGGCGGCAGCAGGTCCGCGGTCCCTCCGGCTCTGGCTCCCCCGGTTCCCCGGCTCCCTATCCGCGCGTCCCCGGCCAATCCCGCGTTGACCCCGCCCCAGCTCCGCCTCCCAGAGGGGCGGGCCGGGGCCGGGCCCGGGCCCAGGGCGGCGGGGCGACCCGGGATCAGTCGCGCTCCGCCCCTGTTACCTGAGCGACCCGGGCGAATCTCTGCACCTGCCTAAGCTCCGCCTCTGCTTTGGGAAACGGCTCTTAAAGTGCTGCCCGCGGACCCGAGGACAGAAATGAAGCCGAAGTGTTTAGTAACTCAGGCAGTAACTTTGTCCACTGAATCAAAAAACAAACCCCAAGGTTGCACGTTGTATGACTTGTTTCATATTTCTAGCCGCTCATTGCTATTGTATTTTACACGTGTATTGGTCCAAGGCAGATTGGGAAATTTAAAAACAAATTTGTCTTTCAACACACAGAGTCTGAGAAGCATTAGTCTGGGTGAAAGTACGACCCATTCAAAGAGGTCTTCATCGCACTCGTAGAGAACGGACGTGAGGGCACGGATGGGGCGAAGGGTAAGCTGGGACGAAGTGAGAGAGTAGCACTGACATATATACACTACCAAATGTAAAATAGATAGCTAGTGGGAAGGAGCCGCATAGCACAGGGAGATCAGCTTGGTGCTTTGTGACCACCTAGAGGGGTGGGATAGGGAGGGTGGGAGGGAGACGCAAGAGGGAGGGGATATGGGGATACATGTATACATATAGCTGGTTCACTTTGTTGTGCAGCAGAAACTAACACACCATTGTAAAGCCATTATACTCCAATAAAGATGTAAAAACAAACCCAAAACCAAACAAACAAAACCCAAAGAGGTCTTCATGGTGAGGATGAGGTCTACCACGGGTAGTTCAACCCCTGGACAGTAGCACTTAATCCGCTTCCGTTAAGCAGAAGCGGGGCGCTCAGGCCAGTGGATGCTTGGCTCTTGACTTCTGCAACAAGCGTTAATCCCCAGACCTTCATCCTTAGAAAACCTACCCTGTCACCTGTCATCGCTCCTCGTCACCGCCTCACAACTCCTCCGACACTGCTTTTTATGTGCTCACAGATGCAGTTTCAACACCCGGCATCCTCAAGATCACAGCCAGAAGACCAGAACCAGGGCTTGTTACAGGGATATTAAACTTCTGACTGTCACCCTGCATACAACTTCAGGATAAAGTTCACCACCTTGGCCTCCAACCTTACTGCTCACCCTAGCCCAAGAACTCTCCATTTCAATGAAGAGAGGCTGTTCCTGGCTAACAAACACACTGAATTCAATCACATCTCCAAACTTTGCTCGTGCAGCATGCCTGGAAAGGATGCTCTCCTACATCCAAACATGAAATCCTACTGTTCTTTAATTCCACACCCTCCTACAAAAGCCTTCTCTCATCCCTGCAGTCTCTGGCATCTCTGTGCTCCTTGAAATTATGCAGCCTGTGAAATCCCTCCATCCCTCCCCCACATCTTTCAGACAGAAGCTGCTCTGCCTCTGGCCGTTTTACCAAGGGACTCAAATTTGTTACTCTTCAAACGGCAGTGATGATGGAAACATTCTAAAATTAGATATTGGTGATGGTGTATCACCATAACTCTGTTAATATACTAAAAACTACTGAATTGTACACTTTATTTTTTATATAAATTTTAAAATTTATTTTTGGCTGCGTTGGGTCTTCGTTGCTGCGCGCGGGCTTTCTCTAGTTGCGGAGAGCGGGGGCTGCTCTTCCTTGCGCGGCGCGGGTTTCTCATTGAGGTGGCTTCTCTTGTTGCGGATCACGGGCTCTAGGTGGGTGGACTTCAGTAGTTGTGGCTCGCGGGCTCATGGGCTTAGTTGCTCCGTGGCATGGGGGATCTTCCCGGGCTCGAACCCGTGTCCCCTTCTATGGCAGGCAGATTGTTAACCACAGTGCCACCGGGGAAGCCCTGAACTGTTCACTTTAAAAGGATGAATTTTATGGTATGTGAATTATATCTCAAGAAAACTGTTACTTTTGTATAAAAAAACTGCACTGAGGTTGTAACCTCACTCCTCACTCCTGTATCCTAATATCCTCCTCCTTGGTTAGATATTCATACAGTATTAGAATATGAAATCCAGGACAGTGCAAGATATTTCAAAGTACAGTCTATATATACACAGTCAGTAAATAAATAAGGCACTGAGTCCAACTCAGCAGGGCAAAATTTAGACAATCAGATTTCAGCTTTTAGTCAAAAGCTGTTGAAAGGTTTATGGAGTGAAAGAATGGTATAAAGTGATCTCTAGAATAAATTATGTATTTTTAAAAAGTCAGAACAAAGGCTGTTCTTCTGTACAAACTTCTGGAGAGTTTCCAGGTACATCAGGGAGAATGAAGAATAATGTGTTGGGGGAAACAATCTTGGCTAAAAATTGTAGATCAATTCCTGATTCACTAGAAGGAAACAACATCTTTCATGCCAAAAATGCATAATATGAATCTAATCATGAGGAAACATCAGGAAAAAAAAACCCAGATTAAGTAACATTCTACAAAATAACTGGCCTGTACTTTTCAAAGATGTCAATCTCAGAAAAGTCAATGTCATGAAAGGAAAGGAAAGGCAAATAAAAACGTTCATGATGAAAGGAGACTAAAGAGTCATAAAAACAAATCGCAATGCTCTATCCTAGACTGGATCCTGGACCAGAAACCATTTCTATGAAGAATATTATTGGGACTACTGGGGACATTTGAAGAAAGTCTATAAATTAAATAATAGTATTCTATTAATGTTAAATATCTTGATTTTTGAGAATGAATTCTTTCTAAGTGAATATCCTTGATCTCAGAAAATACACACTGAATTATTTAAGGAGTCATGGCTGAAATGTCCTTCCATTTCATACACTATATACTCTCTCTCTCTCCATATATATATATATATATATATATATATATATATATATATGGAGAGAGAGAGAGAGAGAGAGAGAGAGAATTACGAAGCAAATGCAACAAAATGTTAACAATTAGTAGTAACTCTGGTAAACCATATATGGGGATTCCTTATACTATTCTTGCAACAACTTTGCTGTAAGTTTGAAATTAAAAGTTTTTAAAAATGTGGGTTAAATAAACATGTACATTTATCTCAGTTCCCTACTGAAAACGCCGTGAAAATAACTACAGAGGGGTAGAAAAGCTATAAATTCCACCAGGGGAAAGTGATTGGGAGAAAAGATAACAGCAGAGGAGAAATGTCAACAGATTTTTGTAAGATGAAAAGTCAGATGATTGACTTAGCAGAACAGATAAAGTTGAAAACCTTTCTACAACCAGAAGCAAGCAGATTCTTGCCCTAGTCTTGCAGAGATCATTCAGCTATAGCCCATGGGCCACATCGGACCCACAACTTGTTTTTGTAAATAAAGTTTTACTGGAGTACAGTCATACTCATTTGTTTGCATATTCTCTATGGCTGATTTCATACAATATCAGAGTTGAAAGCCTAAAATATTTATTATCTGACCCTTATACAGAAAACATTTGCCAATCCCTGCCTTAGAGCCCTGCAAAATCTTAGGAGCTAGAGGTATGGGGAGTCTCTGAAGGCAGGGGTGTGGTGGTGTGGGAAATGGTCATCTGCCATGAGTGTCCCTGCATGTTCCTGCTGGGTGTGCCAAGAACGCAAGGCAAAGACTCAATAATGGAGCATTGCTGTTTAATGGGTATAGAAGTTCAGTTCTGCAAGATGAAAAGAGTTCTGGAAATGGGTAGTGGTGATGGTTGCACGACAATATAAATGAATGTACTTAATGCTACTTAACTGTACACTTAAAAATGGTTAAGATGATAAATTTTATATTATGTGTATTTTACCACACACACAAACACACACATACACACACAGACACACACATTGGGGGGGGGGAACCCTAGGAGGATTAATTTAAAGTTTGTATAAGGAGAATTTATATCTCCTGTCCCTTGTTCATAGTCTAAGCCAGTGACCAGTCCTCCCTCACCGTGGCTGACCAGGGGTTTATTTTCTGGAAACTGAACTGAAAGGCTTCCACCCCAGGGGCACTAGGCCCAAGTAGAACAGGGATGAGGCACCCGGCTGAAAACAGTAGAACCAAGTGAAAGTTTTCCCATTAACCTCTGAGGCCCTTCTCAGCCCCTTCCCACTCAAGTTCACAGAACCCTTCTCAGCCCCTTCCCACTCAAGTCCACAGAACACTGTCTCCAAGTAATAATCCCGAGGCAGGAAGCAGAGGATCTGCCTCTGAACTAAATGAGCCATCCCGGAGAAAAGAGCCACAGATAGTGACATCTGGGGGCCTCGTAACAAAACAGCTGGCTCCCCATCGACCACCCTCCATTGAGGTCAGTCAGGCTACTGCCCCCCACGCACACATAACTTCCAAATGTTGTTTTAGTGCCTCACTCCTAAATATTAAAAGATCACCAGACACTGGCAAAAGTCTCCCACATAAAAGGCAGAGTCCAAGCTAGAGAGAGAAAGTGCTCACAGGTAACAGAAGAAACTATAATATCCTCAAAGAGATAAAAAATGAATTGAAGCAGGAACAAGACACGATTTAAAAAAAGCATTCAGAGAATTAGAATGCACTTTTTGAAATTAAAAATTTAAGAGAAAGGTCAGAAGATAGAGTTGAGGAATTCTCCCAGAAAAATAGAACACAGATCAAAGAGATAGACATTGGAAGAAAAAACAAAAAAGGAAAAGAAAAATCAGATCGATCCAGGAAGTCACCAGACTAATAAGAGCTCCATAAGAGAGGAAAGAGAATATAGACAGAAGGAAATTATTAAAGAAATAATGCAAGAATATTTCCCAAACCAAAGCACAGGAGTCTCCAGATTAAAATGACAAAATAAAAAGCCAGAAGAACACACCAATGCAAGTCACTGTGAAATTTCAGAATACTAAAGAAAAAGAGAAGATCCTAAAAGCTTTGGTTGGGGGGGACCCCCAAAAAAATAGTCAACACAAAGACTCAATAATCAGAATATCCTCAGACTTCTTAGCAATAACACTAGATGCCATAAAATAGTGAAGCCAGGCCTTCAAAAGTTGTGGGAAAATTATTTCCAAAGAAGAATTATATAATAAAGTGTGAGGGCAAATTAAGGACATTCTCATACGTATAAGGACTAAATATATTTTTACTTCTCATGCACCCGTTTCTAGGGATATTACTAGAGGGTGTGCTCCAGCAAAACAAGGGCGTAAAATATGAAAGGGGAAGACATGGTATTTGGGAAACAGGGGATCTAATAAAGGAGCAGCAATAGGAGTCCTAGGCTGACAACTGTGCAGCAGGCTTAGAAAGCAACCTGTCCAGATTGAAAGAGGAAGACAAATGGCTGGGAGGCAGGTCTCCAGGGAAGAAATGAAATTATACATTAACTGAGTTAACTTTTTGGGAAATAACATGAACAGATATTTGTCAGATCTGATGGCTTATTTAGGGGAAAAAAACTAAGGAAAGGAAGATAGAAAAATAAGAGAAGGAGGAAAATGATTAACAACAGGAAAAACAGGAAGTTTTTCAAGAAAGCAAATCTAATCATGGTACGCTGCTTGGCTGTGTAGTGAGCATATTTACATAGTCATCATTAGGTAACCACTATTGATTTAACACAAAGTTATTGTTACTATCTTGGGAAGATGCTGTGGGAGCAGTAGGGGCAGGTGTATAATACTTAAGTCTTTATTATAAGAAAAAATCAATAGGTCATGTCTAAAATTGACAAACCAAGAAATATGCATTATAGGCCTATTATTTAGATATTCAGAGGTAAATGCCAAAAGACTTGAAAGTAGAATGAGAACAATGAGGGAAGGGGATTGTTATATTTTATTCTAAGCCTTGATTATTTGATTTCTCAATAACCATGTACAGATAAAAATAGAAATTCACTTAAAAATATTATTTTCTAAGGCCATCGTATACTCCAGATTCATTGCATTTCTCCCTAGATTTCTAAAGCACGACTTGCACTCTTCCCAATTCCAGGCTCATATCGGTTCCAATAAACTGCTGTTTACCTCTGCTTCCCCTCAAACTTTTCCTTCACATTTATTCACCATGCGGCTCCTGCCTTGCACTCTCTGCTCTCTGGATGCTTATCAGCAAGTTCCTTTACAGATGCCAGTTGAAAGATTATTGAGTGCATCAGACCCTGTATGTATTTTATTAGAGTTAGATTCTCATATCACCTGCTACTCATCACAAAAGTGTGATCTACCGCAAAATGAACAGATTACAGATCCCCTGGGACTTTACAGTGGAGGTGAGGATACCAAATGGCTATTCTACAAAATGCCCTAAAGAGAGAGCATTTTGTAAGAAAATCAATTGCACAGAATTATTTCATATCTGTATTTCTCATCATTTTATAATCAAGTATATTTAACCGTCATCTGTTAGCATACAGTGCTACACGAACTAATGGAAGAGATTTTCACATAGTGAGGTATAAGAACTTATTCTGGCTTATACATGATTTAACTTGAACTTTTGGCTAACAAAAACAGCTTGTTTGTGGCCTATTAAACATGCATTGTACATATGCTTTAACCATTAACACAAAGAATGCATTTTAAAAAATCAAAATGGAGTAACTGTGGTTCAAGCCTTCAAAATGGAGCTGAGTGGCCATTTTGAACACTGTTTCAGACACGTTCCTGGATTACTAAGACTTAAATTTTCTGAACTGTATCAGACTCAAGGACACAACTATCCGTTCTCAAAACAATATGTGATAGCTGCCAGCTGCAACCTCACGGTCTCAAGGTCTCCCCTTGTAACTATGCAACCATTTGGGACTACAACCAATCCTTCCTTGGCAGGCAACCTTACTTCTTGCCAGCGCCAATTATAATTCTTGACAAACAGCTCCTGTAGTTTTGCAGTCTTTGCCTTTATAAGCCTCCTCCATTTTGTAGTATGGCAGAACACGATTCAAGTGCTACTTCAATCTGTGTCTCCTGGGCTGTAAACTTCATTTTGGCTCAAATAAAACTCTTTTCTACTCCTATTGTAGATTGGTTTATTGATTTTTTTCTGTCAACACAATAAAACAACCAATAAACAAACAGAAACGGAACCCCCAGTTTCTAGAAACTTGCCCATGTACAATAGACAAGATAATTTACAAAGATATCTTTTGGGAGATTATCAAGAATGACAAAATAATATGTCCTGAGTCACTTCAAATAGAAAATAATTTTAGGTTTTAAATAGATTTCATAGTTTTACAAAAAGATGCAAACGAAGAGGAAAGATGCAAAATGTTGGATTTTTAAAAGCACTTTTCCTATGGCCACAGAAAGGCGGAAGGACACATACTTACTCAACAATCCTGAAATTTTTTTTTTGTATGCAGGCCTCTCACTGTTGTGGCCTCTCCCATTGCGGAGCACAGGCTCCGGACATGCAGGCTCAGCAGCCATGGCTCACGGGCCCAGCCGCTCCGCAGCATGTGGGATCTTCCTGGACCGGGGCACGAACCCATGTCCCTTGCATTGACAGGCAGACCCTCAACCACTGCACCACCAGGGAAGCCCCTGAAATTTCTTTTAAATTACTTCACACTGACCACTTTCTCCCACGTTTCTTGAGATCACTGACTATACTATATTCCCAGGATGTCAAGGTCAACAATATTATCTCATAAAGATCAAAAGGCAACAGAAGAATTTAGTAAAGAAGCCAGTTGTAAACACAGTTTATACACAAAGTTCAAAGGAAGTCAAGGCCCTCTTGAGCCCTCTATGGGCCTGCATTGGACACTGCATTATAACGATGCCCTATTTGAGTATGAGAATCATTTCGTTCTTGTTTTGCCCAGGATGGGGAGACTGTTATTTAAACTCAGTATTTTAATCAGAGTCAATCATTTGAAGCCTCAGATGGCTCTTCATGGTTTTAAGACAACAGCAGTTTCAGCCCTTTTCCCCCACCTCCATCCCCTGTTCTCCTTGAAGAGCAAAAACCAGGTTTAACCCTTTTTACTGATTCTTTTTATATTTGTATACTTAAGTGTTTTTCTTTTTTAACCTCATCTTAGGCACTACCTGTTGAAGACTTCAACAGATAAGGAAATGAGCTCTTCAACTGACTTCGCTAGGGAACCTCCATCCGCCCCATATTCCTTCCCCCCCGATTTCAGTTATATTTTAATATTCAGTGTTTTCATTATTATGAAGGCAACTCAGGGCCAAGCTATTATCACTCTGATTTTCTTTTCCTGTGTACCATGATGTTTTCCCTAGAATTAATATTTTTAAAATTTGCTTGGTTTTCTGTGTACCGATCACTACTTCACCACCAACCTCTCTATCAGTTATTTACATCCCTTCATAGTAAATTCATTCACATCAGATTTTTTTCCTTTTCTTAAAGAACTGCCTCAGGAGCCCTCTGACCTGCCTCTGATCTGGTCTGGTGGCTCCATCCCTGTGGCACAGCTGTCATCTGAGTTCCCTCTTCACCACCGTCCTGGGGATTCCTTCCTGCTGTCTCCTATGTTAGGCATCCACTTCCTATATCCCATGTCTTCGTCTTTCTTCATTCATTCCATTTTAGAGGAACACCTCCTTGAGTGACTTCCTGAAAAAGGGTATGTGGGAGGTAAATTTCTGAGACATTGTGGAGTAGATTACTGCCCCCGGCGATTTGCTGGATATATATTCCTGCCCTTTGCTATGTGACTTCCAGTGCCTCCCTACAGATGAATATAATTCCCCATGTCACCAATACCAGGCTTGGACATGTCGCTTGTTTTGACCAATAGAATATGATGTGACATCTGAGCAGAAGCTTTAAGAGCTGTCTCCAGGTTCGGCTCCTTCATCCTGGATCCTGGAATGAAGACACTGGAGCAGGGGAGGGGCTGAGGAGCCACAACTGTCTGCAATTTGAGCAAAAGACAAACTTTTTTCAAGATACTGAGATTGGGGGGTTATCTCAGTAAAACCTAATCTAAATGTGTCTGGGAAATGTCTTTATTTAATATTTCCCTTTAACTGTTTGGATGAATACAAAACTCCAGGATGGAAACAGTTTTCCTTCAGAATTCTGAAGGCATTGCTCCACGATATTCTAGTTTCTAGTATTGCCCTTGAGAAGTCCAAAGCCACCACTCTGATGTCTTTTAAAGGCATCGGATCCTTTTAAAGGTTCTGATCCTTTTAAAGAACCACCCCCCCACCCCCGGGACTTCCCTGGTGGCACAGTGGTTAAGAATCTGCTGGCCAGTGCAGGAGACATGGGTTCGAGCCCTGGTCCAGGAAGATCCCACATGACGTGGAGCAACTAAGCCTGTGCACCACAACTACGAAGCCTGAGCTCTAGAGCCCGCGACCCACAACTACTTGAGCCCATGAGCTACAACTACTGAAGCCCACGTGCCTAGAGCCTCTGTTCCATGACAACAGAAGCCACCGCAATGAAAAGCCCACACATCGCAATGAAGAGTAGCAGCCAAAAATAAATAAATTAATTTTTTAAAAAGACCCCTCCCCCTTTTTCCTCTGGAAGCTTATAGAAGATTCTCTTTATCACCATTATACTGAAATTCTGAGATCATAGGTCCTGATATTTGGTCTACTTTCACCCTCATGCAAGGCACTAGGCAGGTCCTTTCAGTCTGGAAATTCATGTCCTTTAATTTTGCAAAAATTTCTTAAATAATCTTGTTGATGATTTCTTCTACTCCATGTTCTTTTTTAGGGAATTCCTATATCCAAATTGTGAACTGTTTTTCCTATCTACTCTCGCCTTTTTTTCTGCCTCTTTTTTCTTTTTGGCTCCATTTTCTGAGGTGTTTCTGCAATTTTTTCTTCTCCCACTTCTACTTTTTCACTTCAGCTGTCATGTTTTTAATTTCCAGGAGTCTTTTCTGTTCTTTTAATCTAGGTTCCCCTGAAAGCAGAGCCTGAGACAAAGGCTTACTTATAGTAGCTATTTGGGAAGTCATCCCAGGGATAGGAGTGAGGGCTGGGACGTGAAAATGTAAAGGAGGAAAAGACAATACGAGGATGTGTTTTCAACTCCACCACTGCTCTGGGTAACTGGTGCTTGATTCTATGGGACCTTCTGAGAAGATTTATAAAATGATTCTCAGAACTGTCCACCCAGGAAGCAAAAAGTAGGAGTATTAGCACCATCCCTCACTGGTCAAGGGTGAACCTCACAGGCTTAGAATTCCCTGCATTTCTGGGTTGCATGTACATGAATGCCAAGAAAAGTGGTGTCAGGCTGAAACCATAAAGGGATGGACTAAGAGAGTAAGTGACTATATCAAAATCTGAAACTTCTGCATGGCAAATGGTATTGGTGGTAGGCTAAACAATGGTTCCCCCAAAGACATCCCTGAGCTAACCCCCAGAACCTGTGACAGTTACCTTAGATGGTAAAAGGGACTTTGCAGATGTCATTAAAATGTGAAGATTATCCTGGGTTATCTGGGTGGGAACTAAATGTAATCACCAGGGTCCTTATAAGAGGGAGTCAAGAAGGTCAAAAGAAGAAGGAGATGTGGTGACAGAGTACAGGCAGGAAAGGAGATGCAGTGTGGAGCCATGAGCCAAGGAATGAGAACAGCCTCGAGAGGCTGGGAAAGGCAAAAATGGGTTCTCCCCTGGAGCTCCCAGATGGAATGAATCCTGATTGATTCTAGCCCTTTTTCAGTCACTTCAAACTTCTGTTCCTGTAAGAGAATAAATGTGTGGTTTTTTTAAGCCACTAAATTTATGATAATCTGTTATGGCAGCAGTAACAAACAAATTAGTTTCCAAGGGATCAAAACAGTATCCATATACACAAAGATAAAATATGAATGACAGAATGGGCAAAATGCTTGGGACATATTTAACAAAAGACATTCTGAAAACACAGAGGATTCCTGTTTTTTTAATGTAATAAACACATAGAAATTACTATGTACCTGGCCCTAAGTGCTTTACAAATGCTAATTCATTTAATCTTCATAATAACTCTATGAGGTTCTTATTATCTGCCATTTTACATCTGAGGAAACTGAGGCACAGAGGTTAAGTTTCCAAGAACCCTTAAAGAAATGACAACAACAACAACAACAACAAAAAGAAATGACAACAGAATGGATAGAGAAGATGTGGCACACATATACAATGGAATATTACTCAGCCATAAAAAGGAACGAAACTGAGTTATTTGTAGTGAGATGGATGGACCTGGAGTCTGTCATACAGAGTGAAGTAAGTCAGAAAGAGAAAAACAAATACTGTATGCTAACGCATATATATAGAATCTAAGAAAGAAAAATGTCATGAAGAGCCTAGGGGTAGGACGGGAATAAAACACAGACCTACTAGAGCATGGCCTTGAGGATATGGGGAGGGGGAAGGGTAAGCTGTGACGAAGTGAGAGAGTGGCATGGACATACATACACTACCAAACGTAGGGTGGATAGCTAGTGGGAAGCAGCCACATGGCACAGGGAGAGCAGCTCAGTGGTTTGTGACCACCTAGAGGGGTGGGATAGGGAGGGTGGGAGGGAGGGAGATGCAAGAGGGAAGAGATATGGGAACATATGTATATGTATAACTGATTCACTTTGTTGTGCAGCAGAAACTAACACACCACTGTAAAGCAATTATACTCCAATAAAGATGTTAAAAACAAAGAAGTGACAACAACCCAACAGAACATTAGCAAAAAATTTAAAATTCAAACAGACAACACACGTTTGAAGTTACCATTATCAACTCAAGTCCTCTGGAAAGCACATACCAAGATGGAATAAGAAGTGTAGAGGTCTGTTGGCAGAAATGCCTGTGAATAGGAGAGGGAGCAGGAGAGGGAAAGAGCCTCAGACCACAGTGCAGGTCTGACACCTGTGAAGGGAGAGCAGGGAGGAAGGAAGATTGGGTAGGAAGAGCCTCAGCCTGCAGTACAGCTCTCGGTCTTGGCCAGGCTATACGGGGCAGGACTGGCCCAGTGCTAGTATCCCTGCCATGGTCAGTTACTGGCTGGGAACAGCCCGGGAAGAGTGACATATCAGTGTGAACCTGCAGCAAATCTCACAGATGTGGCAACTGAAGGCTGCCAGCTAACTGCAGTTTTTTTTCAGGAGGTTCTCTCCTTTTCTTCAAAACACCATATTGAGGTATAACTGGCATACAATAAACTGCAAATATTCAGAATATACAATTTCACAAATTTTTATATATGTGTACACCCATGAAACTGTCACTATAATTAACATAGTGAATATATCCATAACCTCCAAAGGTTCCTCATGTCTCATTATAATCCCTTCCATCCACATCTCCCCTCTTCCCCAAGGAAACCACTGATCTGCAGTCATTATACACTAGTTTGCACTTTTTAGAATTTCATGTAAGTTAAGTCATTTAGTATGTACTCTTTCATGTCTGGCTTCTTTGACTCAGCATAATTATTTTGAGATTCATCTACCTTGTCATGTGTATAAACAGTTCATTCCTTTTCATTGCTGAATAGTATTTCTATGTATGGATGTGTCACAATTTGTTTATCCAAAAACCTGTTGATGGACTTTTCAGTTGTGTCTATTGATAGTGTTTTGCTATTAATAAATAAAGCTGCTATGAACATTCAGGTACAAGTCTTTGAATGGATGATTAGACGTATGTATAACTTTTAAAGAAACTGCCTGTTTTCCAAATGGTTGTACAGTTTACATTCCTACCAGCAGTATGAGAGATTTGGTTGTCCCACATCCTTGCCAGCACTTGGTATGGTCAGTCTTTTTAATTTTAGCCATCATAATAGATCTGTAGTGGTATTTTGTGATTTTAATTTTCATTTCCTTAAAAACTGAAGATGTTGAACATCTTTTCTTGTGCTTATTTGCCATCTTTCCATCTTTTTCAGTTAAGTGTCTGTTCAAATCTTTTGTGTATTTTTTTTGCGGGGCAAGGGGAGTTTTGACAGTTTTACTCATTTTTTTGTTTGTTTTGTTTTTTAAATTTTATTTATTTTTGGCTGTGTTGGGTCTTTGTTGCTGCACGCGGGCTTTCTCTAGTTGCAGTGAGCGAAGGCTACTCTTCGTTGCGGTGCGCGGGCTTCTCATTGCAGTGGCTTCTCTTGTTGCAGAGCTGGGGCTCTAGGTATGCGGGCTTCAGTAGTTGTGGCACGTGGGCTCAGTAGTTGTGGCACGTGGGCTCAGTAGTTGTGGCTCACAGGCTCAGTAGTTGTGGCTCACGGGCTCTAGAGCACAGGCTCAGTAGTTGTGGCGCATGGGCTTAGTTGCTCTGCGGCATGTGGGATCATCCCGGACTGGGGCTCAAACCGGTGTCCCCTGCATTGGCAGGCAGATTCCTAACCACTGTGCCAGCAGGGAAGCCCCCAGTTTCATGTTTTTTAAACATGTGGATATCTAATCATATCAGCATCATTTGTTGAATAGACTATCCTTTCTCCATTGACTTGCCTTTGCTCCTTTGTAAAATGTTATCCATGTATGTGTGGGTCTGTTTCTGGGCTCTCTATTCTGTTCCATTGGTTTAGATGTTTATCTTGATGCTGTCTCACGTAACTGTAGCTTTATAATGAGACAGGAAAGGAGGCGGTTTTAGTTTTTCACTTTTTTTTTAAAAGAATTTACTATTTATTTATTTTGGCTGCATTTGGCTACGCAAAGGCTTTCTCTAGTTGCAGCAAGCGGGGGCTACTCTTTGTTGCAGTGCACAGGCTTCTCATTGCAGTGGCTTTTGTTGTTGCAGAGCACAGGCTCTAGGCGTGCAGACTTCAGTAGTTGTGACTCGAGGGCTCTAGAGCGCAGGCTCAGCAGTTGTGGCACACGGGCTTAGTTGCTCCACAGCATGTGGGATCTTCCTGGACCAGTGCTCAAAACCATGTGCCCTGCATTGGCAGGCAGATTCTCAACCACTGCACCACGAGGGAAGTACCTAGCTTTTCACTTTAATTCTTCTTTTGCAGAATTGTTTTAGCTATTTTAGGTCCTTTGCTTTCCATATAAATGTTTAGAATCAGCATACCAATTTCTACAAAAAAAAAAGCCTGCTGGGATTTTAATTGACATTGCATTGAATCTATAAATCAACATAGGGAAAAATGATATCTTAATACCAATTCTTCTGACCCATAAATAAGATATATTACTCATCTTTTAACTCTTAATTTCTCTCAGCAATGTTCTGTAGTTTCCAGTGCATATCTTGTGATCATTTAAATTTTTTTAAAGTAGGTTTTTATTATTTATCTATTTTATATTTAGTAGTGTGTATATGTTATTCCCAAATTCCTAGTTTACCCCTTCCCCCCCACCTATCCCCTTTGGTAACCATGTTTGTTCTCCATGTCTGTGAGTCTGTTTCTGTTTTGTAAATAAGTTCATTTGTATCATTTTTTTTTTTTTAGATTCCACATATAAGTGATATCATATGAAATTTGTCTTTCTCTGACTTACTTTACTTAATATAATAATCTCTAGGTCCATCCATGTTGCTGCAAATGGCACTATTTCATTCTTTTTTATGGCTAATTTTACATATATATATATACCACATCTTCTCTGTCCATTCACCTGTCAATGGACATTTAGGTGGCTTCCACGTCTTGGCTATTGTAAACAGTGCTGCTATGAACATCGGGGTGCATGTATCTTTTCAAATTATGGTTTTCTCTGGATATATGCCTAGGAGTGGGATTGCAGGATCATATGGTAGCTCTGTTTTTAGTTTTTTAAGGAACCTCCATACTGTTCTCCATAGTGGCTGTACCAATTTACATTACTACCAACAGTGTAGGAGGGTTCCCTTTTCTCCACACTGTCTCCAGCATTTATTATTTGTAGAGCTTCCCTGGTGGCACAGTGGTTGAGAGTCCGCCTGCCAATGCAGGGGACACGGGTTCACACCCCGGTCCGGGAAGATCCCACATGCCACAGAGCGGCTGGGCCTGCGTGTCCGTAGCCTGAAAAAAAGAATATTCTTTTAACCTAGTTAATTATCATTTCTATTGCTCTTCCTTCATTCCTGAATGTTTGTTTCCCTTATGGTATCATTTCCCTTCTAACTGAAGAACTTCCTTTAGTAATTCTTTTTTACACCAAGTCTGCTGACAATGGATTCTCTTCCTTTTCCTTAATCCAAGAATGGCTTTACATCACTTTCGTTCCTGAAGGATATTTTCTGTGGATATAGAATTCTGGGTGACAATTCTTTCCTTTCAGCAATTTAGAAATATTGTGCCACTTCCTGCTGGCCTCCATGATTTCTGATGAGAAATCCAGTCATTCAAATAATTGTTTCCCTATAGATAATGCTTTTCACTGGCTGCTTTCAAGATCATTGTCCAGTTTCATTATGATTGTGATTGGATTTCCATTATGATATGGATTTCTTTGGCCTTTTTTTTTTTTGGCGGTACGCGGGCCTCTCACTGTTGTGGCCTTTCCTGTTGTGGAGCACAGGTTCCGGACGCTCAGGATCAGCGGCCACGGCTCACAGGCCCAGCCACTCTGCGGCATGTGGTATCTTCCCGGACCGGGGCACGAACCCGTGTCCCCTGCATCGGCAGGTGGACTCTCAACAACTGCGCCACCTGGGAAGCCCCTCTTTGGCCTTCTTGAATCTATAGGTTTTAAGTTTTTCACCAGATTTAGAGAGTTTTCTATGCCAGGAAATTTTTGATTGTATCCTTGACATTTTGAATATTGTTACCAACTCTGGGCCTTGTTTAAATACTATGGAGAATACAGAGTGTTTGTTTGTTTTAGCAGGCAGTCAACCTGGTTAGGTTGCAGGCAAAGGCTTTTTGTTTTTGTTTCTTTTGGTTACTTTCAGGTGTTCAACACCAGGTAGTTTTTGAACGGTGAACTGACATTGGAATCATAGCCTACAGAAGACAGGTGCAGCTTTCAGAATTTTTGTAGTGCTTTTTGGACCTACTGCATGTGAATGCCTCCTAACTGCTGGTCTGGGATTTGGGTGGTGGTCTACCTATTCAGTTTCTAAGTCTTTAACATGCTGAAAAGAATCAGATCCATACACATTAGCAGACTGGGGGCAGACTCAGAACTACATAAACAGCTTTATAAGGTCACTTTTTGGAGTTCCTTCCTTTCTATGATCTCCCTGGTACTTTCTGATTCCTTCTATTGGTTCTCGGGCCAAAAGAAATCTGGCTTTGGTTACCCTGTGTACTTCTGCCACCGTCTCTTGCATCCAGGGCCAAGCAGATAGAGAACAAAGAGAAAAAAAATGAAGGTTGGTTTCACCATCTTGGAAACACAGCTGTGCTGGAAAGGTAGGGCTATCTCCCTGAGTTTTGGCTCCTGCAGGCTTCCATTTGCCAGCAGTTGACACTGTCACCACCATGGGATTGCTTGGGGGTGAGCTGTAAGGAAATCCAGAAAAGAGGGTGAAAGAAAAAGAAAAAGGATTTCTGCACTCTCTCCAAATATTAGAAGTTACCCTTCTACTTCTTGGGTCAGACCCGAAGGCTTCTGCCACTGCTGGTCTGCACCCCAGTACTCACTTCTAGGTTTCCAATGTGTTGAATTCAGGCTGGGGGAGACCAGAGGGAGGAAAATGATAAGACTCATTCATCACTGGTTCAGTGGTACTTCAAATTCTAGTCTTCTTGCCCAACCCACCTGCTATTTTCTTTTCAGAGTCCTCAAACAGCTGCTCTGTGCATTCGTAGCTATATTCAGTGGAAGAGCCATGGTGGAGAGTGCTTCTTCATCTTTATCTGGAACCAGCCCAATCACTTTTAATGCAAGAAAAAAGAATGAAATATTTTGACTTTCTTCTCATACTATCATAAATTTTAACTGTAGAATTAGAGGAATATTTTGTTTTAAAAAGAAATAATACTAAATACTATGATATTGCCATTACCACAACAAGGTATTTTTTACTAAAAGGGGAATAAATATTAACTAGGAATTTGGTTTTGTTTCATTTTTAGTAGGAAGAAAGGAGTACCTCTTACTGTCCTTGGGCAATTAATTTCACATTTCACTCATTTTGAATTAGTTTTAGAATACAGCTGACCCTTGAACAACGCAGGGGTTAGGAGTGCTGACGCTCTATGCAGTAGAAAATCCGCATTTAACTTTACAGCCGGCCCTCCATAACTGTAATTCCAACCAACTGCAGATTGTGTATTACTGTATTATGCATTTTTGAAAAAAACTGGCATATAAGCGGACCTGTGCAGTTCAAACCCATGTTGTTCAAGGGTCATCTGTACTTTCAAGACTATTACCATCATATTGTTGTGTTAGATTTTTCTAAGGGTAACAGAAGATATCAACTATAAAATGCTGCCAACACTGCCTCTAATCACTGACTTAGAGCTGTGACTAAGAGATTTTATATTTTTAAGACACAAAGTTGGCAGGCTAGGGAAGAAGAAGCCAGCCCTTTCAACAGAGAACATATGTAGCCAACAACGCTTAATGGGCTCTGTGCTCCAAGGAGAGTGGGTCTTTCCAAGAGAAGAACAAAACCGCTAACTGTACCTAGAATCTTAATTACTATGATGACTTCATTTGGATTACCTTAGGGTCAGCAGCATTTGATCAAATACATCACAAAACAGTTTGCTAAAAATTAGTTCATGGGGAATTCCGTGGCGGTCCAGTGGTTAGGACTTGGGGCTCTCACTGCCAGGGCCCAGGGTTCGATCCCTGGTTGGGGAACTAAGATCTCGCAGGCTGCACATGCAGCGCCCCCCACCAAAAAAAGTCCATGAAAGTGTGATTATAGTATCCAGAAATACTTCCTAACAAAAGAAAACAATCAGAGTATACAGCATTGCGATTTTCAGAATACATAATTTGGTGTTTTATTATTTATACGGTCTTTAAGAGATTCAATACTTTCACCACCAATTAGTTCTCTTAATAATTTTATTTTGTGTAGATACAAATAAACATGTTTTAGATTTAAGGATTTCAGTTTCCCCCACCACTAAGAACACTCCCCATGGGGACAATCTTGTTTTACTTCACCTGCCAAAAATGGCATTTGATAATAGACATAGCTTGGTAGAAAAAGCAAACGTTACTTATAGGTAACTATTCAATTCCAATTATGAGAAAACTTAAGAGCTGGCTACTTATACCCAGTCCCCTGAAAAATAACAATCATAACAATAATAGTAATAATAGCTACCGTTTATTGAGATTTACTGTGTTCCAGGTACTGTGCTAAGGGCTTAAAGGGGATTATGCCATTTAATCCTCAAAGCCCTATGAATACTACCGTCAGCCCAATTTCCAGAGAAGAAAATGGAGGCTTAGAGAAGTACTGTCTCAAAAGCCACAGAATTGGGGAACAGTGGAGCCAAGATTGCAACGCAGGCAGTCTGCCTTGGAACCCCTGCTCTTAATCACTGCTGCAAGCCACAAGGACTCAAAGAACTCAAATAGAAGTCCCTCCCATTCCCGGTTATCTTCACAAAGCAGTGTTAAAAAGTGAAAGATGTAGGGCTTCCCTGGTGGCGCAGTGGTTGAGAGCCCGCCTGCCGATGCAGGTGACGCGGGTTCGTGCCCCGGTCCGGGAAGATCCCACGTGCCGCGGAGCAGCTGGACCCGTGAGCCATGGCCGCTGAGCCTGCGCGTCCGGAGCCTGTGCTCCGCAACGGGAGAGGCCACAACAGCGAGAGGCCCGCGTACCACACACACACACAAAAAAGTGAAAGATGTAAATGAAAAAGAAAAAGGCCAAAAAAACCTCCGGTTATCCTACTATGGGGGGAAAACACCAAAACCCAAAAAACCCTATACTATTTGATGTTACTTTTCTTAATCAAGAGAACAAAATGCCATAGCATATAGCTCAGAGAAAGTCATATAATAAAAGTACCAAGAAACAAAATAAATAAAAATGTATATATAGCATCATTAGGCTCACTTTAGTCTAAATAAATATAGAATATCCCAGTCAAGAAATAAGTAATTCTTGAGAAGTTAAAAACTTAAAAGAGAAACAATATATATTCATGTAATATTTTATTTACTGATCTCTCTGAAAAATGCCAAAATTCATATGGCTAATGGAACTTTCCATGTTAAAACGCTGGTCAACACAACAAATTCCTAACAAAAAATATTTTAATGTAGGAATCAACATGTGAACATTATATTCAGGTGGTAAAACTCAGGTTACAAACATAAGATAAATATCAAATAATATCACACTTCTGGTTTAATGGAGAACAGTTGTGAGAGTCATGCTTAACACCTTGGTTAAGTAATGAGAGAAATGGGTTGGGGTGTCATAGAGGTATGCAAAAATTTAACAGGTCAAATAATCCTTAGCCCTTCTGAGAAAATATAGATGGCAAAAATGTGGCAAACATTTCTGTAATATGGTGGTTTCAATCCATTAGTGAGCATTCTGTTCATGCATTTAAAGTAATAGCAGATGTTTCTGAGCAATGAAACTTAGATTCAAAGTTAGTCTTTGCTCAACAAGTTAATGATACTATGAATCCCTTATATTTAAAAATATAGTTTAAATTTGTAAAATTTAAGGTAAAGCATACTTGTTTTCATAGTTATTTTTAGATATAGTTGAGACTACACTACCGTATATAATCAGCTATACTGCTGTGCACAGTTAATTCCAGTTACCGTATTTTATATTTGCTGGTCATCAACAGCACAAAATTTATGCTCCAGAAGAAATATATCAATCCAGCAAAATGGTTCTACTTAATTTTTCTTTTAAAGACAGATTAACTAAATTTAAGGAAGAATTGGCTTTTCTTGATATCTCATTTTCAAATTACTGATACAAACTTACCAGAGTAATTATTTATTTTGTCTAACATCAAACAATCTGCAAAAAGTTTCCAAGATAGAGCCATTCCTTGTTCCATTTCCAAAAATAAATAAAGGCTTTCGAACTGAAAGCATTTACAGTCCTAGCTCTCTAAAGTAAATATTAAAAAACAAAGTACAAAAAATGATCTCTTGGCTTCTGAATAGCCCACTTAGTTACATAAAGTATTTTCTGTCCCAACGCTTTCTCAAATTCAAAAGATATTTACTTCCTAAGAACATGACAGTCTCCATTTCAAACCATTCAGTCCGTTTCCATGGCAACACTGCGGGATTCCTTGGCCACCATAAGTCGCATTAGTTGACTGTGGAATTTCTCAATCTTCTTTACATCTTGAGCTTGGTCTGTTCTATACACCAAACACTGTCAGAAATTTTAAAAGCACACATTAACTAGGTAAAACTAGATTATCAATGATGTAGCAAACGTATGCTTGGATAAAATTTTGAGTCTTTTCCTATCACTGTTTTGCTCTACTTCCTCTGGAGGTCATACTTAAGAAATTATATTCAAGTTTCCAAGTCCCCAACAATTACATTCCTTAAGTTTAGTATTTTATAATATTTCAAATGCCACTGCTGTGGTTAAAAAAACAAACTGAACTCTATTAGAAGCTTCTCAAAAATGACCAGTTGAATAAATTCAAATTCTGAATCTGAATTCAAATTCAAATCCAGAAAATTCTAATTCTGCCATGATCTGATGAGAAGACTTCAAGATTGGAATTAGATATTTTCTCCCTGGGATCTGGTCATAAATGATTGAGTTACAGTGGGAAAAGCATATAAATCTTAGGATCCTTTCTCTATTTGTGAAATGGGAGGGGGGAGGGTTAATGATAATTTTTTAAAAATCTGGAATCCCTTGCTTACTGCTGGTCGCTAGCTAAATCAAACGAGATAAATCTATTCAACCTCGATTTTCTGACATTACTTATAATTTTTAAACCAAACCAAATTCTTCCTTGCTATAAATTCAATTCTTCATTAGATAGATACTTAAGATCTGTTTATCATTGGCCATAAAACTATTTGTTCTAGAATCTTCAAAATTATCAAATTTAAACTGGCAGTCTTTTTTTCATCTTGTAACACTGATCCATTTTTCTTTAGCCCATCTTAGGTTCACATGAGTTTTAAACAATGGAACTTCATGATTCTACAGTATTATTCATCAGCTTAAGTACTTTGGAGTTCAACCCCATCACGCCCAACTGATCTGAATTCATACAGCCTTTAAATCACTTACTTAAAAAAATTTTATCCATGCATTGTACAAATTTGTCTAACAATTTTGTAAAGCGGCCATAATCATCTCCACCCTTTCAATTTTAGTATATGTTCTGTAGAAGAACTAACACCTTCTCACTACAGTTTAGTGAGAAGAACAAACACCTTCTCACTAAAATACACAGGAAGATTTTAGGTCCACAGAAGACAATATTATAAATCAGTCATGGCACTGGAAAAAAATGATGTGTAAATGGGACTATAAAAAAGTCAAAGCTCCATGACAATAAGAATGAAGTCTAAGACGAGTTTTGTGAAGGAATTATTAGCCATTAAAATGAATTACTGAAGTATACAAACTTTTCTTTAAGAGTCATTAGAAAACAAATTTTTATGTTGGAGTTGATTCATATATTTACTGTTTAGGAGAATGGGTTTGATTGTATCTTTGGTCCCTTCTAGACATGGACTAGTTCTCAGTAGTTTAAGAAAGGGAACAAAAAGTATTTTTCATATTTAGATCTTGTCACAGGGATCATCAATTTTAAATAAAGTTCTTTCCAATACTGCTTACCATGAATCCGTAACTACATTTAATCATTACCAGAGGCAAAAAGTCATCATCTGGAGATAAAGCCTCTTGTATTGAATTCAATTCTGCATTTTCCTCTATTTTTAAAGCAGGATATACCAATTACTCTTCAGTAGATATATCTATTCACTCTGCGACAATCATAAATAAAATTTTTCTCAATGCGAATGCTCGAGATTCAAGTATACATTTATTGAATCGACTAAGTGCAGGCACTAGTGCTAGGCACTTCCACATATTTCATTTACACTCCACAACAACCCAACTGGGTAAGCAGACTATCACTGTGGCACTTCAGAGACAAGAAAACTATGGCCCCAAAAGCCAAAACTTTGGGCCTGAACTTTCCCCAGGATGAAATGCTGGTAGATGGCTAAGCTAGGATTCAGATCTCTTGAATCTAGGTTTAGCACAATACAGCTCAATTTATTCTTCCTTTTTCACATTTTCACAGTTACTTCACCAAACTCAATTGGTTCTTGGAAGACATGGTAATCATTAAAAGATACGACTTCACACAACCTCACAATGCAATCCTGAACACAAATACCGTAAAATATATGACCAAAAAGTCATTTTTAAAGTCATTATTAAATTTTTAAAAGAATTAATCCATTTTAAAAAAGTGTTTGCTAAGTACCCTCTGGGTCAGGACACCATGCTAGTCACTACAAACACTGGTAAGAATATTACTCATCTTTATTTTGAAGCTCACAGTCTATTAAAAAGTCAAATGTGGTAAGACAATTGTGACACAGCACAAAAAGAGGCAGAAATAAAAGAAAGAGATGAAGCCATCCTTTTGAGCTGGGTTTTGAAAGATACGCAGCAGGCTTGTCACACTGGGGTAGGGGTGGGATTCAATATTGCAGAGATGGAAACAGACTGTTCAAAAGCTCAGAGGCCTAAGACAGCATGGCATATGAAAGGAGCCCTTAAGTAACATAGAAAAGACGAAGATTAGACAGGATATGAGGGTGGAATTTACATTATGAGTGATGAGAAGCCACTAAAGATTTTTTTTGGCCACTAACGACTTTTAAGCAGGGTAGTAACAACCAAATTTGCATTTTTAGAAATCACTCCGGCAGGGCAGCATAGGACGACTAAAGAATGAACTGGAAGCAGGGACAGTTAGAGTCTATTCTACTAGTCCAGGTGAGTGACGTTGAGCCCTTAAAGTTAAGAGGTTAGCAGTCAAGATGGAGAGTTCATGGCAGAAAATGAGATGAGGGAACTTGAGTCAATAATTCACAAATGCCCAGCAAAATGTGTGGAACTTATCGGAGGATCAAAATACAAGTTTTTCAAATGAAGGAACAGTTAACGTGAGAACGAGGGAAAGGAAGGGGCCAAAGATGATCCCCAGGTTTCTGAGCAGGTAGATGACAGTGCAACTAACAGAGAAAAAACAGGAAGAGCCCGTTTGATAAGAGATGATGAGTTCCATTCTAGACAGGCTAATGTTAACGAGTAGAGGAGGAAGGATGCTCAACTTAGAGCTAGTCAGGAAGCCAAAAGAAAAATATGAGCTAAAGGTACAAAACTGGAAACAGACAGATACAGGCAGTACTGGACTTAATGGTTGGTCCAGAAGTGGTATGAAAAGATCAAGAACAGAATCCTGGAGAAACCAATATTTATGGGGGCACATCAGTGAAATAATTAGCAAAGAAGAATCAAACAGAAAAAGAAAAACAAGATAAAATGGCCAAAATAATAATTTTGCCAAATTAATGCCAAGGCATTAATTTGCCAAATCAATAATTTGGTTATTAATGCCAAATGATGCCAAAATAATAGACGCCAAAATAATAATTTCTACAAGAAGTGGTTTTCTCAGAAGCAGCCAGGTCACATAAAATATGAACTGCTGAGACTACTGGGTTTGAAAATAAAGGGGCTGCCGCTGAGCTCTCACCAAGAGCAGTCTGAGTGGACGACTTCATGCAGAAACCAGATGGCAGAGGGGTAAGGGATGAACGGGGTGTGAGGAACAGACAAGAGTGAGCAGACAGGGAAGGTCAGAAATATAATTATAGAGCCTATAACTTGTGTGTTCAAATACCATTATTTACTCTCACACACGTATAAAGAAACCTTTACCCCTCATATCCACTTTTGGTCTCTACGTTCTTCTTGCTTAGGGTCCGAAGAGAGCAGTTATCAAACCACACTTAACATACTGCATTAATGAAGCAAGTTGAATTATCTTTCCAAGTGCCTATAAAAATAGCTTCCAGACCAAGGTTCTTGACTTGGGAATGAAATGTGAAATAAGCATCCTAATGGGTGACCTGCATAAATTCTATGTAAATAATTTCAAACAAATGATTAACTCAAGCAAAATTGAAAGTATGCAACAAATAAAAATGTATACTTACAACTAAATCATCTGTTACTTTAATACACAAACTCCCATCAGAATGCCTATATTTGAGAACCACACGTGCCTGAAATAAAAATACATATTTAGAAACAGTGAAGTCAGAAGACATTTCTCATAAATAATTTAGTCTTCAGGTGGGCTAAAATGGATCCTTTTAGAATTAATAGCCAAAACATCTAAAGGCAACTTTACTGTAAACTTATTACTGAAATGTGGGAAAACAGCATTTTGTTCATTTCTATTGCTGTAATTTTTTAAAGACTTAAAATAGTCAGGGATTTTATTTTCAGCCACTTTGAAGAGATGTACTGAAAATTCCCAAGACACGTCCATATGCAGACAGCCTCAGAGACTCTTAAGGAAGGTGGTTTGGCATTTCTTGCCAGTAAGAATAGTATACTGAAGGGTATTCACAGCTTGCCACCTCAAAGTATACTACTTAGGCATAAGGAATGTTTTGAGCTGAAGGTGATGATTAGCTCTCTGCCCTTTCTGGCCAAAAGCAAGACATAAATTAACCTTTGTAAAGGTGACATAAGTTTCCAATTGTAAAGGTGTTCCCCTCTCCCTGGGAAAAGAGAACAAGGTTTGTTCCCTAATAAACCTTACTAAACAACTCTTATTTCCCATACATTTCCTAGTCACCTTCTCACAACTTACCCCCCCACCCCCCCGCCCCGCCCCAAGCCCCAAATCTCTTTTCCTTTGTCCAGCCTCTTTCCCACCCTTTGTTAAGATGGCATACAGGTCCCAAATTCCTCAGGTCACATTTCTTTGTGAACTTCTGTGCTATGTATATTTCTACCTGTTAATTTGCAGAGCCCCAGTTATAACACCTAAGAGAGTAAAGGAGAGTTTTTTCTCCCCTACAATACCAACACACCTAGCCATAGAGGAATGATAGGAAAAGGGGGAAAAAATAGCAGAAATGGCTAGTTCAGTTCAAATCCATTCCCCAGGAAAGAGCACTGCAGTTGCAGTTTATACTTTCCATTTTCCCATGGCTGTCAGGAGGTGGACTCAGGCTAAGTTACTCAGCAAAATCACATCTTTATCATGATGGCACAACATGATGGCTCCATCAACAACTTTCTAAATCCAGAATAACTCCTATATTGAGTGCCATGCTACGCAGCACTTTTTGTTGTTTGGTATTCTACAGTTAGGAAGCCAAGAAAATGATTTAGGTATTACAATATTCCAATAAAAGAAGACCTCTCCAATAGCGTTTACAACTTCCATGAACATTATTTTTACTTCTTTAAATGATGGACTCAAAAGTGTACTGCAGCAGAGTCAAGTTTCTTGTTAACCAAAATAAATAACTCTTGTTTAGTTTTAGTTAGCTGTTTTAAAAAGTGCTAAGTATCTATAAGCCAAAACAGGAACATAGTTTTAAAATGGTTACAATGTAGCACAGGACCCTCAAGACAATTCTGGAAACTAGATTAAAAGGGCTATTAGAGCTTTTCCTACAGCTTTTCCCATTATGCTCTCTGCTCTCCTGGGATTGCAAAAAAAAAGTCATACCGCCCTGACGTTTGTCTTGGTGAGGGAGGAAAGGGAACGCACCAAGAACTTAAGTAGGTATAAATAATGACAACTAGGTTAAGTACCTTTAGACGACCTGATTCTATTTATTGAGCTATTAAATTCCGTTTTACGTATTTAAAAAAATTCAGTCCGTCAGAAACAAAAGGAAACTGAAACTAAAAAATATACTAAGCATGACAACTACGTAAAGTTTTAACTCTCACTTAAAAGAATATTCACTGGCGAATAGGAGAAATGAGAGTTAAAAGGTCTGTGGTACCATAAGAGAATCCATTTTGTAACTTAGGGAGCACCTGTTACCATGTCAGACGCCACTAAGACAGAAAAAGAAATCAAGGTTCTTGCTTTCTTAGGAACTTTGAATTCAACCAAGCAGAATAATCAAAACATAAGACAACATAAATTAAGCCCTATAAAGGCATATACAGGTAAAATGTTAAAAGAGAACACAAGTAATTTAGTTTGGGAGAAGGGGAAGTGTAAAAAGGCTTTATAGAGATGGTTTCAGAAATGCATTTTTTTTTCTTTTAGGCAAGAAGTTAGGAGAAAAGATGAAGTGGCAATCTGACGATATGATGCATTATGTAGCTACATGAGACTAGGGCTGAGGATGGTTGAAATGGTGGAAGACAAAGCCAGCAAGACTGGAGAGAGGGTCAGACTGGGGACTGGGAGTCCGGATGTCTACCAGCAATCAATGAAGAACTAGTTTTCAAGCAGGAAACTGAGAATTCAATTTTTGTGTTTTAGATAGCTGTGGTATGAGAGTGAAGAAGGAATTTTAAAAACAGACAGACTAAGAGGTTATTACATGGTCCAGAAATAATGCCATCTTCAGTTAGAGCGGATGCAACAGAGAATGGTAAAAGGTGATGGATGTAATCAACAGGGAGGGAAGAAAGAATTCTGTAAAACAGATCCCAAAGAGTTCTGACAAAATTTCTTTTCTTTTTTAGTCCCAGCAGTATGGACCGGTAGAAATAGCATGAACATGGGGTTTAGAGACATGGGTTCAAATTTTAGCTTCATTTCTTAGAGACTAAGCAAATCATTTAATGTATCTAAGATTGTTTATTCATCTACCTGAAGGGGCTGTCTTAATTGTTCACGTAAATTATACAAATAAATATACATATAAAATGTCTGTCACATACACGGTACTCAATATAACTGTCACTCTCTCCCCACTCATCCCCTCACCTTCCAATCAAAAAATCACTAGTTTTTAACTAGTGCAAGGTTATCATAAGAAGGCACAAGTTTTTAGGCCACTGGAATTTTCTGATTGGGGAAAGAGCTCAAAGATTCTCGCTCTCTTGCCTATACTACACATGCCTTGTTCACAGTAATGCTCTATAATTACCATTTTACTTTCATTTTCCCTAAGAATGACCACATTCTTAAACTATGATTACTCTTAATGTGAATTTGTATATTCTTTACTATCTTTTCAAATATTTTTAGTTTACACTGTGGGTACTTCTGGACAAAAATCCTGTATTGTCCTCATGGTGTACTGCTTAAAGAAACACATGGCCCTACAAACAAAATCTACCAAATGGAGGAGCCAGAAATTGTGTCATAAACAAAGTACTCAATTTCAAAAATATCTAATTCATTTCAAAATTTGTTATTATTACATCTTTGTATTGCAAAGAATGAAACTAAGAATGTTTTACAGCTTCTTGTTACTTATCTAGGTCTAAAAAGCTAGCAGGATTTTTTTTTTTTTTTTTTTTTTCTGGCTGCATTTGGTCTTCATTGAGGTGTGCGGGCTTCTCATTGTGGTGGCTTCTCATGTTGCGAAGCAGGGCTCTGGGCGCGCAGGCTTCAGTAGTTGCAGTACGTGGGTTCAGTGGTTGTGGCTCAGGGGCTTACTTGCTCCTCGGCATGTGGGATCTTCCCGGACCAGGGATGGAACCCGTGTCCCCTTCACTGGCAGGCAGATTCTTAATCACTGTGCCACCGGGGAAGTCCCGCTAGCAAAATTTCTAATTAACAGTTAGCTGCTTCAAATAGTATTTAGATGACAATAAAATAAATAAAAACCTGAGAGGAAGAAAAGTCAAGACCCAAATGCTACATTCTCATCCTTGCGACTTCTTTGCTTTTTAATAAGCTAACCTCTAACACTCACTTATTATAATTTTTGTGGGGGCCATGAATGAATTACAGGGATCCATGGGCCCTCTAAAATTGTTTACAAACTTCTACGTACAAGTGGATTTTTCTGAGAAAAGGGTGCAAGCATCTCATGTTGTCAAAAAGGCACTGACCTCCAAAAGATTAAGAACCACTACGCTAATGGCTGTAGATGCCTCCAAACTGGGATCTTTCCAAAACATAACCGTTTTATCTTACACGAGGCAGTACCGGACAAGGGCAGCAAAATAGCTGAGGGACAGAAGGCCGAAACTGCAGGGGAAGGAGCCCTGCCCTTAGAGACACGTAAACCAACGACAGCCATAACGGATGTTCAAGGATTGGGGGCGGGGGAAGGCTATCTAAGGGCCCTGAAATGACCCCAATCTTGCCCGTTTCAGAGCTTCATCGAGCCATTAATAAGGGAGGAACAAGTGGACTTGGCGGGGTCTGTCTCTCCTCACTCACAGCACCTACTAGGATGCTGGAGAAGCTTCGGAGGCCGAGCGGACGGCAGAGAAGTTATCCTGACAGGGGTCTGGGACAGAGGCACTGGCCCCTCCAGTGATTTACCTTCATAGGGTCTGCGAGGTAGAGCTTCTCCGCTGCGCGACTGAACTCCTCCCAGGTCTGGTACTGTGGCATCGTGGGGCCGCGGCAGAACAGGAGAGGGAGGCAAAGCTACGGACCTGAGGCGAGGCGAGGCGACGCGGCCCACCTACCGCCCTACCTCCCGCAGCCACCTACCGCCGCAGAGACCCAGCCGCTCAACGGCTCCTCGCACCAACGCCTCGTTCCATTGGACGGCCCGGACCGCCCTCGCCCAATGGGAAGGAGGGATGTTGCCAAGGAGGAGGTGGAGCCCCGAGCGTGTGGCTCTGGGAGCTGGTCCAGAGAAGTGGAGAGCGGGGAAACGATGGAGGTTGCCACAGCGCCCCCTATAGGACTGGAGGAGGATCTGTCCCGCTGTTCTTTGGGCTGGACTCCAATAAAGCCCAGGTTTCTTCAGCAAACATTGAGCAGCTTAGTGATAAGCGCTGGAGCCACAAGAAGGGAGACATTAGGGTCCAGCTGTCACACCTAGAGCTTAGCAAAAGAGAGAGGAGATATAAACACAAGAATGCAACCAAAAACTTTATGTGGTGGATATTTATGTCGGGTTAGTAGAACGCAAAGGAAGAGTGATCACGTGTGGGGGGGGGGATGCTAATAGTGATGGCACAAGCTGAATCTAGATAAACATGGTGGATGTCCAACAGGTGGGCAAGGCGGGGCAGGACATCTAGGCCCACTTTAGGTCTGTAGTGTATTTAATGTGATAGGTATTTGGGGGATGGGGGAAGAGAAGAATCAAGGGAAGAAATCGTGTCATCACTTAAGCCAGGAGAAGACATTTGAACTTTGTCCTCCAGGCAATGGAGTGATGTAGAAGGGTATTTTTTCTTTAATCAAGTTTATTGAAGTTTTTTTTTTTGTACAATGAAACACACCAGTTTTAAACGTACAGGTTGATGCATTTTGACACACACACACATTTATATATTAAAACCATTGGGTATATGCCCTTATACCAGGTACCACAATCAAGATAAGGAACATCTCTATCTCCAGAATAGTTCCCTTATACTTCTTTATATTCAATCCCACCACCTGCACCCCTAATCCCGGACAATCACCAATCTGCTTTCTGCCACTATAGTTTTCCTGCCCATGCAAGGGCTTTAAGCTGATTTGCATTTTATAGGGCTCCAGCTTCACACAAAGACTGAAGTGAAGTGGCAGACCTGGAGATGGGGAGACCTCTTAAGATGCTCATACAGTAATACAGGCATATAGATAACTAAAAAGGACCTACTGTATAGCACAGGTAACTCTCCTCAGCACTGTGTAATGACCTCTATGGGAAAAGAAATCTAAAAAAGAGTGGATATATTGTATATGTACAACTGATTCACTTTGCTGTGCACCTGAAACTAACACTACATTGTAAAACAACTATACTCCCCCCCCGAATTTTTTAAGGATATATTGTACAGCACAAGGAATATAGCCAATATTTTACCAAAAAAAAAAAAAAAAGCCATGGATCTGAATTAAGGCACTAGCTTAGGAATGGAGAGGAGGAAACAGTTTTGAGATTTATTCAGTGAATGACATGGGGTATGCAGGAGAGGAAAAAGTAGAATGACTCTTGGGCCAGTGGAGGTGGTGATGCCATTGACTGATGCAGGGGAAAGGGAAGAAGAACAGGTCTGGGGGAGATTGGGGAAGATGATGAGTTCAGTTGTGAACTTGATGAGTTTGAAATATCTTTGGGACATCCAGGTGAAGATGTCTGGTAGCTTAGCTGGGTATCTCCATCAGGAACTCCAGAGGTGGTATGAAATAGGAGTCATCAGCAGATAGGTCTTAGTTGAGCCTTCCTGGGGAGAGGACACAGACTAAGAAGAGAAGACTAAGGAAAAAGCCTGCGAAACAGCCACATGTACAAAGGGTTAGAGAGAGGGAGTAGAGTTCGCAGAGGAGGTGAAGCAGAAATTATCAGAGGGATAAAAGGAGACCAGGAGTGTCTGGGAGGTGGCGGGGAGAAGGTTTTGAGAAGGGAGTCGTCCGTGGTGTCAGTGGTGGGTAGGGAGCAAGTACAGAGAGAACTAAAATGAGTGCACTGATTGTAGTCATTGGGAGGCCGTTGGCGACCCTCAGCCAGAGAACCCTCGGTCAGACTGGGGTTCGGGTAGAACTGACTGAAAGAGACTGAAGAGGTAGAAAAGTGAAGGCAGTTGCTTTCTACTGTTCTTTATAAGAGCTTAACCACAAACAGAAGAGGAAGTAAATTAAAAGATGAAATTGAGTTATCTGTAGTGAGGTGGATGGACCCAGAGTCTGTCATACAGAGTGAAGTAAGTCAGAAAGAGAAAAACAAATACCGTATGCCAGCGCATATATATGGAATCTAAAAAAAAAAAATAAAAAAACAATGGTTCTGACGAACCTAGGGGCAGGACAGAAATAAAGACGCAGACGTAGAGAATGGACTTGAGGACATGGGGAGGGGGAAGGGTAAGCTGGGACAAAGTGAGAGAGTGGTATGGACATATATACACTACCAAACGTAAAATAGATAGCTAGTGGGAAGCAGCCGCATAGCACAGGGAGATCAGCTGGGTGCTTTGTGACCACCTAGAGGGGTGGGATAAGGAGGATGGGAGGGAGACGCAAGAGGGAGGAGATATGGGGATATATGTATACGTATAGCTGATTCACTTTGTTATACAGCAGAAACTAACACAACATGTAACGCAATTATACTCCAATAAAGATGTTAAATAAATTAAAATTAAAAAAAAAAAAAAGGAGGTAAGAAGATGGCCCAAAGACACCGGTAAAGAAAGCGTTATTGTTTAAGATGGAAAGATTTTGTGCCTGTTTATAACTTTCAGGGAAGGAATTATAAGAGATGAAAAGATTAAAAAATACAAGAGAAAGAGGAAAGCAAGATTTCAGGGGAAACGTGAAGGGGAGGACTAAAGGCACAGATGTATGAAAACAGGAGAAGATTCACCATTGCCTTTGAGATGGTGGGGAAGGAGGGTAAGGTGGGTAAGGATATAGGTGAGTATGTAGATACGAGGACAAGAAGGTAAACTTTCTTTGCCACCTAAGAGGCAAGGTCATCTTCTAAGATAGGAGGGCAAGAGTGAGTTTGGAGCCTTGAGAAGATTTAGAAAAGCCATTGTGCGAAATGAGTAAGGAAGCAGACCAGAAACTTAAAAAAAATGTATGTCAAACAGAGTTGAAGGCCCAGCTGAAACTGTAGATCAAACCCTGGGAATTGCCCCCATCTGCACATCTGCCCCAATCTGGATGGTCTCCAGCACCATCCAGAAGCTTGGGTCTTAGAATGGAAAAGGCAGATAGTAGGGATTTGCAGGGTATGCAAGGCAGGAGGACAAGGGGACAAAAATGTTGACGCTACAGGCAAGAGAGCAGTTGAAGTGATAAATCATGGGATAATTAATTGGGTCAAAAGAGAGAGTTTAAGGGACCAGGTCTCTAGGAAATCTGAAGGTAATATAATAGGAAAGAGGAACTGAGGTTATGGTCAGATGAGATATTGGGGTTTAACATTTTGGAGGAGAATGGTTCCTGGGTTGTCCATACTAGGATCAAAGTCACATATGAGTAAGAAAGGGGATAGGATGAAGGAGAAGGCTGTGAGCTAGTGGCCCAAATCCTCAGTTAATGAGAACGGGGTTGGGGGAGCCACAAAGAATGAGGCAGAGAGGGCAGAGTCAGAAATAATGACCCTGGGCTTCCCTGGTGGCGCAGTGGTTGGGAGTCCGCCTGCCGATGCGGGGAACGCGGGTTTGTGCCCCGGTCCGGGAGGATCCCACATGCCGCGGAGCGGCTGGGCCCGTGAGCCATGGCCGCTGAGCCTGCGCGTCCGGAGCCTGTGCTCCGCAACGGGAGAGGCCACAACAGTGAGAGGCCCGCGTACCACAAAAAAAAAAAAAAAAGAAAAGAAATAATGACCCTTTGGGAGGAGGGGTTTTTGCCTGAAGGTGAAAACAATGGGAGTGAAGACGATGCCAACTTTGCCTTCATCACAGTGAGAAACATAAGAGATCAATTCAATTCAGCAAAACATATCAAGTGCCCACCCCGGGCAAGCACCAGGGGCTGTGCGAGGCACTGGAGACCCGACAGTGAACAAGAAAGACCTCGTCCCTGCCTCATCGAGATCACAGCTTAGAAGGCAGGGTGACAATAAAGAAGTGATTTCCATTATGAGGGTTCCCATGATGAGTTCCAGTAGCCCCCGAGCTTAGCTCAGCCCAGCCCCTAAAGAGAGAGAGAAGGTCTTCCCTGGTGGCGCAGTGGTTGAGAATCCGCCTGCCGATGCAGGAGACACGGGTTCGTGCCCTGGTCCGGGAAGATCCCACGTGCCGCGGAGCAACTAAGCCCGTGAGCCATGGCCGCTAGGCCTGCGCGTCCGGAGCCTGTGCTCCGCAACGGGAGAGGCCACAGCAGTGAGAGGCCCGCGTACAGCAAAAAAAAAAAAAAAAAAAAAGAGAGAGAGAAATCAAGATGAGGAAGAAGGTAGAGGCCCTTCTTCATTCAAATGTTCCCAGCCACACTTGGGTGCATTTTTTGTTTAATTCCTCTACTCTTTTTTTTTTTTTTAGCAGATTGTATTTATTTATTTATTTATTTTTGGCTGTGTTGGGTCTTAGTTTCTATGCGAGGGCTTTCTCCAGTTGCGGTGAGTGGGGGCCACTCTTCATCGCAGTGCGCGGGCCTCTCACTGTCGTGGCCTCTCTTGTTGCGGAGCACAGGCTCCAGACGCACAGGCTCGGTAGCTGTGGCTCACGGGCCCAGTTGCTCCTCGGCATGTGGGACCTTCCCAGACCAGGGCTCGAACCCGTGTCCCCTGCATTGGCAGGCGGATTCTCAACCACTACGCCACCAGGGAAGCCCTGGGTGCATTTTTTTAAAGTAGGTTATTCTTTCCAGCTGTGGAGAAATAGCTTCCCAAGGGCTATCAAAGAGTGTCCTTTATAAATTGCTCCACTTGCACATGTCAGAAAAGAAAAATTCCTGTCATTGCCAGTCAGGAAGAGCAGGGCCTCTGCACCCTTTGTGGTTATCCTTTCGGCTTCATCTTCATGCACGTATGTCATCTGATCACCAAAACGACACTGTGAAGGTGGTCCACGAGCCCTTATTGTAATTCTGAAAAGCTCTGAAAAACAGAAGTATCTTGATAATCTTGGTGGAAAACTTGACCTGACCTCTCATAAGGCTATTTGTAGTCTTTATTTGTCCAAGCTGGTGTGTTTGATTATAGAGTGGAGCCTAATCTCTGCTGGAGGTATTATGTAATATATGGCATGTGTACCATATTACCTTTCTAGAATCCAGCAAGCTGTCAATTCCGAAAGATATGTGGCTCCAAGGATTTTGGATAAGGGATTATGGACCTGTGCGACTCTCCTTTACAAGTGATGAAGAAACCACATCTGAGAAATAAATTATACTAAACAGATTGGCACTGGACTTTGCTCTCCATTGTTCAGCAAGTGGCAAGCTAGCAGATGCTAATAACAACAGGAAGTGGTATGATTAATTTTGAGTGTTAGAACCTGTCACTAGCGGCAGTAGGGAAGCTGGATGGGTGGAGCCCAGCCTGGGTGCAAGGTCAAAACCAAAAGCCTTTGTTCCTTTGCCCGCATTGGTTGCCTCTTGTGATTGTTTTCTTGTCCTTGATTCCCATTCAATTCCATTCCCACTACAGGGTCTTCCACTCGGTCCCCACCACACCCCTCAACTGAAGTTGCTTTCACGAGGTCACCAGCTGATCTCAGGGTCACTAGTGACCTTCATATTTCCCAACCCAGCAGACAACTCTCAATCTTTTCTTGACCGGATTATTCAGCTGCATCTGAGGCCATGGACCACCCCTTAATCCTTACAATTTCCTAGCTGCTTGGCTTTTTTGACTCGATCCTTCCTTGCTTCTCCTTCTACCTTTCTGGCTTTTCCCACTCTGGCTCTGTCTTAGCCTCCTGTGCCCTTTTGGCCCTTCAGCACTTCAGCACTGGGCCCCAAGATACCAGACTTGGCTTTCACTCTCTGTAGTTCTTTCTGTAGTTCTTTGGGTTTTCACTTCCACCTCCATGCTGCTTAGTCCAGACTTCTTCCCTGAGCTTCAGATTCATATATCCAAATGCCTGCCAGACCCCGGGGCTAACCCCGGAGTTTAATTTTGGGAGATGAAAACAATTTTTCAGCAAATTGAAGCAATTTATAAGCCAAAAATGTGATGCTTCTTTTTAAACTTATTTTACTATTGCCATTTGGCAAATTATTAGCCACTCATATACTATATTTGACTGCCAGGAATTCAATACCTATGTATTGCAGACCTTTCAAGGGCCAACGATTGTGTTGGGCAAAATATTTATGAGCTAGTGAGATCAGGGGCAGAGATAATAAGGCAAATTCACAAATACCTACAATTAAAGACAGAAAATGTGGCACAGTACAGCAGAGAGCAGTCCATTCCACAAGATTTGGCGATACATGTGTTTACTCTCCTGTTCCTCTCTCTTTCCCCTAAGGAGGAAGCTCTGTTGTTGTTTTTAAGTTAGAGATGACTGATTGTTTTCAAATTCTTTCCTTGGAGCTTTTTGTCCTTCTTTGTTCTCCTCGGTTGTCTTCTAAAAACTGTCAGCACCATAGTGGTTGTAGACTACGAATAGGAGTAGGTTCTTAAGTGGCTTCTCGTTTAACAATCATAGTGACAGTCCACAGTGCTGCTGACATGCCAGGAACTGCGTGTTACTAGGTTGATTTTCACGCAATAAGCATTTGTGGAACCCACGAGACACGGGAGTCAAAGAAGCCGCTGTTCCTCTTGTGCCTTCCCAGGTCTCATGGATTCAAGGCAGAGCAGTCAGAGTGTAACAAACCTGGTAAGAGAAGGCAGCTGAGGAACCGGTTTGCCCAGCAGTTGGATCCAGAAGGGGGAGGGAAGGAAACCTGAGGACATCCTGACGTGGCTGCAGGTCGGGGGCAGCTTTGGCCCAGTGTCCGGCGGAGGGCAGTGGTGTGCAGGCAGTCACGCGGAGACGGGTCCCTGACTGCTGACTTCAGCCTTTTCATGGTCCCCATGCAGCACATACCCCTAATTTAGCAGAGGAGGTTATTGGTGCGCTTTGTTACCTTTTGCTCAATCTCAACCTTTCCTTTCCAGAGAAAGCCTCAGCTCTAACTTAATTGCCAGGAACTTCCAACCCAGTTTAATTCATTAATTACTTATTGAGCACCTCTTCCCTGTCAGCCACCCTACCAGGTGTTCTACACTGAAAACAAAGATGTGCATGAAAAGCTTACACGCTATTGAGAGCAGAGCAAGCTGCAGGGATAAGGCAAGTTTATAAATAATCAAAACTGGAGGCAGAAACAAATATTAATGGCGATTCAAGCAGGTCTAAGCATCCCCTGCCATCCCAGGTGTTTGGGGGGGAGGGGTGGTCAGCAGTCACACAAGAGTGTGACTGTATGAAGCCCAGAGCTGACCTCCAGGACCCACATCCAGCACCCCCAGATTCTGTGATCAGAAGCCCCCCGGAGCTGCATAGGAACAGTAAGGACCCCCTTGAGGCTGGGGCCTCAGGGTGGGAAAGGGAGGGTTGGAGGGAGGGACACAGGCCGAGACAGAAGTCACCCTAAGAGGGCTTCCCTGGTGGCGCAGTGGTTGAGAGTCCGCCTGCCGATGCAAGGGAAGCGGGTTCGTGCCCCGGTCCAGGAAGATCCCACGTGCCGCGGAGCGGCTGGGCCCGTGAGCCATGGCCACTGCACCTGCGTGTCAGGAGCCTGTGCTCCACAACGGGAGAGGCCACAACAGTGAGAGGCCCGCATACCGCAAAAAAAAAAAAAAAAAAAAAAGAAGTCACCCTAAGAAAGAAAAAGCCCCTTCTCAGAGCCATGCTCAGAGGGGCTTAGAGACCAAAGGTTGTGCTAGCACCCTCATGCCACCCTCACCGACAAAGCCGTCCCCCAGGCATGTGGCAGAGTTCCTGGAGGCTGTCTCTCGCTGTCCCAGTTGAACCCCATGCCAAGGATGCTAACATTGCCATACTTTGGACAGGTAGTTCTCCCTTTAAGGTGAAACAGATTTCAAGCAGAATGAACACATCTCAAAAAACAAGGGGGGAAAAGCCTTGTTTTGTCCAAGGGTGTTGAGAGAGAACAGGCTCCCATTGAGCCTTGGGGATCGGAAAGGCCACCCTCAGTATTGCCTCCTCTGGGGGAAGGTGGGTCAGGCCAGGTCAGATGCTGCCCAACTCTGGCCGCTGTGCTCTGGAGACCGGAGGCCAATGGCAGGGGGCACTGAGATTCCCGAGGCTCCTGCCTTGTCAGTTTCCTCTGAAACTGATTAAAATGAAATGCAAACCCAACTCGCTGGGGAAAAAAGGTCAGAATTTTACCCCCACCTGCTCCCCTCCCTCCTCAGCACACTGCGCTCTGGCCTGGGTCCCATCGCTGCTCAGATTTCCCCTTCACCCGGGCAGCCCCGCACTGTCCAGAAACCCCAGAGAATGGCCCCATTGTAGATGAGACAAACCAAAATAGCAGCATCTTCTGTTCTCGGCCTTAGGGAGATTCACTTAAAACCCCAAAGTCCCAGATGTGGACGACAATGGAAGTCATTGTTGCAAATTAGTGATCCTGGAACAGATGAGAGGCAGGTAGTCAGAGAGCAGCCAGTGTGGTGGGCTGGGCTGCAGGGAGAGGACAATTACGCAGTCACTCCATTAACCCAATTAGCAATCACTGGCAGGAATTCTGTTCATCACCAAAGAAGCAAGGTGGGGAAGGTGGGAAAAGGGGACAACCGACTTGTAGGGGGTTATGGGGGCTGCGGTTGGGAAGGGCAGGGATCACTGCTGGAACAAAAGGTCTAGAAATAAAACTTCAGTTATTCCTAGGCTGGTAAATGTTATTTTTATCATGTTTTTTAAATGTTCTGGATTTCTTTTTAGACTGTGCCCTAGAGCATTTGGATAAACAGTGTTTGTGTTAGTTAATAAATCAACATATAATTAATAATAAATTGACATATATACACTAATATGTATAAAATGGATAACTAATAAGAAAAAAGGAAAATTCCTTTGGATTTGAAAGATGATAAGAAAATTAGAGAATACTCTTAAGTATATAAACTCAGTAAAATTATGAAGTGGAAAACAAATCTCAGGACACTAACATACATATTTTTTAAGAAATTTTGCAATAACATAAATCCAAGACAGGTGATCAAAGTTTTGTTTTGTTTTGTTCTTAAGATAGAGAATTGTGCCTTTTTTCAACATTTTTATTGGAGTATAATTGCTTTACAATGGTGTGTTAGCTTCTGCTTTATAACAAAGTGAACCAGTTATACATATACATAGATCCCCATATCTTTTCCCTCTTGCGTCTCCCTCCCTCGCACCCTCCCTATGTGCCTTCTTAAGGAAGAGGAAAATGAGTCAGTTTGGCAGAGAGAAGGGAGGTGCAGTTGCCAAAGAAAGCAGAATATTTGATCAAGGATGCTTTGCAAAATGACAAGAAAAGAATATCAATAATACTAACAATGGACTTAACACTAATAACTGCATAAGTAAATAAATAAATAAATCGGAGGACATCTCCACTCAGCAGCAGGCTCTGCTGTGGAAACTGTCCGGGTGGCCTGGGAAGTGGTGACTGTGGATTCTTGACTGATCACAGCTGTCATGTCCTCAGTCATTCAGTCCGACAAGTCAATCAACATGTCCTAAGTGTCTACCTGGTACTCGCTGGAGTTTTGTGAGGGGAGATGGACAGAGCATGAAGAAGGCTACAGCTGTAAGCACTACTGGCTTTTTAGTAAGTAGTGTTTACATTCAAGTCACAAAATTCTGAGCAGAGAAGGGACAGGTTAATTGGGAATGGGAATCAGGAAAACGCGCACAGAGGAGCTGGATTTTAAAAATAAAGGTCAGGGCTTCCCTGGTGGCGCAGCGGTTGAGAGTCCGCCTGCCGATGCAGGGGACACGGGTTCGTGCCCCGGTCCGGGAAGATCCCACGTGCCGCGGAGCGGCTGGGCCCGTGAGCCATGGCCGCTGAGCCTGCGCGTCCGGAGCCTGTGCTCCGCGACGGGAGGGGCCACAGCAGTGAGAGGCCCCCGTATCGCAAAAAATATATAAATAAATAAAAGTAAAAATAAAGGTCAGATTATGACAGATGGAATGGGCAGGCTTTAGGATACAGAGAAGGTGTAAGCGAAGGCACAGAGGCAGACTGTTAAGGAGCAGGTACAGCCCTTCTGCAGGGGGAGGCTGGGGTACTCAGAATACGGTGACCTCAGTGGCAGAGATGACCAGTTGGGAAAGAGGGCATTGGAGTGGCCACCGATGACTGGAAACACGGTGAGGGAGGTCCTCCCACCCCCTCTGCCTGGATTTTATCTTTTTTACAGGCCACAGGGCAAGGGACTGACCTGGGATCTTCGTGTGGCCGCCTGGGGCTGCAGGAACCAGGACATTGATAACTACAGCCTTCATCACTGTAAGTAAAGGGAGAAAGGGAAACCTACCAAGTCCGGAGCACTGGCTGACTGTGGGAGGACAGATGGAGAAGATAAGCCCAGCCCCAGGGGAAACAATGACTGATTAGGTGTCTGCCTGTCTCCTTCCCCACTCAGACCTGGGAGCCGCCCTCCCACAGCTCCCTCCCCTAGGCCCACTACCTCTCACTCTATTATCACTCTCTCCACACGCCATTGTGCTCTCACCCAATTTCTCTCCTGCTCTTATTCCCTTCTCACCTTTCTCAGCCTTCCAGCCACTGTGAAAGAGAAAAATGGTAAAACATGCAAAGCTTTGACTTCAGCACAAAGATGAGGTGTTCTGTGTCTCCTGTGTTTGACCAGTTGCAAGCCAGCTGTGTCTGGTTGCTCAAGATCCAGCTAAGCTTTGCTGCCCTTTACAGTCTGTCTTCAGGATGCAGGGGCTGGGAGGGCAGGCACTGACCTTTGACCACACAGACAGTAATTATTTGCTGATGGCCAGCATGATGGCACGTGGAGAAACTAATCCCCACCAAAGGATTTTAGGACAACATTCTTTGATCACTGACCGATGGAATTTCCATATCCACAGAGGTGTCCCAGGCATATGTTCTGAGATCTGTGGAATTGTTGTGTGCATTGGGGTGAGGGCTGGGAAACATGTCCGTCTTGGCGTCTGGGCCTGCTCTCTTCCGGGCGTGGGTCACCACCCTCCTCGTGGACACAGCCTTCCTTCTTCCATCCTGGTTGCAGATCACCCAGGCTCCTGCAAGGCCCTTGCTCCCTCCCCCCTCAAGGCTGGGATGGTGTTTGTATGTGAACTGATGGGTATTCTATATCCCCTCTGTACCCAACCCCACAATACCTGCCTGTTCTCCAAGCACCAGCCCAAAGGCACTCCAGCTTCTTCTCAGGTTTCGTGAACTGTACCTGGTCCTTCTTCCCCTGAGGCTGCAACGTTGGAGGCTGAGTAGATGGCCTCCTGGTGGCTCCCACAAGGCCAGGCCCCCGAGGCGACTGGGGTCTTAGAGGCTGGCTCACTATGGCAAGAGTCAAAGAGAGCCTCAAAGCTCGGGGCGTCCTTCCCGAGTGAGCTACCTCCTGCTCCAAGCAGGAGGAGCCCAACAGGTCTCAGGCTGGGCAGAGACAGGGCAGCTACTTTGGAAGTGCAAGGAGGTGCGCACAGGCACTGGCGTGGTGCCTGGAGGGCTTCCCAGTGTCCCCTTGCGAACCCCTGGCCCACCTCCCAGCTAAGTTCAGCCGGGGGGGCTCGGGCTCAGCTCTAAGCGAGCCTGGACAGAAATGGCCGTGAAGCTCACCCTTCACTGGCGTCTCCCACTACCAGCACAAACAGGCCTTCAAACAGCCTCCTTACTTCCCGGGGTGGGTGGGCAGTCAGGGCAAGTGGCTGCTGATGGCCACTGCATCATTTTCTGGTGCAGTTCCAGGTGGCCAGCGCCACTACTTTTCTGTCCACGTGCGGAGGCCAAGGGGTCTCCTGGGAGAGAGCTGCTTTGAAGCTCCTGTGCTGAACTCCTGCACCCTGTCTCGGTGTTGGGAAGCCTTACAGCTGCTCTGCGCTGGCAAAGCGTTCTCTTGCTAACTTGGGGCTTTTTGGATCAGGGTATTGGTGAAGCAGAGTTTTGGCAAGAACCTTGGCAGCTGCTGCCAAGAGGAGAAAGAAGGGAGATAATTAGACCTGGTAATTGGTTTGCTTTTTACTTTTTTACAGGCAACAGTAACTATGGCTGGGAGAAGACACAAGAAAGTTGTCCTCCAGGATCAAGGCTAAGCTGTCTTGATTTTAGGGGAAAATGCTGGTGCCCAGCCAGGCCAGCACTTCCTATCATGTCTTGCCTGGCACATCTGTCTGGCTGTGAAGTGATTCTCTGCACCCCATGCTGTCCCCAACACGGCAATGCAGGTTTATGGTACTCGGGTCCATGCTGAGTCTGGGACCAGGCATCTTAGAACCTTGAATCCAAAGGTAACCTTTAGATGGAGTTGCCCGACTCTGACGCCTCCAAGAAGAGATGCTGTGGGGCCTATTGCAAAGGGCTTTATGGAAGCCTTTTGTTTCTGGGCAGAGCTGACTCATCGTTTCCCCCAGATAAGTTTGCTCTCTGGGCAGTTTCCAGGCCCCCATCCTTCCAGTTGGCCGTTTCTCCAGACCAGATGGCTCATGTTAGATCTCAATTTGCAACGTGCTACCCTTCACGGGCACATGTTCTGGATTCGTCCCAAACTGAGCAGCTGATTCACTGGGACGTTCTGGGAAGTCCTCACCATTTGATTCCAACTCAGCACATCAGCATAGAACCTGCGAGTAGGATTTCCAGTTTTTGTGGGGAGCCTATTGATTCTAAGCCCAGACCCAGAAGTACAGTCCTGGGAGACTGAAGTCGGACCTCAGGCGGGGTGCCCTGGGAGCTCTGCATCCGGTCCTTGGGTTCTGGTGTTGTCCCTGGGAGGGCTGCTTCCTCAAAGTTCATCAGAAGTGGACTCAGTGGGATCAATGACCTGTTTCTGTGGCCATTTAATATCTTGGATAAAAGCAGAGGAAAGAATTCATGACCAATTTGAGCTCTGAGAGTTTAGGTTTAAACAGGATGGCCTTTCTCCAGCTTCCCTCCTTCCCAGTTACTGACCGTTTACACAGTAGACAGTTATTGAGCAAGTATTGTGTGCCAGATATTGTTCTTAGGGCTCGGGGATAAGGATAAAAAGATGATCCTTGCCTTCAAGGGACTTAATGACTAATGTCTGATATAGGCAGGCACCGAGAACAAAGTGAGAGTTGATGTAACGCAGTGGTCAAGAGCCCAGACTCAGGAACCAGACCACCTGGCTCAGGTTCCTGATCTGCCACTTAGAAGCGTGTGACCTTGGACAAATTACTTCACCACTGTGTGCACCAGTTTTCTCATCGGTAGAATGAGAATAATAACTATACCTCCTTTAGTGTTTTATAAGGATAAATTAGTTACTAGATTTAAAGTGCTTAGAACTGTGCCAGGAATAGTGAGGGTGGTACACATCTGAGATAGGTTAAAGCTGTAGCATCAAGAGGACTAATTGGATGAAAGACTTAAGAGGAAGGAAGAGGTAAGGTACATACCCCAGGATTCTGGGATCTGGACATGTGCAGCCAGGAAAGCTCTTTTGAGTCTAGGGGCCACTACCATATATATATATGTATATATATATATACTTTACTTTAAATGTAAGTGTAGTTGATTTATAATAGTGTGTTAGTTTCAGGTGTACAGCAAAGCGATTCAGTTATACATACATATATGTATATATATATATATATTCTTTTTTCTCTTGATTCTTTTCCATTATATTTTCTTACAAGATATTGAATATAGTTCCCTGTGCTATACAGTAAATCCTTGTTGTTTATCTATTTTATATATGCTCATGTGCATCTGTTAATCCCATACTCCCAGTTTATCCCTCCCCCACTTCACATTTGATAACCATAAGTTCGTTTTCTCATTGTGAGTCTGTTTCTGTTTTGTAAAGAAGTTCATTTGACTATTTTTTAGATTCCACATATAAGTGCTATCATATAATATTTGTCTTTCTCTGTCTGACTTCACTCAGTGTGATATTCTCTAGGTCCATCCACGTTGCTGCAAGTGGCATTATTTCATTCTTTTCTGTGGCTGAGTATTATTCCACTCTGTGTGTGTGTGTGTGTGTGTGTGTGTGTGTGTGTGTGTGTGTGTACCACACCTTTTTTATCCATTCATCTGTCAATGGACAGTTAGGTTGCTTCCATGTCTTGGCTATTGTAAATAGTGCCGCTATGAACATAGGGGTGCATGTGTCTTTTCAAAATAGAGCTTTCATCTTTTCTGTGTATATGCCCAGGAGTGGGATTGCAGGATCATATGGTAACTCTGTTCAGTTTTTTAAGGAACCTCTATACTGTTCTCCATAGTGGCTGTACCAATTTACATTACTACCAACAGTGTAGGAGGGTTCCCTTTTCTCCACACCCTCTCCAGTACTTATTATTTGTGGACTTTTTGATGATGGCCATTCTGACCAGTGCAAGGTGATACCTCATTGTAGTTTTGATTTGCTTTTCTCTAATAATTAGAGATGTTAAGCATCTTTTCATGTGCCTGCTGGCCATATGTATGTCTTCTTTGGAGAAATGTCTATTTAGGTCTTCTGCCCATTTTTTGGTTGGGCTTTTTGTGCTTCTGTTATTGAATTGTATGAGCTATTTGTGTATTTTGGAAATTAAGCCCAAATTGTCAGTTGCATCATTTGTAAATATTTTCTCCTAGTAGTAGGTTGTCTTTCTGTTTTTGTTTATGGTTTCCTTTGCTGTGCAAAATGTTTTAAGTTTGATTAGGTTCCATTTGTTTCTTTTTGCTTTTATTTCTATTACCTTGGGAGACTGACCTAAGAAAATACTGCTACAATTTGTGTCAGAGAATGTTTTGCCTATGTTCTCATCTAGGAGTTTTATGGTGTCATGTCATATTTAAGTTTTTAAGCCATTTTGAGTTTATTTTTGTCTATGGTGTGAGGGAGTGTTCTAAATTCGTTGATTTACATGCGGCTGTTCTGCTTTCCCAACACCCATTGCTGAAGAGATTGTCTTTTCTCCATTGTATATTCTTGCCTCCTTTGTCAAAGATTAATTGACCCTAGGTGTGTGGGTTTATTTCTGGGCTCTCTATTCTGTTCCATTGATCTATATGTCTGTTTCTGTGCCAACACCACAGTGTTTTGATTACTGTAGCTTTGTAGTATTGTCTGAAGTCTGGAAGGGTTATGTCTCCAGCTTTGTTGTTTTTCCTCAGGATTGCTGTGGCAATTCTGGGTCTTTTGTGCTTCCATAGAGATTTTAGGATTATTTATTCTAGTCTGTGGAAAATGTCATAGGTAATTTGATAGGGATCACATTAAATCTGTAGATTGCTTTAAGTAGTATGGCCATTTTAACTATATTAATTCATCCAATCCAAGAGCATGGGTTATCTTTCCATTTCCTTGAATCATCTTCGATTTCCTTTAACAATGTTTTATAGGTCTCAGCATATAAGTCTTTCACCTCCTTGGTTAGGTTTATTCCTAACCAAGGAATTTTTTTATGTGATTTTAAACATGATTTTTTTTTACTTACTCTTGCTGATATTTCATTGTTAGTGTAATATATCTATCTATCTATCTAGATATTTTTTAATCTTGAGTAATTATGGCCTTGATTTATTTCTTTGTAGAGTAGGGATAATCATATCTCCCCTTCCAACCTCAGAAAAACCAACATTTGAATCTACTATGTACCAGACAATTTTATTCTGAATATTTGAATCTACTATGTATCAAACAGTTTCATTCTAAGATTGAGATAAATAACATATTTTAAATGTGTTTATTTTAAAAATTGTGCTTTTCTCTCTACCACCGCCTCCCCAACCTCATATCCACCAATAGCCTGGGTAACTGAAAGATGACCGAGCAGGCAGCACTTTGGTCTGGCTTTGATAACAGCAGGTACTGCTGTGGTCCTGTTTTGCCTCCATGCGATTCATCACATTTCCATGCTGTTTAGTTCCTGGTTACTAAAGCCTTGTGACCCCATGGGAGGCTGGTGATTTCTTCAGAAGGAAGATCTGGGAGCAGTAAGAAGCCTCATGAGAAGGGCTGGGCTGCTCAGAGGTGAAGTTTCCTGGATGATATGATGAGATGGGTTGAGGACACACATTCCCCTGTGCAGACCGGTCCCTCCGGGTCCTGGAGGAGCTTCAAGCTCCTAGGAGCTTGTCTGTGCCGCAGGGCTTCTGTAAGGCAGGCTCTGCACAAAGCACGAGCTTGTGAACGGAGGTGGGTGGGGAGCATTCATACCCTTTGACTGAGGGGAAAGGCCGGCTTTGGGGGGTGGTAGTGCGGGGAGCACGGCAGCCTCACTGTTTGCTCATTACCATGAGCTGCCTTCCAGTGTCCTGGAGAGACTTCTTGGCGAGGTTTCAGAGCTTGCCACCAAAACTATGGCCCCGGCTGGCCTGGCAGCCGTGTGAGGGAGGAGGAAGTCTGCCACAGATGGAGCAGGATTCCCGCCTGTTTGGGAGACTGGCCAACTCTAATGGGATTACCATCCGCTGCCCTGGTATCCGCCAGGAAGTTGTGAAATGAAAGCTCAGGGACCCTACCACAGAGAGTGTGTGGGATGACTTGGCGGAAGCAAGAATCCTTGGGCAAATCGGCCCACTTCCCTGGCACTCCATGAGTCTCTTTCCAGAGCAGAAGCTCTGCCTCGGAGCCCAGCACTGGGCAGCTCGTCTGTTCTCTGCATGGCGGCCTGTGGCCTTGGGTGGGGACGAGAGAGATGGTACCCTGGCAGGATGCTGGGGGGGTGGTGGTGATGCGGTGACATGAAGGAGTGCCTGGGCTGAACCCCAGGCACTGGAAAATGATCCCTTGTTCTCTTCTAAGCCTTGCTCTCTTCTAAGCCTCTCCCAGGCCTCTGACAACCCCACAATGTAAGGTCAACAGGGACTGCCTAGGAGACGATTATCCAACCCTCTCGTTGGATGGAGGAAAGCACCCCTGAGCTTGGTGCCCACATTCTGGGTTGGAGGTTCTGCCCAGTCACTTAACCTATCACCTAACCCACGGGGCCTCATTGTAAACCGCTTATCTTGTGAGGATCAAGGAGGAAATTCTTTGTAAACTGTAAAGTGCTTTAAATGGAAGGGATTGCTCCAGGCACAAAATTCTCTGGAAATTGCTCCCAGAGGGTCAGAGGAGCTGAGTGGAGCCTTTTGGGCCTGACTAGGTCTTCTCCTGAAGACAAAGAGAAAGGACCTATCACATGGCCCTTCTTTCTGGCTTCATCTGATATGGGGATCCCCGCTCTCACTGGTGGTCTGGGGTCCTAGCAAATAAGAATTTCTGTGCCAAGATCACAGAGTTGACTGGTTTTCTTGTGACGACAGGTTTACCTGTGATGCCAAGGTCACTGGTCTTCGGGGCAGCTTAGGGGATCCCCAGCCCAGGAACCAAGAGGGGCCCTGTTTTCAGCAGGGTTTGTGTTTATACACGACAGTGTCTTTACCTTTTATCTAGCGAGAGTGAGTAATCTATTTAACAGAAACCAGACATTACCTCACTGGTGTCTTATCCAGAGCTGCTCCAGTCTTCCCATTAATTCCAGTAACTCAGGGTCTTTTGCCATGTTGAGCAGTATAGGGAGAAATCCATACTCTTTTTTTCTGATTAAAGGGATTCACAGAACACACTGTTCTAGTATTTGTATTCAAGCCCTTTCTTTTTCCAGTAAACGTCTGTTTTCTTTATTCTGAGAACATGGAAGAGGAATTAACCCAGCTCATCCCCCAAACCATCCTGACTCTAGTTGGGTTTCTCTGACTCCCCTCTTCCCTCAGGGATATGAAGAATTTATGTGTGACCTCTCACTGGCCTCACAAGGAAGCATCAGGAAATACTAGCAGCAGGAAGCCCACCTTCTCTGAGGCTGATGGCTGTTTTCTAATAGAAGTGTCAGAGATAGTGGTTCAAGTCATCATAGGCTTTGTGAGCAGCTGTCAGAGTATAGACTGACAGTGTCTCATGTCTCCCCAAGGTGTGCAAAGGCCTGCCTGCTTCTTGAAGAAGGACCTGCCATCGGTCATCATGGAACACCCCGTGGGTGGTCCTCACATAGGAAGAACAGCTATCATAACCCCAGGCCAGGCAGTGTTACATCTGTGTCTTGCAGTAGAAAAATTGAGGCCCAGGGACTTCCCTGGTGGCACAGTGGTTAAGAATCCGCCTGCCAATGCAGGGGACACAGGTTCGAGCCCTGGTCTGGGAAGATCCCATATGCCGCGGAGCAACTAAGCCCATGTGCCACAACTACTGAGCCTGTGCTCTAGAGCCCGTGAGCCACAACTACTGAGCCCACGTGCCACAACTACTGGAGCCCATGTGCCACAACTACTGAAGCCCACGCGCCTAGAGCCCGTGCTCCCCAACAAGAGAAGCCACCGCAATGAGAAGCCTGTGCACCACAACGAAGAGTAGCCCCTGCTCGCCGCAACTAGAGAAAGCCCATGCACAGCAATGAAAACCCAGCACAGCCAAAAATTAAAAAATAAACAAATTTTTTAAAAAGAGGCCCAATTAAAAATTTCCATGGGGCTTCCCTGGTGGCGCAGTGGTTGAGAATCCGCCTGCAGATGCAGGAGACACGGGTTCGTGCCCTGGTCCGGGAAGATCCCACATGCTGTGGAGCAACTAAGCGCGTGAGCCATGGCCGCTAGGCCTGCGCGTCCGGAGCCTGTGCTCCGCAATGGGAGAGGCCACAACAGTGAGAGGCCCGCATACCGCAAAAAAAAAAAAAAAATTTCCATGTATCCAAAATCATCATATATTAGGTGATATGAAGGAATAATTGCTAATTTTGATAGGTATCATCACAGCATGACGACAAAGTTAGAAAATGTCCATAGTGGTATAGATGTTTACTGAAGGACATAGCAGTGAAACGACATACCATCTGGGATTTGCTATAAAATATGTTAGCAGAAATATAAGAAAGAAAAAAGAGATAAGATGAGTGACACAAAGCATTGTTAATGGTTGAGTCTGTTCTTTCAGCTTTTGTGGATGATTGGATATTATAATAATAAAAAAAATAAAATAAAGGCACTGTGAATAATGTTAAAAGACGAGACCTACACTGGAGAAGATATTTAGAACACATGCATCTGACAAATGATTCCTATCCAAAATATATAAAGAATTACAAATCCGTTTAAAAAAAGTCATCAACCTCACAGAAAAAAAGGGCATAAATTAGAACAAGCAATTCCATTCCTAGAAGGGGAAGCTTGAATGACCAATGCCCACACTCACTGGTGACCAGAAAAATGCAAATTACAAAACAAGACACCAATTTATGCCATTAGATGAGCAAACATTTTAAAGTCTGGCAATACCAAGTATTAGTGGAGATATAGAGTTTAATACATATATTTAGAAAGCAGTTTGGCAATATCTGCTAGAAATGTTTATGTCCTACAACCTAGGATTCTACTTCTCAATATATATCCCTCAGGAAGTCTGGGGCAAGTGCACAACATATACTTTGAACGCATACTTCGATGTTCATTGCAGCATTGTTTATAATAGTTAAAACTAGAAAAAATGGAGAAATAATTCATGACATAGTCATTATAATGGCAGACTACATAGAAGTTAAATGAATGTGTTCCATTATTATATATAATTATACATAATTTCTATATATGAGTCATATATATACCCATAATTATATATAATTATGGATGATTTTCCAAAACATAATATGAATATTGATTGAAATGAAAATTGCAAAAGAACATGTATGTTATTACATCATGTATATAAATAACTTAAAACATCTAACATAATATTTTTGTCTGTCTCCCTATGTCGTAAGAGTACAAAAATAATTAGAAGGGCCGCAGAGCAATAGGAGAATAGTACTTACCTCCAGGGACGGAGAGAAGGAGTGAGGGTGATCTCAGTTTTATCTGTGTTTGGTTTTTCTCTAGGAGAAAATGTAAAAAATGAATCTGAAGCAAATATATCAAAAGACTGACAATTGAAATATCTGGGAGGTAGGTACAAGGTGTGTATTACATTGTTCTCTGTACTACTCTGCATATTTCAAATATTTTCTAATTTAAAAAACGATTTCTTTTTTTCTAAGTTGAAGTATAGTTGATTTCCAATGTTATATTTCTGGTACACAGCAAAGAGTGTGTGTGTGTGTGTGTGTGTGTGTGTGTGTGTGTATACACATACACTCCTTCTCAGATTCTTTTCCATTATAGGTTACTACAAGATATTGAATATAGTTCCCTGTGCTATATAGTAGGTCCTTGTTGTTTATTTTGTTTATCTCTTTTATATATAGTAGTTTGTATTTGCTAACCCAAACTCCTAGTTTATCCCTCCTCCCCCTTTCCCCTCTGGTAACCATAAGTTTGTTTTCTATGTCTGTGAGTCTATTTCTGAACAAACAATTTCTTAATTGAGGTCCTAAAGTGCCCCCCTTCTAAATATCGCCTTTTCTTTTTCTCCCCCCTCCCCCAATATTTTAACCAAATTATGAGTAATTTAGGCATTTGACATGTGTGGAACTCCAACCAACATTTATGTGTTTTCCTCTAGGGGACAAAGCTTCCTGGAATTCAAACACATTTTTCTGGAGCGCCTCATTTCTAAGTTGGGGAGCGTCTACATTCTAAATATCACCTTTTCCTATGACTTCAGAACCCCCTGACTCACCTTGCACCTCTATGAAAACGATTCCCAAATCTGATTGACATCCTTTCTTTCCCCAGCATCATTTCTATGACTCCAATTCACTTCATGGCTAGTTTTTCTATTATCTCAAATTTATCCTCCAAACCAATGATCTCTACCACTGCTGTCTCAAAATAGCTCTTTCCTTTAGTTTGCTGTTTCTGTCAATAGTGCACTCAATAAATGTTAGTTTTCAGAAAGAGACTCACAGACACAGAGAACAGACTTGTAGTTGCCAAAGGAGAGGTTGTGTGGGGGAGGGATGGACTGGGAGTCTGGGGTTAGTGGATGCAAACTATTACATAAAGAATGCATAAACAACAATGTCCAACTCTATAGCAAAGGGAACCATATTCAATGTCCTGGGATAAACCGTAGTGGAAAAGAACATTTAAAAAAATAACGTATATATGCGTATAACTGAGTCACTTTGCTGTGCAGCAGAAATTAACACAACATTGTAAATCAACTAGTAAAAAAATAAATTTAAAAAATATTAGTTTTTGGCTTCCCTGGTGGCGCAGTGGTTGAGAGTCCGCCTGCCGATGCAGGGGACACGGGATCGTGCCCCGGTCCGGGAAGATCCCACATGCCACGGAGCGGCTGGGCCCGTGAGCCATGGCCGCTGAGCCTGTGCGCCCGGAGCCTGTGCTCCGCAACGGGAGAGGCCACAACAGTGAGAGGCCCGTGTACCACAAAAAAAAAAAAAAAAAAAAAAAAAAAAGTTTTTATTTTCATTAGTCCTTTCAACTTTTACCTTTTCCCATTGAGTTTACTATACACAGAACTGCAAATTTGTCATCTTGAAATTCTGTGGGGTTTTTTCCTGAAGTGCTGTACCCCCCCAACCAAAATGCTATTTTATATCAATTATTCCCAAGCTCAAAAACCTTATGGTGGCCCACTGCCAGCCTAAGAAGGTCCAAAATCCTTAACCGTTTGTTCGCATGCCTTCCTCTTTCTCCAGCTTTGTTGCCCACTGTCTGCTGTCACTTAGGAGGTGGCATAAGCACCCAGCCATGCTGCCTGTCTTCCTGTCTTCTTGTATTTTCAGTCTTGAGATGCTTCAAGCTCAGATCAAATGCCTTTTCTACAAAGCTTTCATCCAGTTCTACTGCCGGAACCATTCCCGTAGCACAGCCCGTGTGCTGCCTTAGGTACAGGTAAATCCTTTCGTACAAAACGGGTCTAGAAGGCACATCCTTCCCCCTCCCCAGATCCCTTTCCATTAATGCTGAGCTCAATTATTTAGCAGACCCAGGAAGCAGAGGTGGGATAAATAGACATGCTTATCCATACAGGATCTCATCCGTATAAACGTTAAATCCATCTTTTCCCCTTCCTTTCCTTCCTCTTAGATTTTCTTCGGTGATATTAACCGTAAAGCAGGCTGGCCTCACATAGGATTTGCAGAGAAGGTAAGGTGCTTTTCTCTGACATATGGCAAGAAGCTGAGGAAAATGAGATTCCTTTAAGCCTAATGTATCAATTCTAAGATGCACATTTTTTCACATGTTAATATCTCTGAAATCAAGATGCATTTTTCAATCAATAGAAGTTTTTTGTTTTTTCTTTCTTGCTGGTATACAAAAATGAAAGTGCATCTTCTATTGATGGTATCTATAATTAGATGAAATAAGGTATATGGGAAGGTATTGAAAATGTCTCCAAATGCAAACAGCTTTTACTATTTGATATGAATATTAACTATCCGTGTTAAAAAGAGACTTTGGAACACTGTTCTAGGGGTGCATACTTTTGCAAAAATGGCTCCAGAGCAGCATTCCAGTTCATTCCCCCACAAAAGCAGCATTGTGTACATGTCTTATCTACTCTGCCTTATTTTGTAAGCTGTTAGAGGGCAGAGACCCAGAAGAAGATATACCTTGAAATTCTCTGTGTAACGAGCAATAAAGAGCAGACATAAAGCTCTGCAAGCAAAATTCCTGAACAAAAGGTTTCTATGAAGGAAGCGGCTGACCAGTTCCCAGGTAATATCTGGTGCCCCAGATAATAAGCGGGCGATCAAGAATAGAACCCGCAGTGCTCATGGCCTCGGTCTCAGGCTAGACTGCACTCTGACCTCTTTATGCATCCTGCTCTTCAAGAGCCCAAGTTTGGGTTCTCAGGAAGCCACTCCAGGCATGTTTTGTGACAACAGAGGTTGCCTGACAGCTTGATCAGGGATTCATTGTTTATACTTTTCTACTTTCCTGGCATCCCTCCCACCTGCTTTCGTGTCACTACCACTGCTAAGTTAGGCAGACCAGACTCTTCCATTGTCCTCTGTCACCTCCTCATATTACCTATCCCAACCCTTGGTGAAGCCAGGAGCCCCAACTTAGGTCACCTGTCCCTTACTGGTCACCTGTGACTTACTTACCCAGTCTGTCCCATTGACTTAGGCAGTAAACTCCCTGGGGTGGGAACAATGTAGGTGGTCATGGGAGACTCAATGCAGTATGGTACTCCATAAATTATTAACTGTTGGAATCGTAAAAACAAGGAGCTGTGAGTAACCGGAGAGGGTGGGCAGGGAGGGGTTTGACAACACACACACCACACACACACACACATTAACACAAACATCCGGGAAGAGTTTTCTCAGTGACTTTGCTGTATGGTTTTCTGAGTTTTCTGTTTTGCTTTTTGCTGAACCTAAGTGCTTTTGCAGTCATAAGTAGGGCTGTTGCCAACGTGGTCCCAGGATGCTCGGGCAGGGGATGGGCTGCAGAGAATTTTTCTTGCTTATGGCAGCAGCAAGGGAACTGTGGGTTCCTCCCAAGGAGCCAGTGTGACTGCAGTGTTGGTGGAGGCAGCCAAGGTGATGAGAAGGATGTGTTGATGCAAAAAGGTCTGAGGTCAGGGAGCCTCTTTCTGCATGGCAGCCCTTCCACGTGGCGCACCCTCACTCCCTCTCTCTGGAATATCCTGGTGAATGGAGGTCAGGGAATACTATTTTGAGTGCTTCGAGAGGGACAGGAGGTTGCTGGATATATCAGCCTGCTTGTGGGAGGACGAAGGAACAAAAGCATCATCAAGGCTGTGCTAAACACAGATGCTGTTCTTTGACCTTCACTCCAGTTGCTACATCACTCCTGCGTATTTTATCTTTGTCAAAACCACAATGGGAGGAAGCTAGTGAGGCAAAGAGGCGATCGTGGAGCCAATTTCTATTTCTAGCCTGTGGTTGACCCTGGCAAGTAACCTTGAGCAGGTCATTAACCCCTCCGTAGGGTGGTTATATTGGATTCCAACTTATGTCAAGGAACTCCTGTGAAAAGTAATAAGTTGAGATTTTAAAGTGCTTTAAGATCTTAGGAGAGATGAACAAACAATATCGCTGTGTTTGGGGCCAGCATTATGGGCTGCCCTTGAAATCTAGATCTCCATGCACTGGCCAGGCTCTCTCCTTCGCTTGGTGACCAAGTGCACAGCACATTTAGGACTAGTAACAAAAATAGCTAACATTGATTAAATGTTGACTGTGTGCTGGGCACTTTAGTTTAATGCTCACAGCAACCTCATGAAGTACCCCAAAAAAGTCCAGAGAGGTTAAGTAACTTTCCCAAGGTCACACAGTCAATAAGCCAGAACCAGTATCTGAACTCTGGCCTCCTGAGTCCAGGGTCTGCTTTTATCCATGATGTCGAAGTGTATTTAATTACCAGGTAATTCCTCATGAGTGAGCATTTGCTATATATTCTGTGCGAGTTGGATGGTATGTGGTATGGGACTGTATAAACAGGCAGGAAACGCATGAAGGTTGGGTGCTAAATTGGTGGCACTGAAGTGCTTTTGGAGATCTGGGGAAAGAGGGATCAGTATGTGCTGAACTTTGAGGGGAAAGTTCATAGAGAGAATGAGGCTTAAATCTTTTTTCGGCTTTCTAAACAGAGTTAGAACATTTAGCCTCTCTGGAACCATAACGTCTAGAAAGATGCTAACATGTACTTGTTGTGGGCAAAGGGGCAGGGAGGAGGGACTATTTCAAAGTCAGATCTGGGACCTGCTGCCTACACCGTGTTGAACTGATTCGTAATGTACTTTGGCTCTTGAAGCCTCTGAGATGCTCAGCAGTAACGGAAACTTACACAACATTATATGTCACTTGCATCTCAATTACATAAAAAGAAACCTGCATGTCTTCCAAATGTTTTTGGCCAATAGAACACCTTTTTCATAGAATTTTTGTCACTAACTCATAGACTTTCAAGTTTGGGAACCACTGATGTAAAGGAAAGCCCCTCCTTGGAAACAAAAGTCGTTGACAACCCCCAACAACTGAAAATCAAACTCGCTTGAACATCCAGTGTAACGCTGCCCTTTTCAGGGCTAGCATTCATCACACAGCACTCTGGACATTTGGTTTTTCTCCCTGTGTGTACCATGTTACTTCCCTAAGCCAGACTAGGAATCTCCCAAATGCAAACATTTGGCTGGTGTATCTTTTTTTTTTTTTTTTTGAGGTACGCAGGCCTTTTGCTGTCGTGGCCTCTCCCGTCGCGGAGCGCAGGCTCCGGACGCGCAGGCTCAGCGGCCATGGCTCACGGGCCCAGCCGCTCCGCGGCATGTGTGTGATCCTCCCGGACCGGGGCACGAACCCGCGTCCCCTGCATCGGCAGGCGGACTCTCAACCACTGCGCCACCAGGGAAGCCCTGGTGTATCTTTTTATGCCCTGTGGCTCCTAGCCCACCTTGTCTAAAGAAGGTCAATAAACACATGTTGGTTTAAAAACAGAGACAGAGAGCAGAGAGGAGAAAATGAAGAAGGAAAAAAACCCGTATTTGAAATGATAGCAATTATTGGCAATTTACAAGTGATTACTTGAGTTAATTGTCACTCATCAATCAGCACTCTGTGAAAGACTAGTAGATTGTTTAAAATGCAAAATAATGCAAATTTTTATCTTGGTCTTGGTCAGAGCTGGCTGGATCTGCAGTCGGAGGGAGCCAAATTCGCGGGACATGACTTCTAAAATATATCTTCCTTTATTAGCTTTGGCTGCTTTCTGCTGAACTGGGTGTGCCTGCGTGGCTCCAGCCCTTGGAGGTTTGATGCCTGGTCCTAGAATCTCATAAAGCCTGAATAACGCCCGGGGTCAGCATGACTGCAGATGCCAACTGAAGGGCTGCTGGTGATGCCACGGCTTGTGGAACAACTAACCCAAGGTGGGGAGGCTGCAGTTAAAAGTGCAAGTGACACTTTGGTCTTAGGCGTGGTCCCTGTCTGAACACACCTTACTGCCCACACCTCTGCCCCCAGTGCCTGGGGTTAAAGAGGGCACCATTCCTGAGGTGTGTGACTTTTAGTCTCTAAAGGCCCATGTCTTTATTTTTTAATTAAAATGTTTTTAATTATTGTATTATAATTGACATACAATATTATATTAGTTTCAGGTATATAACAGTGATTTGATACATTATGAATGATCACCAAGATAAGCCTAGTTATTACAATGTTATTAATATACATTACTCATTCCTTTTTTTGTTTGTTTGTTTGTTTTTGCGGTTCGCGGGCCTCTCACTGTTGTGGCCTCTCCCGTTGCGGAGCACGGGCTCCGGACGCGCAGGCTCAGCGGCCACGGCTCACCGGCCCAGCCGCTCCGCGGCACGTGGGATCTTCCCGGACCGGGGCACGAACCCTCGTCCCCCGCATCGGCAGGCGGATTCTCAACCAGTGCGCCACCAGGGAAGCCCTACTTATTCATTTTAAAGGTTCCTTCCACCCTAACTCCAGTTTTTATTTTTTATTGCTTAATGACATTCCATTTATTTTACTTTATTTTTTATTGAAGTATAGTTGATTTACAATGGTGTGTTAGTTTCAGGTGTACAGCAAAGTGATTCACTTATACATAGACATATATATATTCTTTTTCAGATTCTTTTCCATTATAGGTTATTACAAGATATTGAATATAGTTCCCTGTGCTATACCGTAGGCCCTTGTTATCCTAACTTGAGTTTTGAAACTAGCTCACCCTGGGAGAAGTAATTCATAAAGCATTTGTTGCTGTCACCTAGAGGGGTTTCAGTGCACATGGGCAGGGGCTTCTCTCCTTTTTTTCAGGAGGAAGGAAAAAGGAGAGGTCTCCTAAAGAGGGTGGAGTCCCAGCCCAGGATAGAACACTGGTATGAAGATTCTGTCTCCTGTGGGAGGAAATTGATCTTGTTTGCTCCTTTTGTTCTTGGTTGAGTTCCCCGTGTGGATCTTGGTGTCAGAACCACCCAGGCTTGGTCCTCACTGGCTCCTACAGATTCCTAGCCAGGGCTGCTCCCAGGCCTGGGCAGCAGGAGCTGGGTGGGAGCTCGGAGAGGTTCCTGCCCTACGTGCTGGGGGCCTGTGGCCACCTCCCCTGTTCATGCAGCTATTTGGAAAAGACTGGAAGGAGAGGGTGGAGACTCAAAGCCTTGAAATCTGATTGTGGTTGTTTTTCTGCTAAAAACAAAGGATCCCTACCCGCCTCCTGGCCTGTTGGTGCCCTTTAAGGCAGGGCCACAGTGACCCCTGAGGAGCAGCTGCTGGAGGTGAGGCGGAAGGAGCACATCCCCACTCCTCCGCCTCTTTGCTTTGGAAGCGTTCACGTACCAGTCCGGAGCCAGCACCGTCGTCCCGTGCTAGCTCGTGTTGTGTGGATCAACGTGAGCCCTCTACGGCCAGGGCCGAGCCCTGTCTTATTTTCCCATTTAACTTCCCACTGATTCCCACGGGGCTGTGTACGCAGAGGGCCTCCAGGGGAGGCTGCTGACAACATGGCGGAACAGTTGGGAGTTAGGAGGCTGTTTTGAGGGGTAGGTCAGGATCCTCATCCCTGTCCTTAATTTCTCTGATGCCTGCTAAGGAGCCAGGGTGTGCACCGATCAGTCTCTGTTCCTGGCCCCGTGGCCAACTGTCACACACATTGGAGCAAAGAAGAGCTGCCCTCAGCGCGTTGTGTGTGGTTGGCTTGGCCTCCGAGGCTTTGGCTCCATCCGTTGAGCCCCAGGTTCTCTATCTTGTGACGCCCTTCATCACCTGTCCCTCCTGACCAAGCGGTTGCCTCCACTTCTCCTGCCTGGATGGGAAACGCTGTGGGGGAGGTGGGTGGGCAGCCTGTCACCTGCATTAAAGCTTGAGGCCAAAAGGCAGGGGAAGCAGGGGGCCAAATTGGAAGGGTTCAAACGGCACCATCAGTGAACTCAAGGGGGCCTGGCTTCCCACCCAGGAGCCGCAGGGTGATGGGACCATACTAAGACAGGCTGGGACCTGGGGCCCTCTGCTGCAGTGCTTGCACCTGGACAAATGTCTCCTCAAGCAACAAACTACAAAGAAACTATGAGGGACTAAAAATAACTGCGTGCATGCAAAGTTAGGGCAAATTATGGACAATAAGATACAAGAAGCCCATGCACCGCAACAAAGAGTAGCCCCTGCTCGCTGCAACTAGAGATAGTCCACACGCAGCAATGAAGACTCAATGCAGCCAAAAATAAATTAATTTAACAAAAATACTTTAAAAAAATAAAGTTTATTTATTTATTTATTTATTTTTTAGAAATTTATTTATTTTTGGCTGCGGTGGGTCTTTGCTGCTGTGCATGGGCTTTCTTCTAGTTGCAGCGAGCGGGGGCTGCTCTTCATTGTCGTGGGCAGGCTTCTCTTTGCAGTGGCTTCTCTTGTTGTGGAGCATGGGCTGTAGGCACGCGGGCTTCAGTAGTTGTGGCACACGGGCTCAGTAGTTGTGGTGCATGGGGTTAGCTGCTCCGCGGCATGTGGGATCTTCCCGGACCAGGGCTCGAACCCGTGTCCCCTGCATTGACAGGAGGACTCTTCACCACTGCACCACCAGGGAAGTCCCCTAAAGTTTACTGTTAAAATACAAAAAGACCAAAACCCCAACTGCCACTTCTGAAGAACCGTGAGTGAAAACGGTGTAGGGAGAAAAAGCAGGTACTGCTCAGTCCCCCTGCACTCAACACCACCAGAGAGGTGGACAAACCACCTAAGCCATGCCTCCAGCCCGACCCCTGGACACACCCCTACCCTCACCCCATGTAAGGAGCTAGCTCGGCCCCCCACTCGGGGACTGAGCCAGGGAACCTGTTACTTGTTTTCACTCGCTCCTGCCGCAGCAGGAGTCCCAATAAAGCCTTGCCTGAATTTCTTGTCTGGCCTCTTATCAATTTCTATTGATTAAGGAAGTCCAAGAACCCTGGTCCGTAACAATACAGCCTGCAGTCAGTTCTTGTAGCCCACATGCATCCAGAGACTTTCCAGGCTGAGCAAAAATATTGGACCACTGCTGCATCTTGGAATTCCAATGGTTTCAATCTTGACAGTGCAGTTAACTGGATGTCTTTCTCACGATTCCTTTATTCATAACGTGTACAGAGACCAAAGTTTACTGTGATCTTCCTATGTGCCCAGCACTATGCCAAGTGCTTACAATGTATTATCTCATTTAATCCTCACAACAACTCTACAAGGAAAGTTCAGTTATCACCCCAATTTACTGATGAACTAACTGAAGATAAGGAGGGTAAGTAACTTGTCCAAGATTATATTCCCGGTATGTGGCAGAGCTAAAAGTCTGACTGAAGCACCAGTCTTAACAACCATACTACTGTCTCATGTATATGATGATTTTCCTTTGTCCTGGATTAAAGCCTTTACATTTTACCAAATCTAGGTCTTGTGTATATTGATCTAGCATGGGGGTCAGCAAACTATGCCCTATGGGTCAAATCTAGTCATAGCCTGTTTTTGTAAGGCCTGCACACTGGGAATGGCTTTTTACTTTTTTTTTTTTTTTTTAATTTAATTTTTTTGGCTGTGTTGGGTCTTCGTTGCTGCACGCGGGCTTTCTCTAGTTGTGACGAGTGGGGGCTACTCTCCGTTGCGGTGCACGGGCTTCTCATTGCAGTGGCTTCTCTTGTTGCAGAGCACGGGCTCTAGGCACGCGGGCTTCAGTGGTTGTGGCACATGGGCTCAGCAGTTGTGGCTCACGGGATCTAGAGCGCAGGCTCAGTAGTTGTGGTGCACAGGCTTAGTTGCTCCGCGGCATATGGGATCTTCCTGGACCAGGGCTCGAACCCTTGTCCCCTGCATTGGCAGGCAGATTCTTAACCACTGCGCCACCAAGGAAGCCCATTTTTTACATTTTTAAAGGCTGTTAAACACACACGTGCATGGATGCACACGCACACTAAGTTGTACGCTTAAGATGGTTAAGATGGTAACTTTTTTTTTCTGGCTGGGCCTTTAAATTATTATTTTTTTAAACTGTGGTAAAAAGACATAACATACAATTTACTTAACCACTTAAGCTTCCATCTCTTGGCTATTGTGAGTAGTGCTGCTATCAACATGGGTGTGCAAATATCTCTTTGAGATCTTGCTTCAATTTTTTTTGGATATATATCCAAAAATGAGATTTCTGGATCTATTTTAAACTTTTTTTTTAAACACCACACTGTTTTCCATAGTAGTTACATCTATTTTGAAATTGTACCAACACAGTGGTTGCACAATGGCTCCAGTTTCTCCACCTCCTCACCAACATTTGATATTTTCTGGGGTTTTTTTTGACGGTGACCTGGACCGTCACCGTAATGAGTGTGAGGTGATATCTCACTGTGCCTTTTATTTCCATTTCTCTGATAATTAGTGATGTTGAACATTTTTTCATATGCTTGTTGGCCACTTATATATCATCTTTGGAGAAATGTCTATTCAAGCCCTTTGCCTATTTTTAATTGGGTTATTTGATTTTTTTGTTGTTGAATTCTAGCAGCTCTTTATATACCCTGGGTATCAGATGATATGTGACTTGCAAATATTTTCTCCCACTTCATAGGTTGCATTTTAATCTGTTGATTGTGTTCTTTTTTTTTTTTTTTTTTTTTTTTTGCAGTACGCGGGCCTCTCACCGCTGTGGCCTCTCCCGTCGCGGAGCACAGGTTCCAGACGCACAGGCTCAGCGGTCATGGCTCACGGGCCCAGCCGCTCTGCGGCACGTGGGATCTTCCCGGACCGGTGCACGAACCCACGTCCCCCGCATCGGCAGGCGGACTCTCAACCACTGCGCCACCAGGGAAGCCCTGATTGTGTTCTTTGATGTATAAAAGTTTTTAGGTTTGATGTAGTTCCACTTGTGTACTGTTGCTTTTGTTGCCTGTACTTTTGGTGTTATATCCAAGAAGTCATTGCAAGTCCAATGTCATGAAGCTTTCCCTTATGTTTTCTTCTAAGGATTTTATAGTTTGGAGTCTTATATTTAGGTTTTTAACCCATTTTGAGTTCATTTTTGTATATGGTGTAAGGGAAGGATCCAACATCATTCTTTTGCACGTGGTTATCCAGTTTTCCCAACATCATTTTTTGAAGAGAGTATCTTTCCCCCTTGAGAAGATGGTGAATTTTATGTTATGTGTATTTTAACACAACTTTTTGTGTTAAAGAAAGAAGAATATGCAGCAGAGATAATATTTGGCCCACAAAGGCTAAAATATTTCCTATTTATTATTTGGCTCTTTATTAAAAAGTTTGTTGACACTAGAGCTAGCGCCTACGGCATCCTAATACAGTACACCAGTGTCATATGTGTTGACAGTAAGGCCCAGTGTGATGTCTCTCATTCTCTAATTCTCTGATTCTCTTTGGAATATGCCTCTTCTAAGAGTGCGCTTAACAATTAAAAACTCAATGGATTCATTGTGTGCATGACAGTGGAGGTGCCAGTGGCTGCGCCTTTGAGTCTGTGTAGATGTGGGCCCGGTTGCCTGGCAGGCCGGCCAGTGGCCTGTTTCTTAACCTTCCTGGTTGTGAAACGAGGATGAGAAATTTTGGTCTTGGAAAGGAGGGAAATGAAAGAGGAGAATCTGACCAAGTGTCACTGAAACATTGGCAGGGAGCTCTGAAGGCTTCTTCGAAGGAAGAACCAATGTAAATCACGGGCAGCATTATTATCCTAGCAAGTCTTTGAGCTCCTGGCCTAAATGTGTACAATAATCTGCTTAGGCTCAAGAAAATGCCTTTTCTCTTCTCACACTGGATGTACGAATGTATGACCAACAGACTATCTAATTTAATGTGTTTTCCTATCTCACTTCTCTACCCCCGAGGCCTGCTCTGGGTCTCAGATTTCACCTGTAGCTCCTCTGAGCACTTGGTACCACACTTAGCAGCAAACAGCAACTCTTCTTCTTTGTTTGCTGCCTGACTCACGTTCTGAAAAGCCCCTAAATGAAAACAGGCCTCTAGGAAGAGTCTCTAAGGAAATAAGGGCCTTCTGCCTGCCTCTGAGAGAAGAATCTTGAGGCGCAGAGAGCTGGGAGGGCCCTGAGTGCCCCAGTATTCTCTCCCTCACCTTCAGAAGACGAATGCTTCATCACTGCCTGCATCTTCGGCCTTCAACCCACTTCAGTGCTCCAGGAAATATCCTGAGGGTTCATTATTTCTGAGGGCTGACTCAGACGCCATTTTTCTGCCAAAGGATTCTGTCAGCCAAGCTCGGTCCTGCAGTTACCCCTGGTGAGGGAGCCTTTGTGAGTCCCTTCAGGGAGGAAGCCCCACTGGCAGGGAGGCCCCAGGCCCTGTCGCTTGGGGTGGAGTCCAGACCTAATCCCCCAGGGTGAGGCTGGTGGCCAGGAGGGGAGCCGTCACTGGGCGAGTGAGGGAGGCCTGCACTCTCACCACCAGCTGCCTTTCAGTCGGTCCCTGTGGGGCTCCCGCTTGCCTTTCATTTTGTTGATTGGAGACTGTGTCCCTGACGGCTGAAGGTAGATAATGGGACATCCAGAGTGGAGGGTTGATTCTCAAACACAAACTGTCGGCCCTATGAGGCCAAACTAGGGGAGGGTGGGAAGGAGCGAGGGAGAGTCTCTGGGGGAAGAGGGCCTGGGAGCCATTCTTTCTCAAGTCAGTGTAGGATGAGGGGGCCGGGTGAGGGGGGAAGTCCTGGGAGAGTTGGGGGCAGGGCATCAAAACTAGAGCAGAAGAGGAAGAGGTGGCGGGGCTGTGGAAGCAGGAGAGGTGGGAATGCAGGTCTGAAAAGGATCTGAGAGGGCCTTCCCAGGTGGCGCAGTGGTTAAGAATCTGCCTGCCAATGCAGGGGACACGGGTTCGAGCCCTTGTCCGGGAAGATCCCACATGCTGCAGAGCAACTAAGCCCATGAGCCACAACTACTGAAGCCCACGCATCTAGAGCCCGTGCTCTGCAACAAGAGCAGCCACCGCAACGAGAAGCCCGCGCACCGCCATGAAGAGTAGCCCCCCGCTCGCCACAACTAGAGAAAGTCCGCACGCACCAGACGAAGACCCAACACAGTCAAAAATAAATAAATAAATAATTTTTTTTTAAAAAAAGGACCCAGGTGAAGGCAGGGCTATTCTTGTGTGAGAAATGGTAATTATACCAGTCAATTCCATCTCCTCTAAGAATCCGAGGCCTGTAGTAAATTACATAGTTACAATTCTACCCTATTCCCAATTTACCCACCAGAAAACAGCACAAAATCCAACCCCATGTTTTGCAAGAGTCAATAACTATTTATAGAACAGCTTGTACATAGTACATACAAGGAAGTATTTAATATGTTATATCATTTGATCTTCTAAATAAACTGTGATCTATTTACTAATAAACAAATGAAGACTCAGAGAGGCTACAAGGTAGCCAGGAATCACGAGACCAAAGAGATAGTGAACCTAGGCCTGTCAATGCTGAGTAGACAGGCTTTGCATCTAGTGAACGGTGTCTACCAGGCTCCAAGATCAGGGCTTGTACGCTGCCCCATAACCACGTCCAGGGCCCAGAAACTGGGTAGACCAATGCCCACAAATATGCCTCAGGGCTGCTTTCGGAGATTCTATTCTGATCCTCTCTCCTGTGCGCTTCATTCCCCGGCTGCCATCCTGTGCCCCTTCCCCTTCCAGGAAGGCATAGAATGGAGAAGTTGAATTTCATCATTTGACGTCCCAAGTATCTGAGTGCCTCCTGTGGTGCCAAGCATTATTCTAGCTTCTGGGGTTAAGAAAGTGAACAGGATAGGGACTTCCCTGGTGGTCCAGTGGGTAAAACTCTGCACTCCCAATGCAGGAGGCCCGGGTTCGATCCTTGGTTGGGGAACTAGATCCCACATGCATGCCGCAATAAGAAGCCCGCATGCCACAACAAAGGTCCTGCGTGCCGCAAAAAGACCCAGCACAGCCTAAATAAATAAATAAATTAATTAATTAATTTTAAAAAAGAAAGTGAACAGGACACATTAAAACCTCTGCCCTTATGGTGCTTATATTCTAGCCCGGGTACAGACATTTCTCTGAGAGATCAGGTTCTAACTGCATGGATCAGGTCCTTGCGTGGATCAGGGAGGATCTGGGGGAGAAATGTAAGTTCTGGGACTCCTAGGCTGCCGTGCAGCGACTGGAGCAGACCCCTGCTGGGTTGTCTGCTGACCTACCTCACCAGTTGTGCCTGCTCCCATTGCTGCGGTCCAGGTATGGGCTTTGCAGCTCTGTCTGTGGGCCCCTTCCCTAGTTCTCATCCCAGGATGGGCTTCTAAGCCACGCTGACCTAATTAGTGTCATTGCCACAGGATCTGGAATTGAGACGAAAAGATTCAATCTGGGCTGATCTCTTGAACATGTAAACCACCAGAAGCTAAGGCATGGCCTTTGGGGTATTTTTTATTAACAATATTTATTTTATTTTATTTTTTACCATATGGACTGGAGAGCATAAAAAGTCCATTACAGAGTAAGAGGACAGAAATGAACTCAGACATAGAGATGCAGCATGGACAGACAGACACCCTGATACCCTCTAGGCCCTGATGTTGGTATTTTCCTGAGGCCCAGCTGCTCTCCTGCTGCGGGCATAAGAAGAAACCTCACCCATTCAATGACTGATCCTTCTGTGCTCAAGCTGGCTTAAGTTGTTTCTGCTACTCAAGACCCATTCAGTCTCATCTTCAATGTAAACAAAAACTTTGAACTTCTGTTCAGGGCAGAAGCAGCCGACTTAGAATTGGCCTGATAAGATCAGGACTGGGAGTGACAATCAAACTGGTCCCTAGAGACCACGGATCACTTAGGACACTCTCCTGCCCGGCACCACCTCTCTTCCAAGGCCCAGGGCTAAGAGCACACAGGGAACATGCAAGTTGATCTGGATACAACCAGAGGCTGACCTTCACCCAAATCTACTCTCAGTAAAGGATCAGATTTTTGATCCACATGCAGTTTTTCCTTTGCTCTAGGCCCTAGAAGGGAGAAAAGATTGTGGTAAAAGAAAAAGAAGGAGGGACTTCCCTGGTGGTCCAGTGGGTAAGACTCCACACTCCCAATGCAGGGGGCCCAGGTTCGATCACTGGTCAAGGAACTAGATCCCGCGTGCATGCTGGAACTTAGAAGTCCGCATGCCGCAACTAAAAGATCCCGCGTGCCGCAACGAAGATCCCCAGTGCAGCCAAAATAAGTAAATAAATAAATTTTTTTCTTTTAAAAAAAGAAGGAAAAAGATAAACTACCTTCTAAACTGTGAGTCCAGTAATGGAGTGGCTGTCAGTATTGATCTTTGCAAGATCATTGCAAGCTTAGCAAGAATCAGCTACTGGGTCATAGCCTGTTTGGAAAGACAAATGTAGTCCATTAAAAAGGACTGCATATCAGCTACAGAAAGCTCCTTATTTTACTACCTTTACTCTACTCCTGACTGGTTTCCACTTGCCCTACAAGCCCCAGTTTTCTCTGGGAAGCCTTCCCCAAGGTTAGGTTAGGGACCCCTTCTCTGTTATAGTACCTCCTTAAAGTATACTCTGTTTAAATTGCCTGTTTAAACTCCTGAGAGTAGACACCATGTATTTTAGCTCAATACCTGGCAGATGGTAGGTATTTAATATAAATTTATTCAACAACGGACTGAATTCAGGCATTAATTTAGTGCTACCTCAGAAGTCTCCATATCTAAACATCTGCAGACAACGACTCTGTGGTCATCAGAGCATGTGTTCATTTTCTCACGTGAAAGAAGTCCAGAGGAATTCAGTCCTGGGCAGGAATGGTGGCTCCAGAAGTTATCAGGAACCCCAAGCTGCTCTGGCTTTCTCTAGCACCATCCTTAGCACTTGCTTCCCCAAGGTCCAAGAGGGCTGCGGCATGCCAGCCATCACATCTGCATTCCAGGCAACAGGACAGAGGGAGAAGGGCAAATGGGCAACAAAAGGGCATCTTGCCCATCTGAGTCTAAGCAGACTTCTTGAAAATTGCACATATAACATCCTCTTATGTCTAATTGGTCAGGAAAGCTTAGAAATGTGGACAACAACTGGGCACATTGCTGTCCCAAATAAAGTTGGAGTTTTATAATTCAAGGGGAAGAGGAGAACAGATAGTATGTAGGAACCTGAAGTCTCTGCCCCAGTCCCCAAGCAAAACTGTCAGAAAGCCCCCAGCCCCCTTTTAAGATAAGTTAAAATATTAGTAGCTCTATAGGGAGCTCCACTTTGCTCTGTGTCTCCGTTCCCTTTGATAGATGGGCTAGTAATCAATACTTTTGTCTCTGCGTAGAGAACTAAGAGAAGCATGGAAAGGGTCATCTCCTGTGCTCTGGTTCTAGTTTGCACCCATCGCTTGCACTCGCCACAGATGGGACCATATGAAGGTTCACCACAAACAAGCTGCCGAAAAGCTCTGTAGCAAGTGGGCAACTCTCGCAGGCCTGGATGACTCAGCCGAAACGGGGCACGCCGATAATGCTGAGTGAAACATGGTACGCTGGGGGCCCTGCTGTGGGGTTGACAGCCTGGATGCTCCGTGTTTCAGATCCGCAGCTTGCAGGAAGTGCTCTGACAGCATGCAGGCCTGTGCACCGGGCTCCAGGACAAGAAGGGGGAGGGAAAATGTCCTTCCACCCTCACCCTTCAAGACAGATGGTCCCCAGTAGCCACAGTTAGAGCATCCTCCCCAGGACACGGGCAGAAACCCCCACTACCTTGGGCTCTCTAATTAGCAGTTTTCTCAGACTACAGCTTGATTTTCTCTTAAATTGGAACCATCTGTATGCAGGACAACTATGATGAAGGAAACATGGGAAGTAATAACGAGCTCTGGGGTAGAATGCTGGCCCTGCCCCTTGTTTTCTGTGTTGCTTCGCTGACTTGTTTAACTCCCCCCTCACGAGTCCATTTCCTCAGGTGAAATAGGAGTGGCGACACACCGACCTCAACGGAGCTGCTTAGAGGATTAAACAAGATAATGCTGGTGAATGCATTTAGCACAGTGCCTGGAGTATAATAGGCACTCAATAAAAGATAGTTAAATTTACATCTGAGAATACAGAATGGAGATAGATGGCCAAAGCCATTGTGGAGACTCAACCCCTGAACAAAGCTTCCTCTGAAATTAGAGAAATGTGCAACCCTGGTATCTTGGCTGGAATCCCAGGAAGGGATGAGCACTTAACCACGGCAAGCCAGCTCCAGCCTCAGACACCAGGCTCCAAAAGGCAGGGGCCACTCCCCAGCCAAGGGCAGGGCTCAGGGAATGGATTCACATCTTGTTCTGGGGACACTGCGCTTGGAAAAACATGATTGATTCTGTGGTTCAGGTTGCAAAGAGAGGAAGAAAGACTGAATGCCATTACATAAAGCACGTAGGTCCACTGTGCTTTCCACGCACTTGGTAATCATTTTCATTAGTGTCTCTTAAAACTATCTCAGAGATAGCCTATTCCCATTTCGGAAGGGCAGGAGGTAGAAGTAACTGGCCGAACAGCATGAGGCCAAGTAGCAAAAGTTAAGAGTTCATGACCCCCAGATTTCTAGCACGTTCCTTGCTTAACTCAGCAAGCTCCATCAGTCCTCTCGGTGAGTGCCTGGCAGGGCCTCTGCAGTGGGTGTACTCACCGCTCACATCGGGCGCTCAGAATCACGGGAGAAAGGCAGAGGCGGAATTCTAGGGTATGTGACTGTTTTCGCTCACGGCTTAGGACAAGAGGTGAAAAGCGACCCTTCCAACCAAATCACAAGTGGATCTGACTGCCAGCAAGTCCCGGAGCGGGGAGGTTGGAACTCTTCCAGGACAGACGTCACACTATAGAGCTCTGGAGTATGCGATGGGGGCGGAGGAGGGGTAAGAGAGCCGGAGGCAGCCCCTGTTTTCAGCACGTGGGAGAAATCACGGCTGGAGTGTGGCCGCGGTGGGGCTGAGGGGAAGGTTAAGGCGAATCCGGGTGTCGCGCTAAAGGCGCACCTACTGTGTGCCGGGCCCTGTCTCATTACCGATATTAGCTCATTCTTGGCTCTGACTCTAGGAAGCAGGTATGATCATTATCTCCTTTTCACAGAGGCTGGGCCTTGAGCTCAGATAACCTAGCTCCTGATTCTGGAATCTCCACAGTCATTTAAGCCGCCTCTTAGGACAGCACTGAGTGTGAGTCCGCAGAGCTGAGTGTTGGGCTCAGGCTCTGGGGACGTGCGCCCCTCAGGGAGGAGGCCTGGCCTGCCCCCCTCACCCGGGGGGACTCACGCCTTTGATCAAGGCAGCGTTACGATCCGTCCCTGCCATCACAAGCAGAGACACTCTTGGCACGCGCCCCCTGGGTCGGGTCAGTCTTTGGGGGACAGGATGCTGAGACCGCTTGTCTTGAGCTTTGCGAAGAGCATGGAGAGCCCACTGGGCCTGATCCGCAAGGGGATCGGGAGCACGGCGGGACCGAGGGCTTCCCCTCCGTTGCCAAAGCCCGGGAGCGCCTGAAATCAGTCCCAGAGCTCAGGTCTGACCCCACGCCTTCCGGGTCCCGGGAACAGAGCTCAAGGATTCCAAAGAACGCATTTCATTTTATCTCGCTTCCAATACCAAAGCAGCCCCCTCTGCTCACGGAGGCAGAGCCCCTTCCTCTCTCTTTTCCAGAAAACTCCCGGGCAACAGCTGCTTTGGATTCTTGAGTTGACCCCGCATGGAAGCTGCTCGTGTGGCCCCAGTCTCTCTAGGGGTTTCAGACAAGAACACCTGATCCGGAGCCTCCGGAGGATGCTGAGGGGTGGCAGGTCTGCCTCTGCTGCGTGTTCATTAACCCCTGGGGTAAAAACTGATGAGTCACAACCGTCTAATGCCAGTTGTCAAGACAGGCCTCAGCAAACAAGCAGCTTGCTGGGAGGCGTCCTGAGTCAGCTGGGAAAGGAAAGCTGCCGGGCCCTCTGACCTAACTCAGGCGTGCGTCATACTCTTTCTGTTCTCTGGCATCCTCTGCTTCTTCCTAAGCCCTTTTCTCAGCCAGGTGCCTTGTGTGGTGTAGACGGCGAGCAGGACAGGAGGACAGGAGCCGCTGAGCAGAGCAAACAGTGGTCACTGTCTCCTGTCACACCCGCCGGCTTACAAGTCCAGACGCAGGTGCCTGCCCCTCCCAGTGGGACACGCCAAATCTTCTGTAACATTTTAAAACAGCCATGGAAATGCCAGATGACAAAATTTCCCTTGGAGATTGAGAAATTGCGATTTGGATGATGGCAGAATTCTGGAACTTGTGACAGATCTGCTTCCCAGGGGAGGAGAGGCCGAGGTGAAGGCACCAGGCCCCCATCCCAGGTCAACCAGAGGACCTCATCTCTTCTGTTTTATAGACTGAGGTTGGGCACCGATTTAATCTGAAAGAGTTCTTTTTCTTTAAAAATGTGGATGGAGGGACTTCCCTAGCCAGTGGTTATGACTCCGTGCTCCCAATGCAGGGGGCCCGGGTTCGATCCCTGACTGGGGAACTAAGATCCCGTATGCTGCATGGTGCAGCCTAAAAAAATATTTTTAAATGTTGACAGAGCCCTGTCCGTTAGTAGCTATGAAGAGTTTTGAAAAAGGAAAAACTAGAGAGGGAGAGGTAGTCACTCCCTGGGTGAGAGGTAAGGCTAAAAAAGTCGTCTGGGCCTCAGCAGGGCACCTGTGAAGGGGTCGCTACACCACCTGCTGGTTCTAAAAGAGGCAGATTCTAGCCTAACGGATTCCTCAAACTCTCTTCTTTGGGAAATCGGAAGATCACAGTTTGAAGTATCAATCCGAGGTAACAATCACATATAGGAGAGTCCTACATAATCCAGAGATTAAAAAAATGTGAAATTAAGTCATGAATGCTTGGCAGCTTCTAGATTCTTCTAGTCCCGAAAGACACCACCCAATGCTGCTTCAGAATCAAGCCCAAGAGTAGACAGATGCTATTAAGATTGATTTGTCCTATTCTCTCTTCTCCTGGGTGTGTGAACCCCTGAATACAGAAAACCAGAAAGGAGCATCTCAACCCATTTCGGTGGTGGCCTCCTTTAGAGTGAAATGTGAGGCCAGGGCTCCAACCTGCTGCTGTCCTAAGAATTCCCAGGAAGGCTTTGTGCTGTGACCTGGATGCCCGTCCAAATTGCCTTGGCTGGGCTCTCCTTCCCTCAGGGTCCTGCTGCTATCAGTTGACTGGTAACGTTTCCTTTCACTGCCTTTTTCAAACGGCTGGGTGAGTGCCAAGCGCTAACTTTGCAGGGTTCACTCACCCCAGGCTGGATCTTTTCAGTAGTGTAGGAAGGTTATGTGTTTGCAAATCGGCATAGTAGGGCAGAGTGATTTGGAAGTCATTTCATTTTTTCACTTCATCAAACTCCTACTCACTGGCAAACTCTAAAGCAGCGATACGAAACCTTTCTGGAGTTGTGACACCATATTGTCACTCATTTCATCTCATCAAACACCCACCCCTCTTAAAAATACCATGAGGCATGTATTTATTTTTAAGATTAAGGTGAATTAAAATTGGAAAATTACCTGAGAATTTTCTGGCACTCTAGCAAAAAAGATTTACCAGAGGTGTTTAGAAATCAGAACTAGGGATCAGTACTGTCCACAAGGAAGACATGTGACCAAATTGAGACGTTGGAGGAATTTTTCTTTGCTGTCTCTCTCCTCCCACCACACAACTCCGTTCCCCAGTGAACACCCCCTCCCCTGGAATCCATGCCCTCTTGCTGCCCTGTACCTCCCTTCATGGTACTTCATGCAGGACTGGCCCTTTCCTGGACCTGTCTTCTACTCTTTCTATCAACACTTATCCCACGCCAACTCCTGCAGGTGGCTCTTGTAGGCTAGATGTTGGGGGGAAAAAGCTAATAGCTGCTAAGTTCCCTTCCAGCATGAAAATTTTTGCAGGGTTAATTGTGTTGAAAATGAATCTCTCCCAGGGATATTTGTAATTTAACTAGAGATAATATCATACCCAAAAGAATTAATTTCCAGTGGAATTTCAACAGGTAACAGACATGGCCAGTGGAGAGTTGAGAGATTAGTGCATCCTGCTTTGTGATAATGCCCATGCTAGCCATGCAAGCCTTTGCTTTGGGATAGTATAAAAGGCACTGAATAAGAGTCAAGTGACCTGAGTCTATTTCTGACTCAACCCTATTCAACCAATATTTACTAAGCACCTACTATAGGCCTGGCATTGGGCTAGGCTCTAGGAATCCAAAGATGAATGAGACAGAGTCCGTGTCCTCAGTGAACTCCTAGTCTGTTAGGAGGCAGCTATTACCATGATGAATGTTCCCACAGCAGTATAGACAAAACGCTATGGGAACACAGAAAAGAGGATAATTAATTCTGCCTGGAGGAAGCCGTGGAGAATTAATGTTTGCGTCGGGCCTTTAAGGATGAGAAGGACTTCAGCAGACAGAGCACCAGTGAGAACAGTGGGGGGAAAACACTGGAACGAAGGCACAAGGAGGTGGTTGCTGGGGTGGGTGGGTGGGGTCCAGACATACGGGACACAAGAAGGGAAGGGGCAGGCGTGATGGTGAAAAGTGAGGATGGGGCCAGAGTGTGAAAGGGCTGTCAGTGCCTTACTCGGGAATGGGAACAGTACCCTGCAGACTGTGTGTAGCCATGAGAATTTTGAACTTTCACGGAAAGACACATTCAGGACACTGCCACCTTCTCACAGGCAAGAGGTATGGCGGTTTTACCCAAGGCTGTGAGGATGGAGAGGAGGGAAAGAGATGCTCTGAGGATAGAATGGCTGCATATGATTGGCAGCTTAGATGTTGGAGGTCAAGGAGAGGGAGCAGTCACAAGTGACAGATGAGGCCTCCTGCACAGGCTCCTAGAGGTGGGGAAGCCAGTAAGTGAAGACAGGAGCAGGAGCCCACAGGAAATCAGAATGAGCTTGCTTTGGGGCCTGCTGGGTTAAGAGACCAGGGTGTGTGGGGCTTCCCTGGTGGCGCAGTGGTTGAGAGTCCGCCTGCCGATGCAGGGGACATGGGTTCGTGCCCCGGTCCGGGAGGATCTCACATGCCGCGGAGCGGCTGGGCCCGTGAGCCATGGCTGCTGAGCCTGCGTGTCCGGAGCCTGTGCTCTGCAACGGGAGAGGCCGCAACAGTGAGAGGCCAGCATACCGGGGGGGAAAAAAAAAGAGAGACCAGGGTGTGGAGTGAAGGTGGCTGTCGGTGTTCCTGCAGAGGATTCTTCTGTTGCTTATGATGTGGGTCTTCTAAGAGGACACCGTGTTCTCCTGGTATCTGTGCCAGTTACGTATCCACACACGCTCATCTCTGACCTGGCTCTTCTGATGCCATCATGTCTTCCATCAGCCAGCAGGAATTTTTTGTGCTGGAAGGGAACTTGGAAGGTATTAGGTCCTTTCCAAAGCGACAACGCGCCTAAAGGAGCCACCTGCACAAGGAGTTGGCATTGGATAAGTGTCAATAAGAGTGTTGGAAGGAGACAGGGGCAAAAGTAGACAGGTACAAACAAAAGCCCTGGCACTGCCGCTGCCATTAACCAGAGTCCAGGCGAAATGAAGCTTCTGGAAGCTCAGGTCCTCCTTGAGTACAGATCTGCTTCTTCACTTTCTAGATGCTAATCTACCCTCCCCTCCACTTATCTCTTGTTTTCACTTTGTCTTTCTTAAGTAATATCCTCGCCTGGGGAACTATCTTTCCAAAGAAAACTTGTGACTTCCTTTTGTTTATTTCAGCATGAACATTGCTTAGTGAAAACCAATGTTCGTTTATGACCTAGAACTCTGTTATGGAGATAAAGTGGTTTGGGAAGTGTTTGGGCAATTAGAAACACATCTCAAAACCCCTAAAAAGGGCTTCCCTGGAGGCACCGTGGTTAAGAATCTGCCTGCCAGTGCAGGGGACATGGGTTCGAGCCCTGATCCGGGAAGATCCCACATGCCGCGGAGCAACTAAGACTGTGCGCCACAACTACTGAGCCTGCGCTCTAGAGCCCGCAAGCCACAACTACTGAACCACAACTACTGAAGCCCGTGTGCCTAGAGCCCATGCTCCACAGCAAGAAAAGGCACCACAGTGAGAAGCCTGTGCATGGCAACGAAGAGTAGCTCTCCCTCGCCACAACCAGAGAAAAGCCCGCGTGCAGCAACGAAGACCCAACGCAGCCAAAAATAAAAAACAAAACAAAACCAAAAAAAAACCCTAAAAATGTGCATGCTCTTTCACTTGGTAAACCCACTTTGAACTTATACTAGAATAATAGTGGATGAGTGCACAAATATGTATATATAAGATTGTTTATCATGCTTATTATAGTAAAAAACTAAGATATAACCTAAAATTCCAAAAATAAGAGATTAAGTAAATTGATCATAATTATCTATATAATGGAACTTTATAAAAATTAACTCATGGTCTTCCCTGGTGGCGCAGTGGTTAAGGATCCGCCTGCCAGTGCAGGGGACACAGGTTTGAGCCCTGGTCCGGGAGGATCCCGCATGCTGTGGAGCAACTGAGCACGTGCGCCACAGCTACTGAGCCTATGTGCTGCAATTACTGAAGCCCGTGCACCGAGATCCTGTGCTCCGCAACGGGAGAGGCCATCGCAGTGAGAAGCCTGTGCACCTCAACGAAGAGCAGCCCCCGTTCAACGCAACTAGAGAAAGCCTGTGCGCAGCAATGAAGACCCAATGCAGCCAAAAATAAATAAATCAATAAATTTTTTAAAAAAAATTAACTCATTAAAAACGACAATATAGATCAATATTTGCTGACAACTAGAAAGCCAGAAAGATGTTCAAGATTTATTCATTGAAAATAATAGATTATATAAATGTATTATGTACAATTTTTAATAAAAATATCTGGAAACCAAAATCAGCAAAATATAAATAATAATTATCTAGAGCACAGTGGGAGGAATTTCTGTTGGTTTGATTATTTTTCTTCCTGCTTCTCTTTATTTCCTAATCTTTCTAGAACGAGTATTGCTGGCATAAATAAATATCTTTATTTCTTTCAAATGTGCAAGGGCCAGTTTATCAGCTGTCTTCCCAGACTGAAGAGCAAATGAAGAACAGAAAAGCTGTTGGAAAAAAAAAAAATCTATTAAAAGAAAAAAAGTGGCTAAATTGGAAATTATGGGCTACAAAGTATATTTTACAAACGGATCTCCCTTTCCCCTCCCATGCACCCTCTGGGGAATTCTTTGGAACTGGATACTCTCAGGTCATAGTCACATAGAGGATCATATACAGGGTCCTTTTAGACACAGTTCCACTTTGCCCCCCAACTTTTCCTAATATTTTAGCTCTTCCACAGTCTCTCAGATATAAAAACCACTCAAGATCTAATTTCTTACCTTCAAGCTATTATTACTTTTTAATTCTATTTTACTCTGTGCAGTTTACCTTCTAAACTGGACATGTTGCTGCAGGGGACGAGTATTCGTGAAGAGAGTGGTCAGGTGAGGGTGAACAGGCCTGAGAATGATAAACATCAGCAGAAGCCAAAGGGATGCTGGGAAACAGGCTTGTCTAACATGGTCAGCTCTAACTGGTAATCATACGTATGCAAAATAAGATACTATTATTCTCACTTCTGCAACTGAGGGGGCAGAAAAGATAGGATCCAGTGCTGGCAATGATGCAGGGAAACAGACTTCATAGGCTGCTGATGGAAGTGTAACCGGCTACAAGCTTTTCTGCAGGGCTTTGGCAATGTGGATTCAAAGCTATCCACAGATACATACCTTTTGACCCAGAATTTCTACCTCTAGAAATTCATTTTAAGGAGATAATCAGAGATGTAATTATATGCTTATCTATAAGAATATTCATCAGTTTTATAATGGAAAATTTTAAGAAAGAGTAAGTTTCTATCACACAGGTCTGTGCTGAAATCACAACTTACTAGTTGAATGAACCTGGGCAAATTCCTCAACTTTTTTAAAGCCTCAGTTTCCTCATCTGTAAAATGGGCACAGTAATAGTACCTTCTCCTAACCATTTCCCCAGCCTTGACTCACCATTTCCCTACTTCTCTTGGCAACAAGCCAGCTATCTGCGCTCTGTTTGAAATCGGCTCCCACCAGTTTCTTGCCCTCGACACTCCAGTGAAACTGACATTGTCCAGGTCACCAGCATTGACTAAATTCAACGAACAATCCTTGGCTCTCATCATAACTGGGCATACTTCAGCACAGTTGGCCCCTCCTGCTGTGACATACATTTTCCTCTTGGCTTCCAGGACCCTGTACACTCTAGATTTTCTTCCTACCTCACACTGGTCGCTCCTCCATCTCCTTTGCTGTATCTTCCCTTTTCCCTGCCCTCTTAAGGACAGAGCACCTGGGACTCAGTCCTTGGTCTTCTGCATCTACACCCCTCCACTCTCCCTTGATGGTCTCATCCAGTTTCAAGATTTTGAATACTATCTGTACGCAGATGATTCTAATGTATATCTCCATTCCAAACCTCTCCCTGAAGTACAGGCTGGTTTTTCCAACTGACTTCGCAACATCTTTATTTAGATGTCTAATAGGCATCTCAAAATTAATATACAAAACAAAATTAACATCCTTATTTTCACTCCCCAGTTTGCTCCACCCATGGCATTCCTACCTCAGTTCCGTTTGTCAGGTTGTTCAGGACAAAAATCTTAGAGTCATCCCTAATTCTTTTTGTTTTTTTCCCTGTCATACCCTACATCCAATCCCTCAGAAAATCTGTTGACTCTACCTGCAGAATATATCTGGAATCAGATCAGCTTTTACCACCTTCACCACTACTAGCCTGATCTGAGCCACTATCCCCTCTCACCTGGGTTACTGAAATGGACTCCTAATTAGTGTCCTTGTGATCCTCCTTGCCCTCCACCACTCTTTTCTCAAGACAGCAGCCTGGGGCTTCCCTGGTGGCACAGTGGTTGAGAGTCCGCCTGCCGATGCAGGGGACGCGGGTTCGTGCCCCGGTCCGGGAAGATCCCACATGCCGCTGAGCGGCTGGGCCCGTGAGCCATGGCCACTGAGCCTGCGCGTCCGGAGCCTGTGCTCCGCAACGGGAGAGACCACAGCAGTGAGAGGCCGGCGTACCGCAAAAAAAAAAAAAGACACAGCAGCCTGAATGATTCTTTTACATTTTAAGTTAGATTATGTCACTTTTCTTATCAAATCCCTGCAATGGTGTCCACTGGAGTAAAAAGCCAAATCCCAAAGAGGGCTTTCAAGGTCCTCCATGATCTGGTTTCCTGATATCACTGTAATCTCATCTCCCACCACTCTCCCCATTCACTCCCTTCCACTACAGCCACTTTGGCTCTTTTGCTGTTTCTTAACCACACAGACATTCCTGCCTTTAGGGCTTTTGGAATAGCCACCCTTTTGCCTGGAATGATCTTCCTTCTAATTCCTTTCAAGTCTGCTCAGATAGCACTGTCACATGACGGGTTCCCCAGAGGGCAGCCTCCGAGCTGGAGATTGGCATGCAGGAATTTTATTTAGGAGTGCTCTTGGGGTCAACTCCCACATGAGAGAGAGGGAGAAGCGGGGTTGGTCTGTCTCAGCAAAGCGGTAAGCCAACCCCACACGGAGCTCTGAAGCTGGCAGAGCTAGAGTGAGGGGCTAAGACACTCTCTACCTGATTCAACCAGACATTGGATTGAACTGACATTGGAAGGCAGCTGCAGGCAAGGGATCAGGCGACTGTCTTCGGCAGAGGCAGTTCCAGAGGAAGGCTGAACAGCTGAGGGATGTCTGCTGGCCGCACTCCCAACAAATTGGGTGAATAAGGTGATCAGCCCTGATGCAGATCATGGGCAGTGCATTACAGCATCCATTATAATCCACCCCTTCTGTGCTCAGATCTACTACTTGATAGAAGTTTGAGGAGCAGCTCCTCCAGAATTCCAGGTGGCTTCTTTCTGAGGGGAAACTTACAAGAGAGAGGTTAAGGGGATGAACCACAGCCCCTGGCCTGGCAGATTGTCTCCGGGCAACAGCTGAAATTTCTTTTCTCTCCTTCCCCATATTATCCATTCTAGATTCCCCTCACCTGCAAATAGCACCTTTGCTGATCCAGGTGGCTTACCCGGTGGATGACCCAGACCCTGGTCTCTGATGGTTCTGTTTCCTGTCACCATGCCCTTGTCAGCCATAGCTTCTAGACTTGTCCATCAGCTGTCAAAATTGGGTGAGGAAGTATCAAGAGTCACCCAAATGGATCCCCTGAATGCCACCTTGTTCTTCTTGCCCCAAGTGTGGAATAGCCATCCTGCCTTCGCTACTGGTCAGGGTCTGTCACTCCTGCCAAGATGGGGACTCCTCCTCTTGACTGCTCGTCATGGGCCACGAAGAGCCTGAAGTTCCCAAGAGGCAGCCATAGCTTATAATTCAGTGAGAATTTTTCTGTGTCCCCTAGTGGAAGCATTTCTTCTTTTATAACTGGAATCTCTAACCCTGCAGAGCCCAGAGCTGCAGAGACAGGAAGTGCAAATTCCCTGAGTGGATCATTGAGAGTGATGGTAAAGGGAGTCATTCTTGCTTCTACCTCTTGGTTCCCAGATTGAAAAAGGATGTTGCCATCTTACCAATGCCTTCAAGTTGATGTTTCAATAGCCTATTCCTTCACTCTCTCTGACTAGATAGTATGATGTATGCCTAGGGTCATGGGCCTACATTCGTACCTCTTTTGCTGCAAAGTGAGTCCCTTGGTTTAATACAATGTTACGTGGGATCTGATGCAGATTGGAACACTCTAGAAGCACTTGGATAGCGGTACTGGTTGAGGCCCTGCATGGAGAAAAGGCAAAGTCATCAATGGAATATCTAAGTCTTGCAACATTAATTGCAAAAAAAAAAAAAAAAGAAAAGAAAAGAAAAAGAAAGAAAGGAAGGGAAGGAAAGAAAGGAAGAAGAAAGGAAGGAAGGAAGAAAGAAAACTTTAAAATAGAGCTGTACTTCCTCATCAATGAAATATTATACTTTGTAACTACTAAAAACTATGTTCTAGAAGACTAGTTAGTAACATAGTCTGTGCTGTTATGTGAGAAAAGCTGTTTATAAAACATTTTATACACAAAACAATCAGTACAATTTGATTTTGTAAATCTATGTGAGCATAGAAAAATATTCAATAAACGGTAGTTGTTATAGTCTACATTCATCTGTTAGGGTCCCAGCACTTTTCTTATACATTGAGTAAGCTATAAATTAAAGTCATAACACATTAATCATTTATGTGTCATAATTTAATGCAAATGTTCTCCATCTTTCATCTCTTCGTTTGCACAGTTTTAAATTTAAAAATATTCAGGGGCTTCCCTGGTGGCGCAGTGGTTGAGAATCCGCCTGCCGATGCAGGGGTCACGGGTTCGTGCCCTGGTCCGGGAAGATCCCACATGCCGCGGAGCAACTAAGCCCGTGAGCCATGGCCGCTAGGCCTGCGCGTCCGGAGCCTGTGCTCCGCAACGGGAGAGGCCACAGCAGTGAGAGGCCCGCATACCGCAAAAAAAAAAAAAAAAAAAAAAATTAAAAATATTCAAATCTGTTCATCTTTACCTCACTGATAGCTTCTCTTGCTTTAAAGCCATGAAAATTGTCATTCCTGCACAGACCTAATAAATGTTATATTTTCTGCTAGTTTTTCTATTTAAAAAATTTAATTGCTACTCTTTGCAAGGTAGCTGGTTGGTTTCCTCAGGGATAATAGCAAAGAAAAGACTCAGAGTTGATCTCCGCTGCTGGCAGGTTGGACATATAGCACAGCAGCTAGATCAGCCTTGGTGAGAGGGAGCCCATGCTGCTGGGATCATGCATAGCCTCTGTCCCTCACAATATGGCTACTCTACTTACGCACCCAGTGTGCCAGCAGATATGACAGAGGTGGGTTGACTTTAATGGGCTGAGTCATTTTTGCCTACCTCGTTGTTTAATTCTTCTTCTTTGGTAAGTACTATCTCACAGGCATGCTAGCCAACGACCTCTACACTGCATGCCGGCTCCCACATGTCCATCCAAGTGTCTCCGCCACAGACTTCCTTATCCTCATCTTCAACTCTTTCTCTTTCAAGGCCACTGACCAAGCCATTCACCACTGCCCATGAGTTTTTATTTATTCCAAAACCCAAGCCACTTCTTTCTTTCACACACATTGGATGACACATTCAGTGCCTGAAGGTCTTGCCATCGAGAGGATTTCTCTTTCCATTGTCTTTCGGTTCACCCCAGAATGATACTGTAGTGCAGCTACCCATGCATTTTCAGCTCGTACCCACATATCAAGACAACTCATCCATGAACCTCACTAAGGATTTTCCCTCCTCTGTTAGCTGCTCATCACCTGGTATCCAGGGATCCACATGGAACCGTGGGAGTGAGCTGAGGGAGAGGGGCTGGTGCAGGAGTGATGGGTGGCCTGTGTGTCTGGGTCACCAACTTGTGTAGATCACTTATACTCATCAGTCCTGCTCATGGTTGACCCTGGACGCAGCATTTTCATCTTATGAGGATCTACTTCTGGGACTGCCTGACCTTATGATTCCAACGGCTCTGACAGAACCCAGCTCATGCCAAGCAGTTCTGGCTTCCTGGCCGCTTGTTGTCCCACGGTCAGGTGTCTGTCTCTATTAGGGCCTAATAGCATGCCAGGAGCTTTCTAGAAAGGTGTTTAATTCTTTACGGCAGATGGCATGGCCTTGCTCCAGAACTCTGGGATCTGCATTGTGATTCTCCCATCGGGACTCGTCATCAATTCCACATGACGTCTTTTTCTACCACTGATACCTCTAGGAACATAGGGTCGGCCAGATCATATGGCCCAAGTAGCAGGACTGCTTGCACTGCAGCCTGGACATTCTCTGCAGAGCCCTTTCCTGCGCTTAACCCCACTTAAAGCTGACAGGCTTTCATGTCACCTGGTATATGGGTTGAAGTGATATTCCCAGGTTTGGAATATGCTGCCTGTGAAACTCAGAGAGGCTTAACAGGTGTTGGATTTCCTTCTTTGTGGTGGGAAACGCAAGAGCCACTAATATATCCTTTACTTTGGAGGGGGGATGTCTCAGCATGCCCCAGACCACTAGACCCCTAAAAACTGTTACTGACATGTGAGACCTCTGAATCTTCATAAGGTTTTTCTCCCTGTGTTACAGAGGTCTCTAATGAGCTAGTCACTTCTTGCTCATCTGGTCTAATTAGCATGATGTCATCAATATCCACCCAGTCCAGGTCTCTTGGGACTACATAATGCCAAGCGTGGGAGCATTAACATAGCCCTGAGGCAAGACTGTAAATGTAGGGACTTCCCTGGTGGCTAGTGGTTAAGACTCTGCGCTCCCAATGCAGGGGGCCCGGGTTTGATCCCTGGTTAGGGAACTAGGTCTCACATGCATGCTGCAACCAATAGTTTGCATGCCACAACTAAAGAGCCAGCGAGTTGCAACTAAGGAGCCCTCCTGCTGCAACTAAGACCTGACACAACCAAATAAATAAATATTTTTTTAAAAAAGACTGTAAATGTATATGTTGTCTGTTCCAAGTGAATCAACTGTTCTGATCCTCTTTCTGGTAGGGATAGAAATAAATGCACTCATTGGTTCACTGGCCACATACTATGTACCTGAAGATATGATCATTTGCTCTAGCAAAGATATAACATCTGGCACAGCAGCTGCAGATAGGTCTACTACTTGGTGGTCTACAGTAATCTCTTGTCATCCTCCAGGATCTGTCTGACTTTTGCAGGGTGCAGACTAATGATTAAATGGGGACATGTTGGGGACCACCAGCCCCGCATCCCTTAGGACTCTGAATTGCTTTTGTAATTACTTTGTATGAATTGCTATCATCCTCCCCGGGATGCACTATTGTTTTTTATTTACTATCTTGGCTCATGGGGGCAGGAGTGGTGCAAGAAAGGGAGTTTCAAAGGTCTTTCCACTAAACAGCTTTTATTCCACAGGCAAAGGAACCAAGATATGTCCATTCAGAGACTAGGAAAGTGACCACGTGGTAGGCCCATGGACCCAGTGGGCCAGCCTCCACTTGCTAACTGGTCCCCATAGGTACCCACTCTAACAGGGTTCTCATGATGAGGCTTCAGGCATCAGGGTCTCAGCTCAGACCCCGTGCCCAACAGTCCTGAAGGAGTATTCCCTGTTCTCAGTATCTGACGACCCAAACAAGTAGCCACAGTTCCCTTTTGGGAAAGGTTTGGGCAAATGCCTCCATGTACATTATCATGCTGTTACAGGGTACTTCCTACTGGGGACCTGGCCTTTCTTTCAATGCATGAGTTCTAGGTCTGAAAACGCGTTCCCTTCTGGAAACTGAGCAAGGGATCGTGGCTTTTTACTGGGGCTGCCATCCTTGGATTACCGATCATCAGACTGAGCAGAACACTTTTGCCCGATTACTTGTGTTGTGTTCTATTAACCACCTCCACAATTCTCTGGGGGCCAGAGTCCCCTGGCTGACACTGCAGCCTTGCTACTCATTAGGTAATTGCACCCGCCTGGCTACTGAGGGTGAGATACCACATCTGGTCCCTGTTGTTTCAGGGTCCTATCATCCCCATTATCATTAGTGAGCCGGGTTCTGTAATGGCATCTCCTACCGTTAGCCCTGGCCTATAGACCCTTAGTGACACTGGTGCCCCTCTCACACTCACCAGGATACCTCTTACGCTTTGAGGTATCCTCCAGGCCTTCCTATGGGACACAGCCACCTGGCAGGCTTCTGTTGCACACAGTGTATCAGTTCTAACGTGCCCACTTCTCTGAGCCTTTTATTCCCATATCTGCCATGGCTATTCTGGCATTTCCACCTCACTTAGTGTGGGCCATCAGTTTTCCATGCTGCTAAGAACCATCCTAGCAGCATGTTCACACTCTCACCCTGGAATCTTGCCAGGGCCTTAAATCCTATGTCCTGAAAGACTGCTCCCAAATTGAAAATCTCTTTTCCGGCTTTATACATTGCCCCTGTTAATCCCACACCTTCAGAATGCAGTCGCCTGCGTACTCTCGCAGCAGCTCCTGGTGTATGTTGGTAGGTTTAGCAGCTCCTCTGGAGTAGGAGCCCTAGCCTACCTTATCAGGCCTAGCTTGTCTCTGTCCAGGTTATGCTGTGGCTTTACCTGAGGTATTAGCCTAGTGGTCAGGAGGGCAGATGGTGGCAGATTCTATAGGAGGTGTGTGTCCTGCCAGGGAGAGTCCCCTGCATCCTCTCTAAGCAAGGGGGCAGTGCCAACCCTTCTTAGGGAGAGGTGGGCCACTTCTGCAGGCTCAGAGGGTTCAGGTAACCTGGAAATTCAAGGTTTGGGGGTACACGAACTCAGATATTCACATTCCATGTGTCGAGGTTCCATTCTTTCCCGATAAGGGCTCTGTCCTGTCTACGTTGGGAGTTTGACCATCTTTGGTGCTCGCTACTCTTGTGATTAAGTCTTGGACCTGCCCTTCTGCTTTCCCTGTCCTCCAGGCACAGGTAAGCATCTCATTATATGTTCCCAAAGAGGTCCTCTGGCTTTCACACCAGGTTTTTCTTTTTTTTTTGCGGTATGCGGGCCTCTCACCGACGCGCAGGCGGCATGTGGGATCTTCCCGGAACGGGGCACGAACCCGTGTCCCCCTGCATCGGCAGGCGGATTCTCAACCACTGCACCACCAGGGAAGCCCACACACCAGGTTTTTAATTGCTGATTAATCCATCTCAATATTGCAAAGTGTTAATTATTCTAATTCCACTGTCCCAGTAGTTACTATTTCCCCCATATTTCTCAAATGCCTGATATATCACACCCACTAGTTCCATTCCCTTCCACCAGAATACTATCCCAGTTACCATCAGTGAAAGGTTTAACAAGTTCACTGCTACCTTACTAGGTAAGGCAGGGTCCTTACTGTCAGTTGGATAATCTAATTCCAAAATCCTATTTTAGCACCTTCTTTCTTCAACCACTGCTGATACCAGTAGTCATAGGTTGAATTCCCAGGGAAGCAGATCCTAAGGCAGGTATCAACACAGAAGAAGTTATGTTAGGAAGTGCTCTTGATATCAACACCTCTGGATGGGAAGTGAAGGGGGCAGGATTGTATACAGGGAGAAGTTGGTTGGACCACAGTGCAGCCTCAGCGAGGCCTTAGTCAGGCCCCTGTAAAGATCTAAAGCTGGACTGACCCTTTGGAGTAGTGTCAAGCTGGGGCAAGGGAGCAGGTCTTTGAATCCTCACATTAACCAATCAACGGGTGTAGGCTATGTGTGAAGCCAGTGTGATCTTGGGTAAGGTGACTTTCTTCATCAAAGGCAATTTCCAAAAAAGCTGAAGTCTGTCAACACTCCCAGCAGCTGGGGGAAAAGTCTTCAGTCCTGAAGGGGTACTTGGACAGCATCAGAACTTCTACTATAATCCTAATAAATAGATAAATAGACCTGACTATCCTATTTACTTAGTGAGATAACCCATGCCACTTCTTCATAGTCTATCCCTGCATCCTGAGCACATAGATTAGGACCAAATGACCACATGATAGGGGCGGAAAAAATATTTACTGAACAAATGAACAAGAAAATAAATACCTAACTTGTTGGGTTATTGTGAGGATTGAATTGAGTTGATGAATATGAAGTAGTTAAACAGGCCCGACACACAGTAACCACCATGTTACCTATTATTATTATAGAGTTTAGAGACTTAGACCAACATGGTAATAGTGATTGCCTCTGACTAGTGGGATTATGGGTAATTTTTATTTTGTTCTTTGGAATTTTTGTATTTCCCAAACTTTCTATGATAAGCACATTTAATTTTGCAATCAGGGAAAAGTGGTAAATTATTAAATTAAAAGAAAATTTAGTTGGGAATTTCTGTACAGTAAAGAGCATGAAAATTTTTAATGGACATCATCTCTCTGTATCAAAAAGAACAATTGGTTTGACAGCAAATTTCAAATGGTCCTTTCTAAAGGCTGACCTCTAAGTTTCTGAGTACCTAGAACTGTACCTGGCACAGAGCAAGCACTCAGTAAATATTTGTTTGAAAATTAATGGAGAAAAACAGAGAAGGAGATTGGCATCATGGGGGTTAGGAAGTATCCGTCCTGCTGTTGAAAGCAGCATTGTCAGACAGAGAGGTTTTTAAAATGCATTGTTCTGGTCTCAGTTTTCCTATACGTCAAGGTGATAATAAATACTTGTGTCCCTCTCTGACCTTTTAGTGACCTCATGAAACTGCTTCAAGAATAAATGACTTCAGGGGGGTCCCTGCTGGCGCAGTGGATAAGAATCCGCCCGCCAATGCAGGGGGCATGGGTTCGATCCCTGGTCTGGGAAGATCCCACATGCCACGGAGCAACTAAGCCCGCGAGCCACAACTACCAAGCCCGTGCGCGCGCCTAGAGCCCGTGCTCTGCAACAAGAGAAGCCACCACAATGAGAAGCCTGTGCACTGCAACGAAGAGTAGCCCCCGCTGGCTGCAGCTAGAGAAAGACTGCGCGCAGCAACAAAGACCCACCGCAGCCAAAAGTAAATAAAAATTTAAAAATTAAATTAAAAATAAAAGAATAAATGACTTCAATGCTATCCCTATCAAAATCCCAACTGCCTTCTTTGCATAAATTAATAGACTGATCCTAAAATTCATATGGAAATCCAAGGGACCCAGAATAGCCAAAACAATCTTGAAAAAGAACAAAGTTGGAGGACTCATACTTCCTGATTTCCAAACTTTTCTACAAAGGTCAAGACAGGTGTGGTACTGGCATAAGGATAGAGATATGGACCAATGGAATAGAATCGAGAGTCCAGAAATACACCCTCACATATGGTTAATTGATTTTTAAGAAGGGTGCCAAGAATTCAAGAGGGAAAAAAATAGTATTTCCAACAAACGGTATAGGGACAACTGGATCTCCTCATGCAAAAGAATGAAGTTGACCTCCTATATCACACCATATAAATATTAATTCAAAGTGGATCATACATCTAAGTGTAAGAGCTAAATTATAAAACTCTTTGAAGAAAACAAAGAAATAAATCTTCATGACCTTGGATTAGGCAATGGTTCCTTAAATATGACAATACAAGCACAAGTGACAAAGGAAAAAATAGTTAAACATAAATTGGACCTCATCAAAAGTAAAACCTTTTGTGTTTCAAAGGATGCCATCAAGAAAGGGAAAAGGGGCTTCCCTGGTGGCGCAGTGGTTGAGAATCCGCCTTCTGATGCAGGGGATACGGGTTCGTGCCCCGGTCTGGGAAGATCCCACATGCCGCAGAGCGGCTGGGCCCGTGAGCCATGGCCGCTGAGCCTGCGCGTCCGGAGCCTGTGCTCCGCAACGGGAGAGGCCGCAGCAGTGAGAGGCCCGCGTATCGCAAAAAAAAAATTAAATTAAATTAAAAAGGAAAAAAAGAAAATGGGCATAGGATTTGAGTAGACATTTCTCCAAAGAAAATATATATATGGCTGATAAGTACATGAAAATATGCTCAATGTCATTAGTCATAATGGAGATGCAAATCAAAACCACAACGAGGTATCGCTTCATCATTGGATGAAGCTCTAATAAAAACAAGGAACAAGACCAAGTGTTGGGGAGGATTTGGCAAAATCAGAACCCTGCTACACTGCTGGCGGGAATGTAAAACGGGGCAATTGCTTTGGAAAACAATGTGGCAGTTCCTCAGAAATTTAAACATAGAGTTACCACATGACCCATAAATTCTACTCCTACATATATACCCAAGATCATTGAAAACCTATGTTTACACAAGAACTGATGCACAAATGTTCATAGCAGCATTATTCCTAATATTCAAAAGGTAGAAACAACCCAAATGTCTGTCTACGGAAGAATGGATAAACAAAATTCATACAATGGAATATTCTTGAGCCATTAAAAGGAATGAAGTACATATTAAATGAATACATACTAAAACATGGATGAGCCTTAAAAACATGCTATGAAAAGGCCACATATGGTATGACTCCATTTATATGAACTATACAGTAGAGTCACATTTATAGAGAGAAAGCCGATTGGTGGTGGCTAGGGGATGGGGAGAAGGATAAGGGCAGGGGAAGGGGGCATGAGAAGAGACTCCTAATAGGTTCAAGTTTCTTTCAGTGGTGATGAAAATGTTCAAAAAGTAGGTAGTGGTGATGGTTGCACAATTCTGTGAATATACTAAAAACCACTGAATTGTACATTAAAAGGGTGAATTTTATGTTATATGAATTACATCTAAGTTCTTTTTTTTTTTTTTAAAGGTAAATGACACAAGGAGTTATCAACTTGAACTAGAGAATTGGAGGCTGGACTAGGGCCAACCTTCAGGGGATGGGAAGTCCGTGCAGAGTCACAGGGCAGCCTGAGCCTTCTCCTTCTAGCTCACAGCACAGGTACTTACATACCTGTTCCCTTCAGGACACACCTGGCTCTGCGCCCTCTATCAGGTTGTTAAACGGCTTTCAGAGCCTGAGTTAGCTGGCAGCCGTGCAAACTGCCAGCCACGCTGAGTGACTCTTCTAAAAGGGCCTGAGATCCATTCAAACAGCCCATCTAGGAGGCTTTTGTTTCCTTGCCCGAAACATCCCTTCCACCTGCCTCCATCCACATCCCCTCCTTCTCACGCAGCCTCCACCATAGGACCTTCCGGGTTCCTGCAGGCCTCTATATCTCCTCCACACAATCCCAAAGGTCATCTACTTCACCAGATCTGGGTGATCAAAAACACCACCAAGGGGGCTTCCCTGGTGGCGCAGTGGTTGAGAGTCCGCCTGCCGATGCAGGGGACACGGGTTCGTGCCCCGGTCCGGGAAGATCCCACATGCCGCGGAGCGGCTGGGCCCGTGAGTCGTGGCCGCTGCGCCTGCGCGTCCGGAGCCTGTGCTCCGCAACGGGAGAGGCCACAACAGTGAGAGGCCCGCGTACAGGAAAAAAACAAAACGAAAAACACCACCAGGGATGATTTTTTTATTTTAAAGGACAGATTCCTGAGGTTCACCCGGATGAAATTCTGAGTCAGTAGGTCGAGGGTGGGCCTGGAAGTCGTGAAGCTGTCCCAGGTGATTGTGGTGATCAGCCTGACTTGGGAACCTTTGATCCAGTTCACCCTCCCACCCAGTGCTTCCACATCCCTGCCAAGTGGTTGACTCAGGTTTTCCAAGGAGTTTTCCCTGACTCGCCTCTGGAGTCAGGTGCTCCACCCAAGTGCTTCGAAAATGCTGTGTTCATCACTGCCCCTGTCTTAGTGCAAATGATGAATTGTCATTGCCTGTTTAAATGTCTCACTCCCCCACTTGACTAAAAGCTCTTGGAAGAAGGGGACTGTGTCTTGTCTAATGTTTTACCCCCAATGCCTGACTCATAGTAAAGACTCAATACATTGATTGAATGAATGAATCAATGAACACCACCAGAAATCTACTAATATAACCATTAGCTAAAGCAATTGGTACGAAGAACTTGACAGTGACAATATTTGCTTATATATAGGGCATTAGAATTTGATGGCTACCTCAGCTCTGAAGATGTGACTGCAAGCTAGCTCCCCTTTGGAGAGAAGTCTCACAAGAGCATCATTTAGGAAGAGGAACCATTTACTAGAAGGGTGTGATGTATTCCCTAGGACCAAAAATAAGCATTGAACTACACTCTATTGTCTGTAAGTACTAGAGAAAAGTAAAGTAGGAGCTGATTATTTCTCATCCCGAGAGTATTTAGATTCACCCATTTATCTAGCCAAGGGCAGATTCCTGTTTTGAGGGGCCTGAAACAATTTTGGAGGCCCTCTTTAAGGAAGATCTTTCTCTACCACCCACGAACTTCTAGTGCCAGGGCCCCAGGACATGGTCATTTTTGTGACACCACATCTGACCCTGCTCCTTTGTGACATGCCACGTGAGTCTTCAAAGTGGGTGGTGGGAGTATTCCTGGAAGCTGTTCCTACACTGGGACAGCTAGCAATGACTCTACACTTAAATAACAGCATACCATATAACTGTGTCCCCCACATCCCATACTAAATGTATTCCCAACACAACTGCCCCTTAGCTGGATCCCTAAATGCCCATGGCCACTCCAATATCCGTTGACAGGAGGGGAAGGTGATGGAGGGGAAGCTGGAGTAGAGACAGAGGTTTATCTATTAAATATCTTACTTTTGAAGTATTAAAATATCTTCTGAAATTTTAATAAAAACATATAACCATGAAAGCACATAGTAGGGCCTCTCCTAGAGCCTTGGAAGGGGCCAGTGCAAGTGAGGGGCTTAAGCTTAAACTCCTTTGACTTCACAGTTCAAGGTGCTTCTGCATATAACACCTGTTTATTGAGAATCTATTACATGCCAGGTACTGTTGTTGGCACTAAGAATACAGCAATGAACAAAATAATCCAAGTCTCTGACCTGTGGCACTTACACTCTAGTTAAAATAGATCTGTTTCCCTGGCTTTGGAGGACAGGGAAAATGGATGTGTTGGCCACCACTGCCTCCCAATCAATATTCATGGAATGAATAAATGAATGATGAAATGAATGAAACATTTGAGAACTAAAAACTGTTATGCTACTGAGATTTGGTAACTCAAAAATTAAATTCAAGACAAATTACAAAGTTGCTCCAAAAGCCAGTGAAAAATTATAGGGATGGTAATGACATGGGCATTGCACCATAATTTTCCAGGACCCGGCAGGACTATTGTTCTGACATGTATTAGCGTTGGCAGGTAACTAGAGTTTCCTGCCCCTTTCTTTCTACATTGGCACTCCAGCTAGTACACCTCCAAGGTAGGTCCTCCCTCACGTAAAAACAGGTAAAGGTAAAACAGGTAAAAAAGGTAAAAACAGGTAAAAACAGGGAAGGACAAGTGAAAATCAATCCCCAGTCCTGTGTGGCCCACGCCTCTGCTCTGCTCCCTGGCTGCCAGGAGCTGCTAGAGATGTGGCCCTGTCAGCTGTTTATCTCTCACAACTGTCTCACAACTGCAGGCAACCTCTCCGTCCCCTCTGGCCCTTCCATTGCCCTTCCTCCACCTCCTAATTCACGGAGATAGAAGACAATGCCCACAGTTTCCTGCCAGCAAACCTGCCTGCATCTGAGTCCATCTTCTCCTCTTCCATTCCTGATGAGATTAAACTCCCAGCTCCACCACTTACCAGCCCTGTGACACTAATTGAGGCAATTGTGTGGGCCTCAGTTAAAAACTGGTCCCCACTTAAAAAGCGGGATAATAATAGTACCTATTTTATTGGATTGTTGTGGGCATTAAATGAGATAATGGACATAAATGGCTCAGCAGAAGGCCTCACACAAGAAATTTCTTGTAGGGCTTCCCTAGTGGCGCAGTGGTTAAGAACCTGCCCGCCAATGCAGGGGACACGGGTTTGAGCCCTGGTCTGGGAAGATCCCACATGCCATGAGCAACTACGCCCATGTGCCACAACTATCGAGCCTGCGCTCTAGAGCCTGCGAGCCACAACTACTGAGCCCACGTGCTGCAACTACTGAAGCCCACACGGCCTAGAGCCCGTGCTCCGCAACAAGAGAAGTCACTGCAATGAGAAGCCTGCGCACTGCAACGAAGAGTAGCCCCCGCTCACTACAACTAGAGAAAGCCTGCGTGCAGCAACGAAGACCCAATGCAACCAAATATAACTAATAAATAAATTAATTTTTTTTTTAAAAAAAGCACAACTTTCTGGTCAAAAAAAAAAAAGAAACTTCCTGTAATTGTGAGCATTAGTCCAAGGCCTTACTCGGTGTTCTGAGTTCTACCCCATTTTACCTCCTCAGGAACTCCATTTCTATCAGTTAATTCACTCTCCCTATTTCTTCAAGTTTTCTTGTACAGGTTTTTACCCATCAGCATTTTTAAAAATTCAATTTACTCCAATTTTTTAAAATGACAATGAAATTAAAAACTTTCCTTGACCCCATATGCCCCCTCCATCTGTCATTCTATTTCCTCCTCTACTTAACCTTCTTTAATTTTTTTTTTAGATTTGTTTTTTTTGATGTGGACCATTTTTAAAGTCTTTATTGAATTTGTTACAATATTGAGATTTATGTTTGGTTTTCTTGGCCACGAGGCATGTGGGAACTTAGCTCCCCAACCAGGCATCAAACCTGCACCCCCCACATTGGAAGGCGAAGTCTTAACCACTGGACCTCTCGGGAAGTCCCTACCTTCTTTAAACAGTGGTCCCTTCTCACTGTCTTTCCGTCCTCCTTTTTTTCTGAATCCACCTACCACTCCTCCAAGCCAGTCTTACCAAGTTCACTAAAATCTTCCTGTGGCTTTGAGACCCCAAAGACAATTTTCAGTCTTTTCTTCCTTGGCTTCTCCTCAGCTTTTGACATTGTTAATTGTCCCTTCCTTGAAATGTCTTTTCTTCCTTCAACTTCCATAACATCCCACTCTTTCATCTTTGCCTTCTACTTTTCCTCCTACTATTTTCCCTCGTCAGTCTCCAGTGTGAGTTCCTCTTCCTCTGTGGGTTCTTCAGCCTCTGCCCGTCCCTAAGTGGTTATGGTCTCTCTTATTCTAGCCTCAGTCTGCTTCTCTTCTTACTCTCCCCTGTCCCTTGGTTCAGCCCAGTGACTCTGTGGCCTCCTTTATCATCCCATGCTGAAGACCAATAATTTAGTGCCTCCAGCCCAGACCTCTCATCTGGGCTCCAGATGCATACACTGTACATTGCCTTCTCCACTTACATTTCCCATAGGCCTCTCAAAGACCATATGTTCAAAAATAAGCTTATCATATTTCCCCATAAACTAGCTTTTCTCCCCATTTCTCTCTTTCAGTGAGTGGCACCGCTCTCTATCCAGTTGCCCAAGCTAGAAACTTGAGAATCTTCCTTCACTTCTCCCTTATCCGATCAATGATCAATTAACAAGCCTTGTCAATTATTCCTCCTATAAACCCCTCAAATCTATTCACTTCTGTTCATTTCCACTGTCACTACTCTCTTAATAGGCCTGTTTGTTTCCAAACTCCCTCCCTCCCTGCAGGATAAAACCCTGGAGCATGTTGGGTGGGCCCTGGAGGGACAGGTTGGGCTCCTCTGTGATCTGGCCCCTCCCACCTCTCTGACTGGTCACCTTCTCTTCCCTCCAGGCACACTGCTCCACTTTCAGTTTCCAAAAATGCAGGGCCCTTTCTTGCCTTTGGGCCTTTGATCCTGCCACTCACCATGGCTGGAATAATCTTCACAGCCTTTAGTTCTCTCAAGATTGGAGTCATCTCTGCGCACTGTGTCCATGAACTACTTATTTGCCTGTCTGTCTCCCCTCCAGGGTACAAACTCCTTGAGAAGAGGACGGTATCTCCTGGTTCACAGCTGAATCTCTAAGGCTTTAAGACCAGCAGAAGATAGATGCCAGACAGAGACTTGCCGGATGGATTAGTGACTCGCTTGGGTCTGATGCACATCTGTGACAGCCTGTTAAAGCAGGGTCCTCAGAGTTGCTGAGTACCCTTTTTAAGCACCCCTTTGCTGATATCTCAGCACCTGCTCTGAACATTCTTTCCACTATTATCAAGCCCCAAGCTCTGGGATACAGGTGAGAAGAGGTGGGATGCCCTCCCTTGGAGGGAACCTAGATTCTCGATTTTTTAAGAAGGTAAAGTCTGCCAGTTCCTTCCCTCATCCATTTACTTTTCCACCTCTCAGTGTTTCTCTGTCCTCACCCACTTTTCCTTCCCTTCTGTCTCAGAAGAGCAGGGGTCCCTCCTTCTAACCAAGATTAACCCCTCTGTTGAGACCCTTGATCCCCTGCCTTTCGGGGATGGTAATTCACCAATTCTCCCTTTTCTCCTCACCTACAAATGCTTCCTGTCTGTGGTCTCATTCCTTCCAGCATACACACAAGCATACACAGGTCTCTTTTCTCTTGAAAACCTCCCTCTTTATGGCCTCCTCCAATAGCCTTTGCTGGTGAACTTTTTTTAAAAGGGACTTTCTAACATCAAAAGGAAATAACAAGTGTTGGCGAGGATGTGGAAAAAATTGGAAACCCCTGTGCACTGTTGGTGGGAATGTAAATTGGTGTAGCCACCATGTAAAAGAGTATGGCAGTGCCTCAAAAAATTAAAAGTTTTGATTTTAATTGATCACGTGATCCAGCAATCCCACTTCTGAGCATTTATCTGAAGAAAATAGAAACACTAATTTGAAAAGATATTTGCACCCCCGTGTTCATTGCAGCATTATTTACAATAGCCAAAAGATGGAAATAATTGAAGTGTCCATCCATGGACAAATGGATAAAGAAGCTGTGGTGTATATATACAATGGAATATCGTTCAGCCGTAAAATAGAATGAATGTAAACTTGACATTAGGGACAACATGAATGGACCTTGAGGGCATTATGTTAGGTGAAATGAGTTAGAGAAAGACACATACTGTATGCTCTCTCCTACATATGGAATAAAAAAAAAAAAAACAGAAAACCTCATATAAAAAGAGAACACATTGTGGTTACCAGAGGCAGGGGGAATTGGAGGAAAGTGGGCAAAAGGAACCTTCCAGTTATAAGATAAATAAGTACTACGTAATGTACAACATGATGATTTTAGTTAACACTGCTGTATGGTATATTTGAAAGTTGCTAAGAGAGTAGATCCTAAAAGTTCTCATCACCAGGAAACAAACAAACCTTTTTTTGTACCCATATGAGATAATGGATAATTAAACTTATTGTGCAAACATTTCATAATATATTAAGTCAAGTCGTTATGCTGAACAACTTGAACTTGTACAGTGCTATATGTCAATTATATCTCAATAATAGTGAAAGAAAAAAATAAAGAGGAAGGAGGCAGCAAAAAAGACATAGGGAAAAAAAAAAGACTTTCTGTTACACTTCTTGCCTCCGTTGTTTTCACCACCCTCTTGCTCCTTCCTCCTTGCCTCCCACTTCAGTTCCCCACCGAAAATGTTCTCTTTAAGGTCACAACGACCTTCTCCAGCCCCAAATCCAGGCTTACCCCTACACTCTACTGACACAGATGTCCCAGGTTTTCTGCCTCACCTTCCTCGTGATCCAACAAGAGTTTATTGAGGACTATTCTGTATGCAGCCTTGTGCCTAGGGATGAGGGGTGACCCAAAGTATAAGGTGGGGTCCTCGAACTTGCAGATGCAATTAAGATAAATACCCCCAAACAGCGTGGAACAGTGGATGGCAGAATATAAATAAGTGCTAAATTTTGTGGCACAGCCTATACTTCCTATCAGGGATGTAGGAGAACAACGAGGCTTGACAGCCAAGGAAGTAGACCTAGAGGCTGTCACACAGAGTGAAGTAAGTCAGAAAGAGAAAAACAAATATCGCATATTAACGCATATATGTGGAATCCAGAAAAATAGTACAGATGAACCTATTTCCAGGTCAGGAATAGAGACGCAGAGAATCTCTAGAGATCTCTAGAGATACAGAGAATGGACGTTGTGGACACAGCGGGGGAAGGGGAGGATGGGATGAACTGGGAGATTAGGTTTGACATAAATACACTACCATGTGTAAAATAGATATAGCTTGTGGGGACCTGCCGTGTAGCACGGGGAGCTCAGCTGGGTGATCTGTGATGGCCTAGACGGGTGAGATGGGGGGCATGGAATGGGAGGGAGGTCCAAGGGGGAGGGCATATATGTATACATACAGCTGATTCACTTTGTTGTACAGCAGAAACTAACACAACATTGTAAAGCAATTATACTCCAATAAAAAAAATCTAATAAATGACTTTGTTCTAAGCTAAAGAAATAAAAAGGAAATGCTAGTCAAGTTTAAGGTGTGAGCAAGGCTACACTGTGTATAATGGGCAGGATTTGCGGGGGTGGGAGTAGGGTTAGGGAGCAAGGGCCTAGTTAGTGTAAGACATGAGCAAAGGGCTCCCATCCAAGCTCCGTTCAGATTTTTTTCTTCACGCTAAAGTGTAAATGACTGACGAGCTTAAAATGTAACCTATAAGTTGTACTTGCATTTTACACTAAAGCCTTCAACTAAGAGGATGCAGCCCTTATGATAGATAGAATTCATCTACCCTGAGTTGGAACAGAATATTAGAGTAAAAAACCACATACTCATTCTTTACTCTCTGGCTGTTTGGTTTGCCAGTTTTCCTATAGAGGAACTATGCACAAATATGTCAGCTCTGTTTTGCAGATATTTTCCTTGATCTGAGGTCAGAACCCGGTCTCAGCCCGCCTCAGCACACACAGCCTCCCAGCCTCCCAGCGGGCTGTTTGTTCTCAGTGTTTGATGTCAATCTCTGTTCAGTGTGCTTTTATACCCCAAGTGTTATTTTAATCCAAACCATGCTTTAAAATCCTCTCTTATTTTGGCAAAATGGCTTTCTCATGTATTGCAAGTAATGATCATATCAGATACTCATGTGTCTCCAAATGCTTGGCATACAATTGCTCTGCTTAATCGTTCACAACAACCCTGTGAAGTAGGTTCTGTTGTTATCCCCATTGACACATGAGGAAACTGAGGCACAAATGATGAAAGAACGTGTCCAAGTTAAATACCTTGCTGTGACGTTAGGGAGACAGGGTTTCACTCAGGAGGTGGCGGTGGGGCTGTTTGGCTTCCTCTTGCTGGCAATTCATGCTGCTCTGCCAGCTTCTGATGGCTGCTGGCAGTGGCTGTGGAGCTCCTGCAGTTTTATTTTATTTTTTAATTTTAAAAGATGAAGTATAGTCGATTTACAATGCGTTAGTTTCAGGTGTACAGCAAAGCGATTCCGTTATATATACATACATATCTTTTTTTTCAGATTATTTTCCCTTATAATTTTAAAATATCGAGTATAGTTCTCTGTGCTTACAGTAGGTCCTTGTTGGTTATCTATTTTATATATAGTAGTGTGCCTGAAGCTTTAGAAATGCTTGCCTTTCACTAGTGTAATGACAGTTTGTAGTATGTAACCTATAACAGAGCTTCTCAAACCATCTGTGTTGAAGGACTAGCTTTATTTTATTTTTAAAAATTTCCAAACCACTGAGTGACAACACTTTTTAAATTGCTATAAAAGTTTCTAAACACTTTCAACTTCTATATTTGTGGTAGATTAACAAGGAGCAATTTGCAGATTAGCACCAGTTCAAGGACTATATTTTGAGTAGCACAAGTGCATATCATCACCAAAATCAGTTTCATGCTTTTAGAATTTCATTTCTTTCATTCAATAATATTTGTTAAGTGCTTACTACACAGCAGGCAATAAACCAGGTGCAATAAACGAGAACATTAAGGCCTTCTCAAAGCTAACATTCTAGCAGGGGAAGCAGACTTGGAAAAACTCACTGCAGATTAATTAGTTTTTTTTAGATAAATGCTAAGAGGAAGATTAGAGTACTCAGAGTTCATAGCAGGGTGTCCCAAGCTAGCCTGACAGGTTAAGGAATGTTTCTCTAGGGAATCTTCAATCTTAGAGCAGAAAGAGAAGCAGGGGGTGCGAAGCTCATAGTGGGGAAAAAGGCTTCTGAGCAGAAGGGCCTATGCAAGGGCCCTGAGGCAGAGAGACAGATGGGAGACTGCTGAAATAAAGTCCTGCAGCTCTCTAAAGGTCATGCCAAGGGTTTTACGTTTAATCTTAAGAGCTATGGAAAGCTCTGGAAGAGTTTTAAGCAGGGGGTAAAATGGTCAGATTAACCTTTTAAAAAGAACACTTACTTTCCCATTAATTTAAACACAGTGAGTTTTCATAACAATTGCAATGGGGAATTAACAATCTATTATAGAAATTTTCACATATGAACAAAAAGTTTGGGGCTGTTCTCATATAGCAAGGGTTATGGTGATTCCTGAGCCTGGAAGAACACATCACGGGGACAGTCACATCTCCGAAGAGGTCAGTACGTTCTACCTCTGCGCCCTTCCCTCAGCCGCGCCATCCTCTCAAGCAGCATCTTAAGGAGAGCAGCTGTGGGAGGTATGTGACTAAACTGCACCCACTCCTCGTTCTTCTGCACTAACACAACCACACTGTAGTTCAAGTTAGCCGTGCGCCCAGCTAAAACTCATTTTTTAAGCCTATTGAGAGTGACCACGTGACCCTGTCCTGGCCAATGAGAAGACAGCAGAGATATGCTTAGCGTTCAGGGAAACCTTTTGCTTTCCAGGTAAGAGGAGACCACTGTCTGGCTAGTATGGCCTTGTCCCCTTCTTCCTTCCTTAAAAATGAGTCCCAGAGGTGCTGCAGCTACCTTGCCACCATGAGACAACAAGTACAAGGAAGAAATCCAACATGGTAAGGTTGGTGGAGCAGAAAGGAAAACCTGAGTCTTGCCTGACTCGGCCTGGACCGCCCACTTCCGGTCTCCTCGTTCTGTGAGAGAAATAAAGCTCTGTATGTTGAAGCCGCTGTAAGTCTGGTTTTTTGATTCTGGCAGTTGAAAGTAATTGAGCTTTCCAACTGGAAATGGATGGTCCACAGAATCAGATCAAACTGCATAGCACAGTATTCTCCCCCCCCCGTGACTGTTCCCATCTTTGGACATTTAGATATTTCAAAGGAAAAAGGCTTTGCTTTTCTTTCTGACATCCGGTCACCCTTCTCACCGGGAGCTGTAACTGGATAAGTAGCTCTACCTTGTATCCTTTGTTTCCTAAAAGGGGAAGGGCAGGCAGTGAGGCTTCGGGTGGAAAATGCTGATATACTACACCACATCAGAATGTGCTGTTCTCATTTATTTTTTAATACAAACCCATCTTTGCATGTGGGCACTGGCAAAGAACTGATGGTTATGAAATATTGGGCGACGGTGGTAATATAGGAGGTAAGTGACACACAGCAAAGGAATCTTGTCTTCAAATTACACAGAATGCAAACCCATTGTGGTTCATGACATAGCTCCCACGTTTTTTCCGTATTTATCCAACAGGGCTCCAGTGAAATAGAGCATGCATTCCATTTGTTAAGTGAACATGTAAAATTAGGGGACTGAGTTGTGTAAAGCGGCATGTAAAAGTCATGGGAAGGTACAGCCTCCGGCCTGCGACTGCTGCCTGCTGATCACTTCCTTTGTTACCATTGAGCTCTGGTGAGGACCAATACGAATGGTTTATACAACATTCAGGGATGAAGTTCAGGAAGTGGTTGTCACAAATGATGGATGCTACAGTTACTATATTCGGCACCAAAGGGATTCATTTATCTTTACAGACATACAGGAGCAGAAAGAGTGCATTCAAAGGTAGTCTTCTGGGCAGAGAAGACATTGCAATTCTAGCCACACACTGTCAAGAAACCCATATGTCTACAATGTAAAGGGCTTTTTAAGATTATAAGCTGTCTTTCAAGCAAAACACCCTCTACTAAAAATAATTCTATTTGATCACAGTAGGAAGAATGCTACTGGTTGCTATCTCAGGAGCAAAGATAGACTCAAAACACTATCATCTCTCATGCCCACAAAAGGACCCCAGGAAGGGCTATCTGTCAAAGGAGAGATGTTTCAAAGGAATACATACACTACTGGGGTGGCCAACTGAAAATATATAATACTAAAATATGTGTGTAATGAAATCTCCTTGGCTTATAATGAGGGTAAAATCCCCCTGATGGGGTCTCGCTGAAACTCCAAATTAAGAGACTGAAGCTGAAATCCCTATGACCTTGAGGCAGCAGCTGAAGACTTTAATGTATGTTCATTTTCAGTCACTAAATGTTTGTAACATCTGGAGCATGATTAATGCCTAAAAAGGTTGAAGAACTTCTAATGACATTAATAGCCATTGGTTACACTGAAGAGTGGTCCTGCTGCCAGAAAAACAAATGACCAGGCACTTAAAACCTCTATCAGGGTGGATAAAGGCATTTTGCCAAATTTAGTCACCTCTTGGAAACCGTGTGGTCAGTTTTCTGAACTATATTTGAACTCCAGAAGTCCATAGTTGTTTCCCTGGGTAAAACAGCCTTCCTGGTATTTCAAGGAAATTTAAAGATCTTTGGAAAGTCTAAAAAGTTCCATGATCCCAATTTTGGAAAAGGAGAAATACTATAAATACATGTACAGAAAAATACACTAGAAAAAAATTTTTAAGTTAACAGCAGTTACATGGGGTAGCAGAATTACTATTTGTTAGGCATCTCATATTTCCTGAATTTTCTAATATGAACATACATTATTTTTATAACCGGAAAAGTTTATAAACCATTTTTAAGAAGGAAAAGACTTCTGAAAAAGCAGGTAACTTTCTACAGAGGAGAAAGATGAGTTGATTCTACTTTTGCCACTCATTAGCTGTGTAACCTTGGTACTAGAGGTAACACTTATATAAGATTAAGTGAAATGGTATATATAAAGCACCCACAGTACTCAGAAGCATATAGCAGATGCTTAATAACTGGTAGTCTGCATCATTATTCTCGCTCAAATCATATTCAGTGTTCAAAACCATATTCAGATAGCACCAGGTATAAAATTCTATTTTGATGGGAAATTTACCTGAATTTCGAGGTGAAAGAAAACTGTCAAGAAAACAGGATAAAATAATATTCCTCGTATAGCTCCAAAGCCTGGGATTCCATGGCAAGGAGAGAGATAATAGGAGGGGGATGTGACAGTGTTGACAGGGTGCCAGTGTTGGGGACCAGAATCAGGCTCCCTTTCACCTCCCACTGGCTTCCAGACAGATAAAAATTGTGAGACTCTCATGAACATTTGTCAGGGATCCCCGTGCCCGGGGTCAGGTGCAGTGACGTGGGACATAGCAACTGCCATGGCCGCAGCTGTTGGCCGTCAGCCCTGCCAGAGCTATTTCAGGTTTCTCCAAGCGTTCCTTGCCCCACTAAGCAAAGCTTCCAGAAATGCTTGCACTATTCAAGGACGAAAAGGCCCTTATGGCCTCCATTCCTAGGAGGCCAGCCTTCTGCTCACTTAGCCACAGTGAGGGTAAGGTTTCTCTCCCGGGTGGGGAGAGACTGTCTATGCCCCCAGGCCAGAGCTTTCGGGGAACAGAAACTTACACACGCTCCCTCCAAGTCCGAGCCCTTTGCGAAGATTTTCTGCGTAAATTTTCCAGTTGTTTTCAGCTAAATATATCTAGTATGAGCTCTCTCCTTGCAGTGCAGGTAGTGAGGCAGTGTTTCCAAAGTTAAGTAATAATAATACTAATAGTGCACATGGATTACCCCTTCCTTTGTGCCTATGTTGTGCTAAGCAGCTTCTATATTGCTGCATTTATTTCTCACAACAACCTTGTGAGGTCTGTACAGTTATTGTCACTATTTTATAGATCGCTAGCCCCAAATTTATGTCAGCCCACAGCTGCTTTGTAATGCATACATGCCTGGGAGCATCCTTGACTTACTTTCTCTGTCTTGTAAAATTTCTCAAATGATTACCAGTTTAAAATGTGCACGTTTGGGTCCTTATGGATTCAAAGGAACAATCCTCGTTAGATTCCTTGTTTCCTCTACGACCCTGCCCCAGTGAGCCTGAGTACTTTTCTCGATGACCCTACATCCCGGGTTCTGATATGAGTCCTTTATATCATGTCCCTGAAGAGTGAATCTCTAAGTTGTTGGCCTCAGTTCTCTTCTAAAAGCTGTAATACTCTTTTTTATGGCCTGGGGAACAAATGTACTTTCATAATGACCAAAAGATAGCATGGGATAGAGAACTGGCCAGAACCATATGCAATGAATTTTTTAGTGTAAGAAGAGCCCCGTGGCTCCCATTACTCATTTATCACGCAGGCGTCCACCGGGCAACAGCTGACAAGTGCAAAATGATGCTCTGCCCGTTACCAGACCGTTGGGACTCTCAACGCAGACCGTCCCCTGCAGCCCCTCCTCTGTTCTCCCTTCTGCCGCCACCCCTCAAACGCTGTTCTTGGCAAAACATATGGGAGCCACTCGGGCTTACTCCCTTCCTTCCAACGTCCAAGTCACGTTGACAACAGGGGATTTACAACTGCCCCAAATGGAGCATTTTGCTCTCTTTTGGATTATTCCAAGTTTGGGGCCTGTTAAAAGTTTTGTAACTACATAAATATTTATCCGGAGTTTTGGTTACTATATAAACTTAACAAACATGACACTGGACCCAAATGCTGTAAGTCACATGAAAGTCTTCCAGTCAAGAAAGGGGGATACTAATAAAGGACTTTGGAATTGATTATTTTTATCACGAAATAGTCTTACTGCTATTTTTATGCTGGGCTTTTAAAGTACCAAAATGTGTTCATCCTTGACTCTACATAAATATTCAGACCTCACTCACTGCCCATCAGCCAACTTGCTGAAACGTGCCCCTGGATCACGGAGACCTGGGGGAGAACGTGCAGGGTGCAGTACAAGGCTTCACCCTTATTTTATTACTAATTTATTTGGGGGGGGGGGGGCGTGAGGCTTTCGGGATGTTAGTTCCTGGACCAGGGATTGAACCCATGCCCTCGACAGTGAAAGCAAAGAGTCCTAACCACTGGACTGCCAAGGAATTCCCAAGGCTTCACCTTTATAAATGAACTGGCTAACGGTGGGAACCTGAGGGCAAAAAATGCTACTCTGAGCTTTGTCACCTGTGAGGGCAAGAGATATGACTTTGTGTTCAAATGTCATATGTTTACATTTGTTAGTGGGTTCTTTTTTTTTAAATGTATGTATGTATGTATTTTTTTGGCTGCATTGGGTCTTCGTTGCTGCACATGGGCTTTCTTTAGTTGCGAGCGGGGGGCTGCTCTTCGTTGTGGTGCACGGGCTTCTCATTGTGGTGGCTTCTGTTGTTGCGGAGCACAGGCTCTAGGTGTGCAGGCTTCAGTAGTTGTGGCGTGCAGGCTAAGGAGTTGTGCCTCGCGGGCTCTAGAGCGCAGCCTCAGTAGTTGTAGCGCATGGGCTTTGTTGCTCCGCGGCATGTGGGATCTTCCTGGACTAGGGCTCGAAATTATGTCCCCTGCGTTGGCAGGTGGATTCTTAACCACTACGCCACCAGGGAAGCCCTGTTAGTGGGTTCTGGTTGACACTTACGGATGCCAGGTAGAAAGAGCTGAGACGTTTAATGCCCCAGATAGTGATTATTACGGGTAGGCTCTAAAGTACTCAGACCTAGGACGGGACATGTCGCTCATGAAAAATGTGAGGGGAAATATTGTGCATTCTTTTCCTAACCCTCTGTTTGCCGTGAAGTTAACTCTCCACATGCAAGGGGTGCAGTTTGTGTTTTATGTTCTTCAGAGCTGTGGTCTCTGGAGGGAGGTCTCTGGCAGGGCTCCCCGCTCCTCTGTAGAAACTAGTTGGTCTCGCGAGAGGGTAATCAGCTCGGGTTAGAGCCTGCTTCCTCCACCCTGGCCTGAATCCATCTCCTCCACCTTTCTTCAGCTCCCTGTCACCACATCCTGTGGACTGAGCAAGGAAGGACACTCTTTATTGCTTTGCAGATGATCAGACTGGAACCAGTTTTTCTGAGTTTGATATTACATCATTAAAGGAAGCTTCAGCTGTAGCTTCAGCTCGAGGTGAAATGGGGCAGGTTTGCTGGCTTCATAAACTCTGGAAGAATCTTATTTACTGCCCCAAGAAGGAGATAACAGAGCAAGCCCTGGAAATTTTGTAGAACACTGCTCTGGTAAAGCTTACAGTCGCTCTGCTGGGGCTTCATTTCTTTAAGGGACTGAGTTAGTGGGCAACTGCTGTTCTTGGAATGTTATTATCCCCATTCTGTACATAAGTAAATGTTGACAGCAAGTGGTTTAATATGACTTGCTCCAAATTTTATAGCAAGCCAAGATTATAGTTAGAGAAAAACTAGCTGGAATTTCTGACTGTCAAACCCATACTTTAGCCAGGAGACTCAGCTCTAAATAGACATGTTTTAAATGGGCACTAGCAAAATCTGAGAGAAACAATGTTGCAGAATCTAGTATCCTTCAGAGCCTTTGGATGGAAGTTATCAAAGCTCACTGCTAACATTTTAACTCCCTCACCTCTGCATGGACCTCCTAGGAGGTGATGAATCATTTTTCCTTTCCCCCTCTGAGGACCTGCCAGGCAGAGAGGTTTAGCAACTTAGCTAAGGATAGAGGTAGAACCATGACCAGACTCACCTCCTGACTCTAGATAAGAACTTTCCCAATGATGCTAGAAACTGACCAGATGAGTTCAGAGAGACTATTGCGTATCTGCGATGATTCTGTATTGTATTGTGTCTACTTGGTTTAGCTGGAATGGTTTCCCAGAATCCCCTTCTCTGTATGGTTCTGGGTTAGAGTTGGCCCAAACAGAAACGGGGGCGAGATTTGGAAGGTGGAAGTAAAGCAACAGCCATTACTTAGTGAAGATCATTGTGGTTTCATGTGGTGACAGACAGATGGGAAAGTGCTGGTGGGTTCCAGTGTGTCCTTGCTCTTTCCCATTCCATGCCCAGCAACTCTCTCTTTCTGTCTTCCTTTCTTTCCTTCTTTTTCCACCACTTTATTGAGGTATGATCGACATACAAAAATCTTCACATATTTAATGTATACTACTTGATGAGTGTAGAGATAAGTATATACCCATGAAACCATCACCATAATCTATGTCATAAACATGTCTGTGACCTCCAAAGTTTCTTCACACCCTCTTTATTTTATTATTATTGACATTACTGTTGTTGTTTTGTGTGATATTTGGTGTTATTAAAACATTAAGATCTACCTTCTTAGCCAGTTCCTAAGTATACAATACAGTATTGGTAATAGTAGGCACTTTGCTGTACAGGAGACCTCTAGGACTTCTTCATCTTGTATAATGAAACTTTGTACCTTTTGACTAATGTCTGCCCCCAGCCCCTGGCAACCACCATTAGACTCTCTCCAGCAATTCTTTCTGACAGTTGGTCCAGTGGCCCCAGGCTCAACCACCAGACGCAAGCAATCATTCTCCATGGACTTCTCTACCAACTCTTCTTTCACAGTTCTATTCCAGCAACTGCATGTACCTGGCTGCCCCTATTTCTGGCAAACTTTGACTGGTCCGTTCACACCAGTGCTTCAGGAGAGCTGGTTAATCACCAGTCCTCCGGTTCCCCATTAGGTATCCCTACTTCCCCGGCTTCTCCCATAATTGCCCGATACATTCTGTGATGCTCACAGTGGTTCTGCTTTCCCCACTGAAATCTGACTGATGGAGAATCAACGTGGTGCACTGCAGGAGCTGCAGAGGAATATGAGGGAGTCCCTGCCCTCAAGGGACTTCCAGCTCAATGGGGAGGTGGAACACTTTAACACAGCCAGCTGGGGACTCGTGACAGCTCACAGATCAAGTGACAAACGCATGATGTGCTCATTGCCTTGACGTCCTTGCAGCCTGAGGTGTCCAGTGTCTTTTGGTGCCAGGCATGAGGAGCTGATTCGGGATGGACACGGTCAGCATTGTTCACGACTGGTGGCCACATTTAGTCTGAGCGGATACAGACCTTTCCCTCTGTTCCATCCAGACTGTAGGCTCCTTATCAACATAAAAAACGGAAAGAAAGTTACTTACATACAGGGTGAAAATTTAGAGTACAGTTGAACACGAATGCTGACACTGAAGATTTCCCATCCAACCAACAGAAATTCCCCTGGCTCGCCACACTTGGGTAACTTGAGCTCTGGAATTCCAGCCTCGGTGAACCCATATCCACAAATTTGCTGGAGTTATGAAACTTAGTGAGAGTACTGTTTTTCTATTATTCATTCCCAGTATGTTCTGTCCTGAGCCGACACCACTGAATTTATTTCCCCCACATGTTTAACCCTCTGCATGTTGACCACCTTTTGGTATCAGCCAAAAGAAAAACAGATCAAAGCATGCGTTCCTGGTTTTTACACAAAATAAATTTTATTCCTAACTTGTCTGGAAACTTCCCCACTCACTCAGTCTGTTGTCTCTTTTTGCTGGACCTCAGTTTCCTTCTGTTAAAAGCAGTTACTAATACCTCCTTGGGGAGGTATGAGCACCAATGCTGGCCGACAAATCCAGGTAAGACCCCTGGGTGAAAGGTGATAGGGAAGCACAGCAGCAATAGGGATGAACAGCCCCTGGAAAAGTCCAGTCCTCAGCTCTAAGCACTACCACAAGCTTCCAGAAGCTGCTTGGGAGCTGAGGTTTTATTTTGCAAATGTGTATCTACATGCCTGTGTGTCTGGAGTGTCGACTCCAAAGACCTAAGAATACAGTAAATGCCATCATAGGTAGCTCCAAGCAATCTGTCCTGTTTGTCTTGGCATATTATGGGCTGTCACCCAAAGGATTCCAGCCCACTTTCTGTTTCCATGTTCTGCTGACACGGGGCAAAGAAGGAAAAGAAGCCAAGGAGTAGGATCAGACAGAAAGCTGTGTCTACTCAGTAAAGAGAGGGAAATTGTGGCGATGCTGTAAGATGAAGAAAACAGACTCTCACATAAGGGCAGGGCTCAAGCGAAGAAACTCGGGAAGGAAAGCAGGAATCTGAAGAGGGACACGAGGATAAGAAGCCAACATCGAGAGACATGATGCAGTGGAAGCGCGGAGTCTTAACCCTCTGGACCGCCAGGGCAGTCTCCATAACTCTTCCTTTCTATTGTAAAATGTGATCAAACATTTTGATCCTTTCTATCCGGATCCTTTCTATCTGCTGCTCTATCTCCCCCCCGGAGTTGTCCTTGTCTGCACCATCATATTTGCCCTCAGCTTGTGGGAGAGGGGAGGAGTGAAAGAAAAGCCCCGGATGAGCAGTTTCTTTTTAAGCAGGTGATGTGGGAATTACACACACCACTGGCCCTCACAGTCGAGAACGTGGCCACGGAGCCACATCGAACGGTGGGGGGATGGGAAATGAAGCCCCTGGCTGGGTGGGGGTGTGTGGGTCTCAGCTCCATTATCAGGAGAGAAAGGGGCACACAGATCTGGGAAGACAAGGGCAGTCTGCTACAATAAGGAACTAGTAGGCTGTATCAGCCGGGACAGGGGAAATTATAGACCCTTGACCAGCCATTAGAAATATCATGGGAAGGGGAAAGCAAAAAGGTGACATCCTTAGGAATTGCATGTCCATTTGAAGGAAAAGACACCATCGGCAAATACCAGCCTGCCCTTCTTCTTTGGTTACAGCCCACTATTCTAAGGACCTTTGCCTCCAGGTGAACCGCTGCAGTGATTTCCAAACTTTTAAAAAAGCAGCCGCATTGATAAATGCATTCTTACATGGGATCCTAGTTATAAATAAGAAAACAAAAGGGCTGCTCTGGCTGAAACAGAGGAGAGGGCCCAGAGCTCCAGCTACCTGCTCTGGCTGTCATGGCACATTAGAGGTCAACGCCCAAGGGGTATGATGTCCACTTGAAGGTTTTCCCACAGAACAGTGAGGCTCCAAGAAACCCAGTTTGAGGACCCCTGAGCTGTGGGAAGCAGCTCAGGGGAAGCAACAGGGCCCAAAGCTACTAGCAAGGATAATTTCATCACAGCTAAACTAGGACCACTCTGAACCTTGTAACAATGAAGTCATGCTCCAGACCCTAGAAGTGGCAAATCTGAACTTCACTCATTTTCTGAGTAAGGTCTTCTGTAAACCCTATTCTGTGGTAGCAATGACTCATTTCATTTATTATTACAAAGGCTTGTGTATTTTGGGGGGGGTTTGTTTTTGTGATATTGAGGTGGCTACATTTATGATTGATTTAGTTAACAACACAACCCCCCAACTATAACACGGTTACCATGGGAAAATATCATCCACTTTATGAAGGGGTTCCATGGACTGCACAGTGACAAAACCCCTTGTGGGACAAGGTCCACCTTGACCCTGAGGCAGGTGCAGATCCGGGTAAAGGGCACGAGCTGGCTGGTCGGAGCACCGTTATTACCAGCACCCAGTGCCCAGTGATTTTCTCACCTCTTATGGTGAAATATAAAGGAAGAGAGGGGTGTGTGAAAGAGAAGATCCAGAAGTTCAACTTAGGACTAAATTATGGATGACATCAAAAGAAGCCTCGAGAATGTACAGAAGCCCATAATCCCAGTGCCTGGTCAGCAGAGGCGCCAGAGGTTCAGCTGGGGTAGCAGACAAACGTGGCATGGGAGGGGGAGGTGGGCCAGCTTCCTCAAGCGGCGTCAGTGAGCAATGACACCTCCCACCGCAACTGTCTCCAACAGCTATCATGCGTTAAGAAAGGGGGGTAAAAGCGCCTGAACCTAGCTAAGAGAGCAGAGTATTCCTGACAAGAGTAAATAGAAGGGCTCGGTAGTAAACCAGAAATGAGGTCCCAGTTTTCCTCTTACACCTCCTTCATACCAGATCAAGTTCCGTGACACCCAATCCATCCCCAAAGGAATAATCTTCCCACTTAAGCCCTGTGTTAAATGAGCAAAACATCATAGAGTGTTGCAAATTGTTAAAGGACACCTTGTAAAAAACCCAACAGAAAGACGGGCAAAAGACTTGAACAGGCAATTCACTGAGACTGTGAATATACAATCAAAAAGAAGTCCAGGCTAATTATTCCTCAGAGAACTGCAAAGACAGACCTCAGTGAGACACGTACGAATTAAGAACGCTGACAACACCAGGTGTGGGCGAGGAGGTAAAGCTACAGGAATTCTTTCACATTCCTAGTGGGAATGTAAATTGGTATAATGACTTTGGAAACCCATTTGGCATTTTGTTGTAAAGTTCAACATGCATATAACTAGGACTTAGCAGTTTCGCCCTGGGTATATATTCTACATCAGGTTTTTTCCCAAACAGGCTCCTGTTAGCAGATCATAAACCTAATTGAGTGGTACACAACCAACATTTTTTTTTTTTTTTTTTTTTTTGCGGTACGCGGGCCTCTCACCGCTGTGGCCTCTCCCGTTGCGGAGCACAGGCTCCGGACGCACAGGCTCAGCGGCCATGGTTCACGGGCCCAGCCGCTCCGCTGCACGTGGGATCCTCCCGGACCGGGGCACGAACCTGCGTCCCCTGCATCGGCAGGCGGACTCTCAACCACTGCGCCACCAGGGAAGCCCCACAACCAACATTCTTAACAAACAAAATAGAATACAACAGAGTAGAAAAACTTAGAGGACATTTTCTGTAGTAAGGGTAAGTTTTGTTTCATAAATTGTTTCACATGTGTGTGCACCCATGTGTGTGTGAGTTGCGATGTGATTTTCATGGTTGATAAATGAACCAGGCAAGACACCTGTTGAGGAGCAGAATGTTTTATCCTGGGATCAGCCTTTGAATGTTAACGCAGAAAAGGTTTCCAGAATAAATTCACCCAAGTTAGTAACAGGCCATGTTCCCTGTCTACATTTCTTGACTAAAATAGATTATTTTCTTCAAATTGTATTTTTGCACAAACCCATTTTTACCAGTGGGAGTACAGCATGTGCCATCTGGACCAGGCTCTTCTGAGGACACAATTCATTAGCTGCCCTCACTCTCAAAATGCAATTGAAATGGATGCATCCTTTAAACTGAATACAAGCAATGGCTTCCAGGCATGTGTTTGACTCAATTAATTCATGAAGTACTCATGATTACTTATTACTGAGAATAAAGTAAAATTAGCCACATAGAAGCCCAGGAAATGTATCTGCCATAAAGTATTAAGTGTCTCTACAGTACAGCAAACTTTACTGTCTTGAAAACCATTCCTAGTCCCAAGGACTTACTGGGATAAAAGCATCAATTGTGAACTATTCGGCTTGCAAAGGTGGAACAAACTTTCATATCTTTGTGTTACAGATTGAATTGTTTCCCCTCAAAATTTATGAGCTAAGCCCTACTACCTCAGAATATAAACTTATTTGGAAATAGAGTCACTGTAGATGTAATTTGTTAAGACAAAGTCATACTGGAGTCGGTGGGCCCTTAATCCAATATGACTGGTGTCCTTCTATAAAGGGGAAATTTGGACACAGACATGCACACAGGGAGAATGCCATGTGAACATGAAGGCAGAGATTGGAGTGATGCAGCAGAAACCAAGGAATGCTAAAAACTGCCAGAAAACCACCAGAAGCTATGCAAGAGGCATGGAACAGATTCCCCCTAATAGCCTTCAGAAGAAATCAACCCTATTGATATCTCAGTTTTGGATTTCTAGTTTCCAGAACTATAAGACAATGATTTCTGTTACTCTAAACCACCCAATTTGCAGTACTTTGTTACAGTAGTCATAGCAAACTAATACTTTGGATCATTAAGATTTAGGCAAATGCTTTATCTCCTATTTAAATACTAAATATTATAATTACAACTCTGTAGGTTTATAGTCAACATTTGAAATCAGGAGACCTGGAATAAAAGATTCTACTTTTAGTTGGCTGTTTAACCAATCAGTATCAGCTGCTTCAGTGTGATGAAGATTTCTTTGCATTAAAAATAGGCATAGGGGGCTTCCCTGGTGGTGCAGTGGTTGAGAGTCCGCCTGCCGATGCAGGGGACGTGGGTTCGTGCCCCGGTCCGGGAAGATCCCACATACCGCGGAGCAGCTGGGCCCGTGGGCCATGGCCGCGGAGCCTGCGCGTCCGGAGCCTGTGCTCCGCAACGGGAGAGGCCACGACAGTGAGAGGCCTGCGTACCGCAAAAAAAAAGAAAAAAAAAAAAGGCATAGGGCCACCAGTTTAGAACTCAGATAAAAGACCTCAATTTTTTGTTTTTTGTTTTTTTGACCGCACCGCATGTGGGATCTTAGTTCCCCGACCAGGGCTCAAACCTGTGCCCCTTGTGTTGGAAGCGTGGAGTCTTAACCACTGGACCGCCAAGGAAGTCCCCAAAGACCTCAATTTGGAACTGGTCTTCCTGGTCCTGGGTGGTCCACGTTGAATTAATCTAGATCCACTTTCATACCCCCTACCTGTTCCCAGCCTTCCTTACCCCCAAAAGGCTAGTGTCATGCTTTCAAAAGCTACTTGGAAGAACTGGTAATTCTCTCCTGGTGCAATCACAAGTGAATGAATGGCTCATTGTTAAAGAAGTCATTCCGCTGAATAAGGCAATCTCTCCTTCAAACAAGGTTAGGGGTGTTGGACCAAACATTGTAATTAAGTCAAGTATTTGTCTACATTTCTTGTTATGCAGTTCAATGTATATAGGCGTTTCAAATGACTGAATTTGGGGTTCCATCAATGTTATTTACTTATTAAGACAAATGAATTTATAGATGAGTATGTAGTGAAGTATAATGATACTATCTTACTTTTTAAAAGGGTTCAAAGACATCTGAGATGTTTGAAAACAGACATTTTACAGAGGGTAGGAAAAGCAGCTAGCAATTTCCTGAATTGCTAAGAGCATCTTCTAGAGTTAAGTTACCAGTACAATTATACTTTCACTAGATGTCCAAATCCTATTTATCCGCTTATAATTTCTGTTGATTTGTGAGTAAGAAATAAAGATATAATTTATTGGCTAAGGCAGTCCTGTAATGAGTGGAACAAAACAGGATATGCTTGAGAAGTAATAAGCACTTGTCTTTGATTTCCAACACTCTGGTCAGGAAATCTGAACTGCTTGCGATTTAGATCTTTTGGAAAAGAAAAAAAAAAGTGTTGCTAGGGGTTCCTGAACTTTCTGCTGGGAGATGTTAGTTTTTTTGTTTGTTTTATTGTGGTGTAATATACATAAAACTTACCATCTCAACCTTTTTTTTTTTTTTTTTTTGGCGGTATGCATGCCTCTCACTGTTGTGGCCTCTCCCGTTGCGGAGCACAGGCTCCAGACGCGCAGGCTCAGCGGCCATGGCTCATGGGCCCAGCCGCTCCGTAGCACATGGGATCTTCCCGGACCGGGGCACGAACCTATGTCCCCTGCATCGGCAGGCAGGCTCTCAACCACTGCGCCACCAGAGAAGCCCTGGCACTTTTAAAAATACTATGCACTAAACATGGTTAATGACCCTGGGCCCAAATGGAAAGAAAGAAAAAAGGGCAGGATTCCCTTTCATTGAAAGAACTGAGTTGGGACTTCCCTGGTGGCACAGTGGTTAAGAATCTGCCTCCCTGGTGGCACAGTGGTTAAGAATCTGCCTCCCAATGCAGGGGACATGGGTTCGAGCCCTGGTCCGGGAAGATCCCACATGCCGCGGAGCAACTAAGCCCGTGTGCCACAACTACTGAGCCTGCGTGCCACAACTACTGAAGCCCACGTGCCCTAGAGCCCATGCTCTGCAATAAGAGAAGCCACCGCAATGAGAAGCCCGGGCACGGCAATGAAGACCCAATGCAGCAAAAATAAATAAACAAATAAATACATTAAAAAAAAAAAAAAAAAAGGACTGAGTGATAGCAGCGTGTGCAGTCTGTGATCTCAACGTGTCCGTAAACTCCCTCCTAATGCCTGACCCACGATGCTGGAGAGAAGCCGTGTCCCGCACCTGCAGCTGCCTCGTGAGGGCCCCAGGAGAGGGCTGGATGCCGCAGGCAGAGTCCAGCGTGTAACAGGTCCGAGGCCGAGATCCGGGGCGCAGAGGCAAGTGACTGGAGAGGAAGCACCGAGAGCGAGCGGTAGTGGATGAAGCTTTGCCGCAGAGACTGTAACCAAGGCGATCGTGAGGCTGGCCTGGCTGTGGTGTTACTGAAAGGACTGCAAACAAATGGACAAGTAACACCTCCTTTGTCTAGCGCTGGGGAGGCCAATGAACTTCTCGATTATTTGCGAACTTTCCAGGTAACTGGAACTTCTTTTAAGGACCCAAACTGCAAATTTTAAATATTTGTTGTTTTTGAAATTTTCTAGATGCGTTCCCTTTAATTTACCTGGTTATGGCTCTGGGTCCTCCTTCCTGAGACTCCCTTAATATTCCATGTTTAGGGCCTGTAAAGTTTGTGGGGTTCATCTCCTGTCCCCGTGTACAGGTGCTGGCTTGCCATGCTGCCACATCCAGAGCTGCCTCTTGAGGCCCCTTTCCTTTTTGCTAACTTTAATTTGTATAGGGCCAGGGAGCCAGAAGATCAAACTTCTCAGAATTGCTTAATAAATAAGACTGAAAACAGTTTCAATGTTAGCCTGAATCCTCACTTAAGTGCCTGAGCTTTTGTACACTGATTTTTAAAACAACATAAGCTTTTTTGTTGTTGTTGTTATTCTTTTTAATTGTGGCAAAATACATATAACATGAAATTTACCATCTTAATCATTTTTAAGTGTACAGTTCAGTGGCATTAAATATATTCACATTTTCATCAACACCCATCTCCAGAACTCTTTCCTCTTGCAAAACTGAAACTCTGTGCCCATTAAATAATAACTCCTTTATTCCCCCTCCTCCCCAGCCCCTGGCAACCACTATTCTATTTTCTGTCTCTACAAATTTGACTACTCTAGGTAGCTCACATAAGTGGAATCATAAAATATTTGACCTTTGTGACTGGTTTATTTCACCTACCATCATATCCTCAAGGTTCATGTGTATTGAAGCATATGTCAGAATTTCCTTCCTTTTTGAGGCTGAATAATGTTCCATTGTATGGGTATACCACATTTTATTCATCCACTCATCTGTTGATAGACACTTGGGTTGCTTCCATCTTTTGGCTATTGTGAATAATGCTGCTATGAACACGGGCGTACAAATACCTCTTTGACTCCTTGCTTTCAATTCTTTCAGGTATATAACCAGAAGTGGAATTGCTGGGTCATGTAGGAATTCTATTCTTAATCTCTGGAGGAACTGCCATACTGTTTTCCTTAGCAGCTGCACCATTTTATATTCCCACCAACAATGCACAAAAGTTCCAATTTCTTCACATTCTTACCAACACTTGTTATTTTTTGTCAAATGCCTTTTTTGCTTACTTACTGGTTCTTAGTTGTCTTTATATAGTGAAAACTAACAGCTTTCAGGCCTCTGGATCAGTGGGATGTTTCCTATATGAAGCAATAACAAGTTAAGCAGGTATGTCTCACTTTGCACAGCAGTTGTGATAATAAAAATCATATTATAAATGTAGTATAGAGGAGCTAGCTATTTAAAAGAAGCCTATAATCGGGACTTCCCTGGTGGTACAGTGGTTAAGAATCTGTCTTGCAACGCAAGGGATGCCAGTTCGATCCCTGGTCAGGGAGCTAAGATCCCACATGCAGCGGGACAACTAAGCCCTCGTGCCGCAACTAAAGAGAAGCCTAAGCACCACAACGAAGAGCCTGCATGCCACAACGAAAGATCCCGTGTGCCACACCTAAGACCCGACACAGTCAATAAATAAATAAATATTTTTTTAAAAGAAGCTTATAATCAGTTATTTTAAGTTTTTGTGTTTTTTGTTTTTGGTTTTTTTTTTTTTTTTTTTTTTTTTTTGCTGCTTTGGGTCTTCATTGCTGCACGTGGGCTTTTCTCTACCTGCAGTGAATGGGGGCTACTCTTTGTTGCAGTGCATGGGCTTCTCATTGCAGTGGCTTCTCTTGCTGTGGAGCACTGGCTCTAGTCACGTGAGCTTCAATAGTTGTAGCTCATGGGCTCTAGAGTGCAGGCTCAGTAGTTGTGGCTCACGGGCTTAGTTGCCCCACTGCATATGGGATCTTAGTTCACTGACCAGGGATTGAATGGGCATCCCTTGCATTGCAAGATTGATTGTTAACCACTGGACCACCAGGGAAGTCCCAATTATAGGCTTCTTTTATTTTATTTTATTTTTTTATTTTTATTTTTTTTGTGGTACATGGGCCTCACTGTTGTGGCCTCTCCCGTTGCAGAGCACAGGCTCTGGACACGCAGGCTCAGCGGCCATGGCTCATGGGCCCAGCTGCTCCGCGGCATGTGGGATCCTCCCAGACCGGGGCACGAACCCGCGTCCCCTGCATCGGCAGGCGGACTCTCAACCACTACGCCACCAGGGAAGCCCTATAGGCTTCTTTTAAATAGCAGAATGTGGGATCTTCCCGGACCAGGGATCGAACCTGTGTCCCCTGCATTGGCAGGCTGATTCTTACCCACTGCACCACCAGGGAAGTCCTAAAAGATCTTGTTAAAAATAACTTTTTATTATAAAATTATATATTCACTGTTGAAAATTTAGAAATTATAGAAAAGTGAATAAAAGAAAATAATGTCACTGTCTAGAGATAACTTAACATTTGTGTTCATATCCCCCATTCTATACACTCCCCCACCACACATATATATTTATGTATGTATACATTATGTATATTGTATATATAAATATGTAATATATATATTTCCTGTCATTTTTCTTCCCTATCATTTCTCCCCTGACCCCCAAACCCCTCATACACTTGCACCTTAGACTGCTGACCACTCTCTCATTCTGCCTTACATGCTCATGGATTTGTGGCTTATCCACTCTTATTTTTTAAAATTGGCCTTATTCCATTCTTACAGTTTGGTAGCCTGGTTTTTTCACTTCATAATATGTTAAGAGGGCTTCCCTGGTGGCGCAGTGGTTAAGAATCTGCCTGCCAATGCAGGGGACACAGGTTCGAGCCCTGGTCCAGGAAGATCCCACATGCCGCAGAGCAACTAAGCCCGTGCGCCACAACTACTGAGCCTGTGCTCTAGAGCCCATGTGCCACAACTACTGAGCCCACATGCCACAACTACTGAAGCCCGTGCACCTAGAGCCCGTGCTCCACAGTAAGAGAAGCCACTGCAATGAGAAGCCTGCACACCGCAATGAAGAGTAGCTCCCGCACGCCACAACCAGAGAAAGCCCACACACAGCAACAAAGACCCAACGCAGCCAAAAATAAAAATAAATTTAAAAAATAAATTTATAAAAAAATATGAAGAGCATTTTTCCATGTCATCATATTTTTAAATAATCTTCAGATACATACTTTTTAATAGCTGTACAGTAAGAATCCCTAAAAAAATAATCACCTCTTATTATCTTTTTGGGAGGTATTCATGTTCTGAACTTTCTCAGGGATACTGTAGAGTTTTAAGAAAATAATTAAACCTGTTTTTACAGGCGCCCCACTGGGTAGACTCTTTCCTAAGACTGTTACTCCCATTTTGTAGATGGTGAAAGTCAGACACGCAGAGAGTTATTTCTGGTCTGGTATTTTTTTCTAAATGGCAGGAATATTGGTCTGTTACATATGGGAAAGAGACATGCAGAATGGGCCAATTCAATGTGGCATTCAAACTGTAAGAGGAGGAAGAAAATCCCTAATTTGGACAAAGACTCCTAAAAAATATGAAGACGCCCTGGAAGATTATTATGTAATTCCATGAGCAGATTTTGCTTCAGAGTTAATTGACAGTTAATAATCGTAATGATGCTTTGGCATCATCAGACCTTTGGGGCTCATGCCTTCATGTGTGTCTTTTTATAGAGCAATTAATAAGTGTTGGCAGTGTGCTTGTGTTCCTTCTGAAATGCTTGGGAAGGATATTGTTGCTGCTGTAGCTTTGAGTATTTTGGGTCTTACAAATGATTTACCACTTACTAAATTCAAAATCCAAATTGTGGATTTGGCTCTCACTCTTGCCAGCTAACAAATGCTATAATACTGGGAAGAAGTTAAGAAGCTATCATAGACTGCTTCAGGGTAGTCATGGGGAAGAGAAACTTCTCTTAGCAGATTTGAGCCCTGCTCTGGGAAGATCCCACACGCCACGGAGCAACTAAGCCCGTGCGCCACAACTACTGAGCCTGAGTTCTAGAGCCCACGAGCCGCAACTACTGTAGCCCACGAGCCGCAACTACTGAAGCCTGTGCGCCTAGAGCCTGTGCTCCACAACAAGAGAGGCCACCTCAATGAGAAGCCCGCACACTGCAACAAAGAGTAGCCCCCACTCACCACAACTGGAGAAAGTTCATGCACTGCAACAAAGACCCAACGCAGCCAAATAAATAAATAAATTAATTAATTAATTAAATATTTAAAAAAGTAGTATGTGCACTTAAAAAAAAAGATAGATAATTTGTATTATTTAAAACAATAATTGTCATATTCCCATATGGAAAAAAATTCTTCATCATGTATTTTTAACATGATATACTTCAGTAAACAACATTTTTTAAAGATTATAAATACTGCAAGTTACAATTTAAGTAATAATTACCAGATTGTTTTAATTGTGACTATACAGCTAAATAGTAGACTATATTTTCCTAAGTATTATCATTCTTCTTCCTTTTGCCTTCCCTCAAACTGTAAAAGAAGAAAAAAACCACAACATACAGAAACATCAAGGCACAAATTTACAGGAAAATGTGAGAATGTACTGTTGGTGCTGCATTGTAGATTTAGACTAAAATGGTGCAATTTTTCATGATCACATCTGCTAGCAAAGTTAATTGTGAAGAATCCCACTATTTTCCTTCTATCAATTCATAGTGAATAAGATGCTGCTCCTTAAGCATCAAAGTCAGTGACAATCCACCATTATCTAATTAGCATCACTTCATCCATCAACCAGTTCGGAATATGTTGAAATATACTGTTTTGCTGGATTTCAAATAATAAATATAGAATTTTAAAAACATTAGAACTGGAAAGATATTATAAATCAGTTATTCTTACTTTCTCAATTTACAGATAAGGAAACGGAGAGGGTAAACAGAGAGGGTAAACAACTTGCCTAAAGGCAGATTTTTTTTCACTTATCCACCCAGTCATTTATCCACACATTCAAGCAACCATGGTTAGCAAGCAGGAGTTAATGTGAGGACCTCCGAATGCAAAAAAGAGTGTAAGACGCCAACACTGTCCTTAAGGAATTAAACTCCAGCGAGGAGAGGCTGGCAGCCTCACAGCTAGTCACTACAGCAGACTGTGGTGAGGACCTGATGGCAGCATGGGCTAAGTGCTACCAAAGCACAAAGATAAATGTTAATTCTACCTGAGGAGGTCAGGAAGTCTTCCCAGAAGAGGACACTTTTGAACTGGGCCTTGAGGAATGAGCATTTCTTGTATTCATGTGGAGAAGAGCAAAGGGCAACCCAAGCAGAATATACAACATGAGCAAAGCTACAAACTCATGAGCATCTATGGCAGGATTAGGGAATGGTCAACAGTGTAAGGTGCAAGTGTGCGGGGAGAAAACATAGGGGAGAAGAATAGCAGGAAATTGGTCTTAAAGAGTCTCATGTGGCTAAATTGGTAAAAAACTTTGAATGTCATGCTAAGTGTGAATTTTATCCCAAGAAAATATGAGTCCATGGAAGGCTTATAAATAGGGCTGGGATATGATCAGACCTCGGTCTGCACTGGAGATGAGTTAGGAATTTACATTCTAAACAGGAGATGATGAGAGCCTAAATGTGGAAGAGTGGCGATAAGGAACAAAGAAGATATATGAATGGCCAATAAGCAAATGAAAAGATACTCAACTTATTAGTCATCAGGGAAATACAAATTAAAATCACAATGAGATAACACTACATATCCACTAGAATGGTTTAACTTACAAAGGCTGACCATACTAAGTGTTGACAAGGATGTGGAGCAACTGGAATTCTCATATACTGCTAGAAGGAATGTATAATGGTACAATTTTGGAAAACAGCTTGGCAGATTTCTATAAACTTAAATATACACTAACCATATGATCCAGACCTTCCAAATCTAATTATTTACCAAAGAAAAATGAAAGCATCGTCATTTCAGTATTTAAAGTCCACAAAGTCCATATAGAGACTTGTCCATGAATGTCCATATCAGTTGTATGCATCATAGCCTAAATACTGGAAACAACCCTAATGTGTATCAATGGATAAATGGCATTAAAATGGATACACAGCAAGAAAAAGGAATGATCTAGTGATACACATAACAACATGGTGGAATCACAAATGCATTCTGTTGAGTAAAAGAAGTCAACACAAGAGTACATACTGCATGATTACATTTATGTGAGACTCTGGAAGAGAAAAATCTAATCTGTAATGACACAGAGCAGACCAGTGGTTGCCTGGGGTAGAGGGTGAGGGAAGGACTGACTAGGAAGAATCACAAGGGAAGTTTTTGGAGTGATGGGGTTGTTCTATACCTCGATTGTGATGGCGGTCACAAGGGCATATAAATTTGGCAAAACTCAATAAAATGCAGATGCATTTTATTACATATAAATTATACTACAATAAATTTCATTTAAAATAATAAATTGAACTTAGATGGTGAAATAAACTAAAAAAATAAACTAAAAACATGGCAGTTGATCTGATTTGCAGGTTTTTCCATTGGTTCTATTTAATTATGAATTGATGTCTTAAAATAATAAAAAAGACACAGACAGAAACAAATATAGAAAGGATCTCCCATCCCATTCCATTCAGCCAACCAAAGGGAGAGACTTATACAGTAAAATTCGGTAGCCAGTATAATACAGAGCCCCAGTTCCACACGTTATCAAAAAGCAAATCAAGTAGATGTTAGTGTGGTATTAATAAACTCCACTAGATTGGAAATAATATATGTTAAGGATTCATGCATCACCTTTCACCCATTTGAAAAGTTATTTTTGTATTTTTCTGTATTTTAAATGTGTCTCTGCTCTATATAGTTAAGCTTCATAAAACAGTTACCTTTAATAATGCTGGTCTTAGACATTTCTTTATTCTTTGTATTTTCATTTGTATCTTATTTTCATATTTTTAGTATACATCCAGAGGAAAAGAAATGTGGAAAAGTAAAATATGATGGAGGATAAAGTGAAAGAGAGAGACACTGCCCAGAACTCATTCTATAGCCACTCTGCCATCAGTTAGACTTTATTATTTTCCATGTTACTCTTTAAAGGAGTGATCCCCTGGGAAGGAGCAGAACTTGGTCAGGAAGCCAGAAGAATTGAGAACTGCTTTCTCTCTGTCTTCAGGGGAAATTCCCTTCCTTCTTTTCAGGAAACTCTCTTCCTCCCTCCAGAGGTGTGGTTCTAGGAGGGCCCTCAAGCTAGGCAAGGACCCAAGCTGCACCAATCAAAGTACTCATCCCTTGGCCAGTGTTAGGGTCTGGTATGTGCACAGGACCCAAGCAAGTCAATCACGATCTATCTCCATTTCCCCCACGTACAATTTACTGGGGCAGAGCATGTCCCTCCCTGATTGCCAAGTAAGAGTTGAGCCAAGAGCTCTGGCAGCTGTGTTATAGCTTTGTGAATAAGCCAATCTGAGAGAAAGAAGCTAATACTCAGAGAGAAGTAGGAACAAGACAGAGAAAGAGTCTTGACCATTTGGCACACTGGTCATCCCTGCCTTTCCTGAGATTTTATGACTTGAGAAATAATTCCCTCAGTTCAAGCTGGTTTTCTGTCTATTACAACCTTTTAAAAGGAGTGATTAACATAGGTCTCTTGTCCTCTGGCAATGGACTACAATGCAATCAACCTTTCTAGGGCAGCAGAGAGTGGTTGGGGGCTCTAATGAAAAAAAAATTCAGGGGTCCTCCAACAAGGGCATATGTATACTGATATGCAACTTGTTGGTTTCCAGGACCCCTTCCAGATCACTGCACCCCAGATATTTCTAAAGGGCCTCCCCTCCCACTCCCATCCATTCTTCCCCCTTCCTAACCGAGATTACTACTTCCATTCAGCCCTAAGTATCTTGAGCTCTAAGTTCCCTTCTTAGAGCCTTCTTGGATCTCTCAGATACTCTTGCTTCACTGCAGTCGTGTCACTGGACTGCTGCCTATAAGCCTGGAGGCCAAGATCTAAAATATTGCTCTGAGACCTCCAGGAATATCTGCTTCATCCCTTCTTCCCTCCATTGAGAGAAACCGCCTTCTTGAACTCTTCTGAAGAATGACCTCAATGTCTTTTTCAAGTTGGAGAGAAACATGGGTTTCATCCCAACTCATGCCTGGCTCCTTAGCCATGATATATAGACAATGGTCCCTCACTGGGAACTTTGCCAAGAACTGAGTAGGAGCTGATTCCTAAGAGTTTGGTGGATTAGGGGGGAGTTTCTTCCTCATATTTACCTCTTCCACCAAACTGATGGCCTGAGAGGGGTGCTCTCCCCCATAAGAACTTGAACATGAACAAAAACTTTTAATAACTTGTGGACCAACTGAGAGCAGTTTGGAGCATTCAAACAAGATTTTTGCTAAAGATTTGTGGATAACAAAAGGAAAATAAGCAGAGAGGGAAACAAGAATCTAGATCTCCTGGTATATAAGTTACAGTTCTTGCTCATGACCTCAAGAGCTCCTGTCTTATCTGCTTGTAACTTGGTGTCCTAAGACGTCCTGCCTTTTTATCATTCTGCGCATTCTTCCCCATCTTGCAGGTTCTGCTTTCTTCTGGAGGAAGAACTTCAAAGTATAATAACCACCCAACCAAGGAAGAGTTTTGGTGTCTAAAGTTACATAGACTCTGAGAAGTCTTCAGAGCATCCCTTGATAAGAGAACCTGGGCACAAGTGAACATCCTTCAACTAGTGCAAGAGCTTTAGTCACACATTTCCCTCTCAGTGCAGCAGACATTGCTCTACTCAAAGAATGTGGGAACTTCTTGAAAAAGAAAAAGGTGTATCAGTTAATTTTGCTGTGTAACAAAGTATCCCGTAACTTTAGCAGCCTTAAAACAATAACCATTATTTCTCATGATTTTGTGGGTTGACTGGGCAGTTATTTTGGTCTGGATCTGCTCAGCTAGGGTTGGATGGTCTGGAACTTCCTTTTTTTTTTTTTCTTTTAATATTTATTTATTTATTTAGGCTGCACCAGGTCTTAGTTGAGGCTTGTGGAATATTCATTGCAGCATGTGGGATCTTTTCTTTTTTAAGCTGCAGCATGTGAATTTCTTAGTTGCAGCATGCAAACTGTTAGTTGTGGCATGCATGTGGGATCTAGTTCCCCAACCAGGGATTGAACCTGGGCCCCCTGCATTGGGAGCACACAGTCTTACCCACTGGACCATCAGGGAAGTCCCTGGAACTTTCATTCACAATCTGCAGGTTGACAGGCTGTTGATCTAGGACCTCAACTTGTACAACTCCCTTTCATCCATATGGATAAACCAGCCCAGGCTTCTTCATATGGCCATCTCATTTTTGGTTTCCAAAGAGCAGCCAGCAAGGGCAGGCAACCTTTTACAAGTCTCTGCTTGTGTCACATTTGCTGTTGTCTCCCTGGCCAAAACAAGTCACATGACCAAGCTCAGAGTAGGTATGGGAGAGTCCAACCCAAAGGCATGGATACTGAGAGAATATTTATAATGGCCATTTTTCAAAAAATCTGACCACAGGGCCCACAAGTTGGTCCTGGCTAATTAAAGAACCTCTTCACCCTGCCCATAGTGGCTCAGGATGGTGCTGTGGCTCAAGCTGGACAATCAGAGTCCCTGCTGGTTGGATGGACTGTCCAGCTTTGGGATCACAGTGCTGATAGAACGTGAAATTGTAGGTAGTATAGTAGGAGACAATAGGTCAAAACACAATAGTCAGAACAAAAAGGCAAAGATAAGCAGAACTATGAGATGAAGATGGTGACATTGTTTGAGCCCCTGAATCTAGCTAGCCTGAAGATCATACTTGAAATACACAGATACTTTTTTTTTTTTTTTTTTTTTTTGCGATACGCGGGCCTCTCACTGTTGCGGCCTCTCCCGTTGCGGAGCACAGGCTCCGGACGCGCAGGCTCAGCGGCCACGGCTCACGGGCCCAGCCGCTCCGCGGCATGTGGGATCTTCCCGGACCGGGGCACGAGCCCGTGTCCCCTGCATTGGCAGGCGGACTCTCAACCACTGCTCCACCAGGGAAGCCCCACAGATACTTTTTTTTTCTTAAGCTATTTTGAATTGGATTTCTGTTAGCTGCCATCAGAAACCTAACAAAAAGACCTGAATAGAAGGTCAAAGGGGAAAAGTTCCTTTCACTTGATAGATTAAAAAAAATTATTTTATATTGGAGTATAGTTGATTAACAATGTTGTATTAGTTTCAGGTGTACAGCAAAGTGACTCAGTTTCACATATACATGCATCTATTCTTTTTCAAATTCTTTTCCCATTTAGGTTATTACAGAGTATTGAGCGGAGTTCCATGTGCTATACAGTAAGTCCTTGTTGATTATCTTTTAAATCTAGTTCTTTGATAGGTTGATGGTAATGGTGGGAGTAGTTACATATGGTAGATGTAGCATCAGGGCCTCTTGTTACTATACTCCACTTAGTGTCCTCTTACTAGAAACCCCATCATTAGGAGAGGGTTAAATGCCTTATAGTCTATGGATTGATGTCAAATGAGTAGGAGTTAACCAAGACAGCAAATTGCTGCATGTCAATAACTTTTATGCATTTTTGCTCACCACCTAGACTGCTTTAATTCTTCCTTCCCTACTTGTATCACCCCAACCAGTTTTAGAACAGAGTTATTCTGGAAAGGACTCACTGAGTCAAACCTGATATAAACTATGAACTTAGCTAGTTACATCAACTTTCAAAATCAAACAGACTGTCCAGTGCTTGGGTTACCAGAAGAACATGAAGAATCACAGGCCAGCTTTCTTAGGAATTGTTTCTTAACTTAATTTGGGCATCATTCAGTAGGAAAGGAATGCCAAACCAGACCTGATATTAAACAGAAGCCTGAAGATATAAATAACTCAAATAGCAAATCAAAATCACTGTCTCATTAGTAATAGGACAGAAAATAAAGTGAAAAATAAGAAGGAAAAGACCAGACTGTGAACTTTTGAAGGGAAATATTTGCAAGCGAGAGACACTGAATAAAACGAAAAGCAATGAGATGCTCAGTGAAGGCAACATCACAAAAAAACCCACATAAAACAGGAGCTATTTAAAGAAAAATTAATTATGAGATGCTTGACAGATATAAAATGCCACCTGAGTTAGATAAGAAAGCCTGAACAGGAAGCTAAGATAGCAGGGTTCTATTCAAGGCCTTTCCCTCAAATATTGTAACCAATATGTATTGGTGATAAATTTTCAATGAGTACTTAAGTCCTAAAAAGGTCTTTCACAAGAAGATAAATGAAAAAATAGATGATTCCTTTTCAAAGACTTTATTAAGTCTCATCCTAGACTAAGACTTTTATGGCCAATTGCTTTGCAAACAACCATAGCTAAAGATAGCACTGGGTCACCTAGGGGGTATGGTATTCCCTATCTAGTCTCTCTGATATTAGTTAGAATATTAATAAAGAGTATGTAGACACTTCTCGAAATACCTTTAAAAACACTTAGGCTTGGCTTCATTTCGTTCATTGCCCTGTATTCAACAAAAAATGATAGCGAATATACTCTAAGCATTTCTATATGAGTTTCTGGTTCACCAAATCGATTTAAGGAAACTCAACCTTTGTAAGCTCTATTAACCTCTGCTAGTTGTATGGCTGGAATATCTAAGGGAAGGAGTGGTGAATGAGTGAATAACACTGGTCACTTCTCAGTAGCATTATCATTCTGGAAAAAAAGATTAATTGGAGTTCCCTAATTTGGAGACTCATTTAACTCATTTATTGAGCCCCTGCATTGCACAAGGTACAAGCCTAGGCACTTGGGATACAAATCCCTGCCTAAGGGAGAGGTTTATTTATAGTTTGGGTAACCGAAATGTCATGATTTACTAGATGGGCTATTGCTGTAGCAGAATCAGGAATTAAGTGACTTGTGTTTTGTTTGTTTTGTTTTTAACTATGCTAGTTCTATTTCCTAAGTCGAACCTGAGTCTTTTTTTTTTTTTTTAATCAGAGAAGTAAAGTGAAATAGAAGAAGCCACCTGGTGCAGAGCTTGAGTGTGGCTTGTGGAACAGGACTTTCTGGCTTTCCCTTTCCTAGCTGTGTGGCTTTGGGTTATTCTCATGAGCTACATGTATGGCAAGGATGACTGTAATGGTACCCAGTTTCTAGGAATGTTGTGAGGATTGACTGAATTAATGTATGTAAGTGCTTAGCAGGTTAGCAAGCATCATTATTGGCTAGCCAGTCACTTATCTATGTTCATCTCTTACATTCCTGTGACTCAAAGAACACTTCTTCCTTCAAATGTAAAGCCTATCTCTGTTGGTTTCCATCTATAGCAGGCATTAATACAGATAGAAGAGGGGAACGAGAGTAAATTTGGCCATTAATTGCCTTCATTGTTGATTTGCAATTCGACTCATTTACCACTAGAATATTTAGCTACTGGCGACTTTGGTCAAAGGACTCGACTTCTTAATACACAAAATGAGTACAATATCACCATTTTATTTCACCATAAGTTGGTAGCAATACAAAATGAGTTAAGAGAATTAGAATGTTAGGTCAAATGAGAGTATTAACGATTAGTGACATAAATTATTTTTCTAATAATTGCTGCTTTTCTTTTGACTTCAGAAAAACGTGACTAGAGGTTTAATTTTGACATTAAACCCAAGAAAATTAAGTTTTGAAGATAATTTCTCAGACTAGGATTTGGCCATGTCACCATGCTGACCAACAGTTTCAAGGAGAAAGATAATTGGGAATTTTTTTTTTCCTTTTTTTGGGGGAGTTACGCGGGCCTCTCACTGTTGTGGCCTCTCCTGTTGCGGAGCACAGGCTCCGGACGCACAGGCCCAGCGGCCATGGCTCACAGGCCCAGCCGCTCCGCAGCATGTGGGATCTTCCCGGACCGGGGTACGAACCCGTGTCCCCTGTATCGACAGGCGGACTCTCAACCACTGCGCCACCAGGGAAGCCCAATAATTGGGATTTTTAATGAGCTTTGAAACTTACCAGAAAGGTGGGATAAAAGCTATAAAAGATGTGGTATTAGGCAGTGTGACTTTAGACAGCTCTTACAGGATACATCCTAGTGGTAATATCTTTCTTCTCTACTGTGATTAGCCAGAAAATAATCTTTTCTTTATTAGCTTTTCTCCTCATCTCCTTTGAGGAAATACTCCAAGGTCAGTTGTCACCCAATCATAATGTCCCTAGGATAATTGACTGATTTTCTCAAATTTGATTAAGTCAATGGGACAAGTAAATCAATTCAATGCAAGAAACAGAGCAACCACTCATTTTTTTCTTACCAAGCTATCAGCTAGATTTTATAAAACAAGAGATAAGAGTTCAGAATTGGGTTATGGTGATGCTTCTTTTCAATCCAGTTCTTAAAGCAACATGATTTGATTGTTATCTAGAAATGGAGCCCACCTGCCATATTCATTAAATGGTAACCATAAGCTGAATTTTGTGGAAATAATGCCTTGCATTTTATAGAATATGGCCTCTACCAATTGTTATTCCAATACTGTTCAGCCTTTAGGAATCTCCTGCCAAGTTTAAACACTGTGGCACTAAGAAAAGAAAGAGACTCTGGGGAAGAGGAAATGAAATTAGCTTAATAAATCCTAATTTGGAAGGGAGAAAAATGACAAATAGAAGAAAAATGCAAATGGCAGAGGCGCAAATAGTTTCCTCTAATGTCTGTCCCCTGATAATATTTTAGAACCGAGATTATATATGGACAACTAAAGCTGAAAGATGAGTAATACAAATATCTTGAATTCTACTGGCATATCATGTTCTACATTATTTTTTCCCATTCTTGGGAAAACGAACAAAAATTTCACTAATTGCCACAACAGAAAACTCAATACTGTTACATAGAAGTAGAAAGTATACAATCACATTCACACCAAACTATCTTCTTGTCCTCACCCATCCCTAAGTAACTCCTGAATTTTCAGGGTAGAACCCTATTTTGGGTGATGGAGGAGACTGTGCCTACAATCCTTAGCAATGATTTCCCGACTGCTGAGCAGCATTAGTCATGCATCCCCCTCATGCCCATAAATGGAGGACAAGCCTACACTGATGCTCTCAGATGAATTTAAACAAGGCCTGTTCTGAGAGAACCCTCAGAGCCAGACTGACAACACTCCGGCAACAAACCCATCTTCAACAGAAGCGTGTTCTGTTTCATCATACGCACACTGCTAATAGCGGCGTAGAACAACTTGGGATCGCTGTGCACACCTAGGGCTTGGAGCAGGCCTCCCATTGTGGTGTTAAGCTGGGGTGTTGCTCCGTGAGCCAAAGCTGAGGGCCACATACTCAGTGTTAAGAGGTGACTGTATTTTTTTTTTTTTTTTTTTTTGGTATGCAGGCCTCTCACTGTTGTGGCCTCTCCCGTTGCGGAGCACAGGCTCCGGACGCGCAGGCTCAGCGGCCATGGCTCACGGGCCCAGCCGCTCGCTTCGCGACATGTGGGATCTTCCCGGACCGGGGCACGAACCCGTGTCCCATGCATCGGCAGGCGGACTCTCAACCACTGCGCCACCAGGGAAGCCCTGTATTTTCTTTTTTTAGTTAATTAATTAATTAATTTTTGTCTGTGTTGGGTCTTGGTGGGCTGCACGTGGGCTTTCTCTAGTTGTGGGGAGCGGGGACCCACTCTTGGTTGCGGTGCTCGGGCTTCTGATCGTGTTGGCTCCTCCTGTTGCAGAGCACTGGCTTCAGTAGTTGTGGCTCGCAGGCTCTCGAGCACAGGCTCAGTAGTTGTGGCGCACGGGCTTAGTTGCTCTGTGGCATGTGGGATCTTCCTGGACCAGGGCTTGAACCCGTGTCCCCTGAATTGGCAGGCAGATTCTTAACCACTGTGCCACCAGGGAAGTCCCTAGACTGTATTTCTTTTGATGAAGAGTTTCCTCTTCGATTAGAGCAGTCATTCATTCATTCATTCGTTTATCCATTCATTTACTTCCAAACATCCGGGTGCCTACCTGAGGGCCTGGTATTGGGCTTCAGACTGGGTAGCCCTTGTGAGAGAAAAATTCAAGTGATTTTCACCATTGAGCCAAGCCAACACAATCTCGGCTAATTTTAGAGCAGGGTTTATGAGAAGAGAATCCGCTTTAATTCTTACTGTCTAACGCACTTACTTATGCCATAGGAAGGCAGTATGATGTGGTGGAAGAAGCAATGAACCCATAATTATAAATCCTGGGTTTAAGTTCCAGTTGCACCAAAAAGAGACTGTGTGACTGTGGGCAATTTACTTAACATCTCTGGGCCTCACTTTCCTTTTTTGAAAAATGAGTGGGTTGGATTTAAGATTCCTTCCATCTCTAAAATTCTTTTATTCTATATGGTAACACATTCCACAAAGTTTCCTTTGTGACCAGAATTAGTCGGTGATTTCTTAGCTCTCTTTTCTTTGCCCTCTTTTATTGTTAAACCAAATATGAACAAGAAGCAATAACATTTTGTCACAGCCAACAAATTGCCCTTCCACTGAATGACCTTTGGAGGTCAGGCCACCCATTGCAGTATCTAAATCCAAAGGCAATGGTATGACCAACTTGTGAGCTGGCGGGCTGCCATCCAAAAGGATGGAAATGGTTGTAGGCGGCCAAAATTCTTGGCTGGTACATTTTTAATAAACATAGAAAATAAGAACAGCATTTTCCACTTGGATTGCTTAATTTGGTGCCCATACCATCAGAACATTTGCTGTAAGGATAAAGATGATGTGATATATCACTTATTTAGTGCAGGATGAATTAACTTTCACAAATGAGAAGTAGGTTATGGAGTCATCTGTAAAGCATTTTTATCCTTGCCTTTTGTCTCTGGCAAGAGGAGACAGTTTGAGTCACTACAGCAACATCTCCACCCCTTTTGGCCCTTTGTAAGAGTTTTCCCTGAAACATAAGCTCTGCTGGATTTACTGTATTGCTATGAATGAACTAAGGCAAATTGGAGTGAATTCTTTGTGGTCGAATATGTCTTATTAATACTTTTCCAAGATGGTTCGATAAGTCTTATTATAACTTTTCCAAGAAAAAAGTCTCCACAGCAAATGTTCTTTGGCTAATTTGGAGAATATTTGATGTGAATGTGTTTTTTTTTTTTTTTTTAATATGTTCACCCCTACCACCCCCCCCCTTTTTTTTTTTTTTTTTTTTTTTGTGGTACGGGGGCCTCTCACTGTTGTGGCCTCTCCCATTGCGGAGCACAGGCTCCGGACGCGCAGGCTCAGCGGCCATGGCTCACGGGCCCAGCCGCTCCGTGGCACGTGGGATCCTCCCAGACCGGGGCACGAACCCGTGTCCCCTGCATCGGCAGGCGGACTCTCAACCACTGCGCCACCAGGGAAGCCCGTGAATGTGTTTTAATTACATAAATGACAGTGAGTATTTATGATAAGGCAATGAACCTCATAGTTAGTTGCTATGGTTTTTAATTGTGCCTATTGCACAAACTCATCCAATTCTTGGGTTCTCTATTTCCCTGTCTCTACTTGTAATATGGCAACAAGGACATTTGACTGGCAAGGCTGTTTTCTCTCCAGTGCTTGGAGATCCTTGAATAAAATGCTCTTCTGTGATGGTAAGCTGTAATTAGACATGTGGGTGGAAATTAGTGTTCAAGTACACCATGTTTAAGCAGAGGCACTGTACCTTTTGACTACTTGAGGCCACCCTGGTCCTGTGCTATAGGTCCAGGTCACTGAGTATATAAGGCTGTTAGTTTGAGGCTGCAGGTTCCAAAAAGAAAATAACTTGGTATTGAGTCTGAAATGGGGAAGCTTTTTATAGTTAAAACTGGGCCACACAGTTCTATTATAGACAAGTCAGACATTCACCAAGTATGACTATAACTCGTTCACTTTTCTTTTGGAAGTGTAAATGATCTCAACTATCAAAACTATAATTTGAATTGTGCCTCCATCTTAAAATAAAACACCAAAACTTTTGAATAGATTCCTGGAGTCATGGCAGGTCTTCCATTTTGGATTAGATCCATCCCAGTCATCTTAAAAAATACACACTCCTCCTCGGGACTACAAGAGGCCTGCAATTTGTCCAGTTTAAGCTTTCATTTGATTTTTGGATTTGCTTTTCGATACCTAAAAACTCCCACAACTATAAATCCTGGCTTTCTGGATGAACTCCCCCCGCCATGCCATTGACTTTAAATGTTTTCTTCGCCAGCATTTTACGTTTACCTTTTCAAGGTGATTTCAAGACCAAACGAATGACGAAAAATTTAAAACTGTCATTATTTGACATCACTCCCCGGCCCCCCGCCCCCCTCTTCCCCCCTCCCGCAGCCGGAATTCCCTTTTTGCTAATGACGATAGAAAGCGGTTTCACAGGCTGCGTTTCTCTTCTTCCATTCCCGCTGCTGCACACGATGCCGCGCGCGTCTCCCGGCGACTGCTTTTCCCCGCGAGTTGGCTGCGTTCTTTCGGGGATGAAGTCATCCCTATACTTGGTGTGTGCATATCAGCTCGTTAAATCGGTACACCACACTGGGATTCCTCGGGAAGAAAAGGAGCGAAGCGAACAATGATGACCATATTTTACATTTATACGCCACCCCTCCCCCCACCCCGGAGGAATCGCCGGGAGCGGCGCGCGGCGGGGGCGGGCCGTGGGGCTAGCCGGGATGCCCATCGACTGGCAGGTCCCGGTCCTGAGATAGCAACAGGACGAGCTGAAGACAAGCCCCGCACGAGGGCACCCGGACGGGCAGATCCGGAGTCCCCCGGCCGGCGCCCAGTCACGCATCCCGGTTGCCGCCTCCTGGCTTCCCAAGCCGGTGGCCGCAGGTCCCGCGCCGGGAGGTCCCGGCGCCCCAGTCTCCGCACTCCGGCGCGGGGGAGGCCCGGGAGCTCCCCCAGTCTCAGGGGAGCTGTAGGCCACCGCGGGGGGGGGGACGACGGCCAAGGACAACCCCGGGGGAGGAACCCTAGCCGGCTACGGGCGGGGGGTGAGCAGCCCCGATCCCAGGGGGCTGGGGAGGCGGGGTGGGAAAGCAACAAAGAGCCTTTGCTAACCCGTCGTCGCCGAGCCCGCTCCCGCCCCTCCCCGCTCTCCGCAGTCCCGCGGGGGGTCCGGCCGGCGGCGGGGGAGCGCCCGGCCCCCCGCTTCCCCTCCCCCCTCACCGCCCCCTCGCCCCCGGGGGAAGGGGGGTAGGAGGGCGGCGCCTGCGTGTTCCTCCGCCGCGCGCCCCGCCTCCTCCCGGGCTTCTCGAGGCGATCCCGACTCTCCTCCCGCGGCTGCCGCAGCTGCCGGTTGCACACGGCGTCGGCGGCGGGCGCGGCGAGCGCGGGCCTGTGGAGCTGCGGCCGGGCGCGCGGCCCCGGCGGGCACCCCTCCGAGGGCGGCCGAGGAAGCTCCCGGGGGAGGAGAAGGAGGAGGAGGAGGAGGAGGTGGGGGGCTGTGGCGGCCGCGGGACCCGCTCGGCGCCTCGGCCTCTCCGCCCCCTCCCCAGCTTTTCTTTCGCCCTCTTCTCTCCCACTCCGGGCCGGCGCCTCGGCTTTGTGCGAGGAGATGGTGTAGCCCCGCGGCCGCCCGAAGGAGGAGCTGGACACTTGTCTCCCGGCCCCGAGCTGCGTCCCCGCCCCTGGAGAGAACCCCCTCGGCTCGGCGCCTCCCGCGTTTCCCGGCTGCTGGGGAAGCCTCGGCGCGGCGGACACCATGAGGTGAGGGGCGCGCGGGGCGGGGGCCGGCGGGCCATTGTGCCGCGGGAGCCGCGACCCCGCTCTCCCCGGACCCCGCCTTCCCTCTCCCGGCCCGGCGCGTCTCCCCGGTCTCTGGTCTCTTTCTCCCCCCTCCCCCTTTGTCCCTTCTCATTTCTCTTTCTTTCTTGTAGTCCTCCTCAACCCCCTTATGGGGAGGGGGTCCTCTTTTCGACGTTTTCCCGTTTTTCCTCAAATGCTCCTCTCTCGCCCAGGATTTCCCTTCCTAAATTTAATTTGCTCCTGGCTCCCTCCCCCCACCAGCCTTGCAAGCCAAACCTGGGAGATGGGGAGGGGTTCGAGAATCGAAGCGTGCATGTTGCTGGGAAACAGGTATTTTTCCGTCTATATGTAAAAATTTCGTGCACTTTTATACCAAAACTCTCTTGTTTAATTAAAAAAGGGAGAAAAGTTTGAAAGATCTGAAATTTCTGCGGGGAATAAAGTGCTCTGGTAGAGATAGGTGAAAGGTCTGAAAGGTGAAATTTCACGATGGTGGGGGAAGGGAAAGAATTTATTAGGTTTGTATTTGGGGGGACACAGTGAAAGACTGGGATAAGTAAGTTGTTTGGGGTGTGTAAACGGGGGCGGGAGAGGGATTTGTTTGGAAAACGGTTTTCTCTCCTTCCTCTGTAGCAGCCTGTGTTGCATTGCAGCAGCTGCTTTTTCCTTTTCCTCTGTAATCAATAAAACAGAAGCTAAATTATTTTTTCAGCCCCAAAGAATTGAAGGTACGGTCGTAAAATATTTTTTTAATTGATACGATGAAACATATGGTGTGATATTTTTCGTTTTTGTTTCTCCAATTGTGTAAGAGAATAAACCATGATGTGGTGTGTCATTCATTGGAGATTTTTTTCAGTCTTTCCTAAGCCTGTTTTGTGTCCCTAACCTTCTCTTTTCGGATTGGTGCAAGACTTCGTGAGAAATGGGACTTGGTAGACTGAAGGCTGATCCATTCTGCGTTATCATCCTTACGGCCTTCCTTTTAGGTTAAACAGTTGTGGATAAAGTAAATTACTCCATTTCTGTCTTCTGGAAGAGATAGTCTTACAGTTCATTTGGATTTGAATCTCCTTTGTGTTAAAAGATTAATGGCTAACTGTTGCCAAGACCTTTATAATGTAATACAATGAGATTTGAATGATATAATCTACACATTCCTGTGCTTTGGCAAGAAAATGTCATGTCATTGGAATTCTTTCTCAATTTAAGTAGTTTTCATTTTAAACTTTTTTTTTTTCTGTCAAGGTTGAACACTACCACTTTGTTTATATATATATATATATATTTTTTTTTTTTGTGGTATAATCTGCGTTGTTTTCACTTCAGCTTACTGTGAATTTGAATTATGTTTTTCTTTAATTCCAAGTTATAGACCTTTATTTGAAGGCTTTAAAAATTGTTTTTAATGCTGTGTTTCTAAGTGACCCTTGTCCTTAGTGATCTCACATGCAAGTTATTTTCAAATATAATGGATCAGTTCAAAATGTAATTATGGCATACAAACCAAAAAACATAATCTTCATAAAATGTGACTTGAAAAATGTGAGTCATGCATTTGAGCATGGTTTTTTTAATCAAGTTACTGATGTCCTTGAAGACTCAGAAACTATAATAAAACATCCATAATGTTAACATCTTGTAATACAACATATTGTTGATTTCTGCTTTAAAGATTTAATGCTTATTAGGGGTCTTGCAGACAAGAATTTATCAAATTTTTCCAAACTTTGGGTAAAATTTTCTCAACATTGAGAAATGTAAAACAATGAAAGTGGGATATTTTAAAATAAAATGATCGTAAAGTTGTCGTCCTCAGGTTGTGAACCAAAAAAAAAATGTTGAAAGTATTCAGTGAGGTTTGGTCACTATCATGTATAGTTGTGAGTCTGTCAACAGTAAATTATGTCTTCACTTAAAAGTTCCTTTTAAAAAGTAACTTGTAATTTTTAAGCTGTTTTCCTGCTCTATTCCTTATTAAATGTAGAGAGGGACGAATCACACTGATTCTTTCCAGTAGCATAAATATAGAACATGGTACACAGGTCAGAAAAGTTTGTTCAGGTAGTACAGTAATTCTTTGTAGTCTAATTGTGAATAATTTAAGAGCAGAAAAGAGGATCAGCTTTTCACTTTGGAAGGCATTGGATTATTTCGTAGGTGGTTTGTACAACTCATGTATACACATTTCCTTAGATACCTGTAAAAGCAGGATGGTGTGGTATGAAAGTAAAAGGTTCTTGTGCTGGCTGCAAAAAGCTCTGGGATATTTTGGTGCTGAAGAAAGGGCTCTTCAGGTTATATTCATATTTGACTTGGTCCAAATGATGCTTTCAAGTATGGTAGGACATAAATGTTATGCTATTAAGTCGAGTCTCTTATTTATATTAAAGAGTAGTTCTGATGTTTTAAAGGCCATCCAGAAATAGGAGTGCATGAGTAGGAATTTCCATTTTTAAGTTGGTCAGAATTCTGAAGAGAGGATATGCTAAATATGTTGGCGGTTTAGGCATTTGTGATAAGATCTTCCAAATGACTGTAATTTCAGGAATAGCATGCTCATTGTGGTATAATGTAATAATTCCTATACAGAAGGAAACAATAATACTTTACATTCCTAAAACAATCTTAACGGCATTCTATACTTGTATAAAGCTGTATATAGAATTACTTGCTAATGTTTTGCTTACAGATAAGAATTTAAGAAATGAGAAAGTGTATTTCTTACATAAGACAGTGAAAGGGTTGAGACCCAAAAAACTGGTACTTTTGTTAGTGTAACATCCAACTTTTTGGTTCTGTTCTTGTTCATTTATGAACCTTTCAAAAGTATACGATTTATGATTGAGGTAGGTGTATCTATGTAATATTAATATAGTGTATGCCTTTTAAATGATTACATTTTTACTTAGTTGGTTAGTTACTCAAGATCTTGTTTTGATAGAACGAGGAGCTTGTCTGATCTAAAATAGTTGCATGTAGCCTAGTGGCTAAGAAGAGCTCAGAAGATTTTGGATTGACATTCTTAGGTCCATATTAAATAGTCCAGGCTTCCACTCACTATTCTGTGACTTTCTCATGGAAAAAGGCGTTGTGGAGGATTCATCCAAGCCACTTATTAGCTGGATGACCTTGAGCTGATCACATTATTTCACTGATTTGTATTTTAAAATATGTAAAAATAGGGATAATTCTTTACTGGGTATTAAGGATCAAATGATAATGGATGAGTGTATTGTGTACTTGTAAGCATTATACAATTATATTACTTCTGTTGTTTTAGGGCTTAGTTCTGTTTTAGACTAGTTATATAAATCTTTTGGGTAGTTAGCTTCACCTCATCCGGTCCAAGTGTGGCAAGAAGGCTTTTTTTTAAAAAAAATAAATTTATTTATTTATTTATTTTTGGTTGCGTTGGGTCTTTGTTACCACGCGGGCTTTCTCTAGCTGCGGTGCGGTGCGTGTGCTTCTCATTGCAGTGGCTTCTCTTGTTGTGGAGCACGGGCTCTAGGCGTGTGAGGAGCCGGCTCTAGAGTGCAGGCTCAGTAGTCGAGGTGTATGGGCTTAGTTGCTCCGGGGCATGTGGGGTCTTTCCAGACCAGGGCTCGAACCTGTGTCCTCTGCGTTGGCAGGCGGATTCTCAAGTGCTGCGCCACCAAAGAAGTCCCACAAGCAGGTTATGTTTTGCTTGCTTATCTACTCCCAATTGGTAGTGGCTGCCATGTTGATAAGGACATAGCTACAATTATGGGTTTGGTAAGAAAGTGCCATGGTTAGTAATGTTTAATTGGGATGAAGGTCCCAGAGAGTGGCAGTAGAGTGTTTCCTGGAATGCTCATTATTTAACCATCTGTGATCTAGTCCACCCTTCTTATTTTATAGGTGAGGAAACCGATCTTTAAGTTTCCTTCCTGTGTGTATATTTAGTCTTTCAAGTAGTTATTGTGATTTTGTTACCTTCATTTAAATTTAATATACATTTTAGAGTGTGACACAATCAAAGCTCAGAAGATCCAGGGTTTACATGCTGACTTGTTAATGGAGAAAACAGATAAAAATGGAGATAATTCTATTATTTCAAGGATTGTTGTGTCAGATGTCAAGTGAGATACCCATGAAAGGATACAAATAGTAGTCTCTATGCCCACGGATCTTCCTTTATGCTTGTAGCTTTTGGATGTGTGACTTTCTCTCACTAATTTTAGGGGCAGGAGCCAAATTTGCATTTTTTGGAAAGTTAGTGCATTGTATTTAGGCATTGTTTTGCATTGTAGGTATTAAGTGAACACATCTTGAATAAGAATGTGGATTAATGAAGAAAATGTACCGGTTTTTACAGTAGTCAAGGTTTTGGATACCTTTTTAGCCCAGTTGGAATAAGCAAAATAACTGGCAGCCCCATTTGGCTGCTATAGAAGAAATTACATACTGGACTGACAGTTTTGGTTACTTATCCTACACATAGCTTAAATCTAGGGTGACTGTATAACTTGTAAAACACCCAGTCTTTATCATAAGTGTAAGAAGGATTTGGAAAAATGTGATTTCAATTTTTATGCAGTTGTTGGGGAGGAAAAGGATACTTAAACTCTTCCTGTGCCCCTCTCCCCCTTCTTTGAAACTGACAGATGGAACTGAGTGGAAGTAAAAGTTAAAAGGGAGAATCTGGGCTGAGGCTCTACCTCAGTGAATGATTCCCCTAATAAGGGCTTATGAAGTTTTCTTACAAAGTTTTCTGGAATCGAAATCAGGAAGGGAATTCCTTGTCAGACCTTCTGGGAAGTAGTCCTTGATTTATCTACCTCCCAGCTTTCCCTTTGTGTTACTATGTACTTTGCATGTTTTTTGGCCATTGCATTTATTACATTGTTTTATAATGATCTGGATCTATCTGTCCCTCTTCATTGTAAGCTCCTTGAGGGTAGGACAGCGTTTTTATATTCACGGTACCAGCAAAATATTAGGCAAATAGTGGGTGCTCATGTAAATGCTTAACTTTGGTGTGTCCTTTTCCAGAATCTATGTACTAACAATAACCACCACCATTTGTGGAGCACCTGTAGTGTTCTAGAAGGTGTACTGGGTATTATAGTATGTAAAATAGTATTTGGCATATAGTAAATGTTAATAAAGTTATTTAATTGAAACAAACAAAAACAGCATTCTGACCACAGGAATAGTGTTCAGAAACAAATAGAGTATGTTTCTCACTCAAACACAAAGCTCAGAAATGGCCAAAAGGAGTCAAACGCAGGTTTGTCTAACTCCAAAGCCCTTTTGGAGGATACCGGGTTTCCTTGACTTTCTCGTTAAATTCTGCATTAACAGAATGGCCATCATTCTGTTTTTTAGTCTCTTTGATCATGGGACTTGAAGATATTTTTGAACAACAAGCTTATGCATGTCTATTGGTTTAGCTTATTTCTACTCTACTTAATGACTGCTTTGTTTTGATTCTTACTAGTGCTTAAAATACCAATAATTGGATAGTTCGTGATATTTATGAAGGAAGATGTATTAGCTTAGGGTGCTGTAACAAAATCCCACAGAAATTTATTTTCTCAAAGTTCTGGAGGCTGGAAATCTTGAGATCAGGGTGCCATTATGACCAGGTTCTGGTAAGGCTCTCTTTACTGGCTTGCAGACTGCCATCTCCTTGGGCACCTTCTACTATGACCTCACATGGCAGAGATAGAGAGAGAGAGAGACAGAGACAGAGACAGAGACAGAGACAGACAGAGCTCTCTCTCTCTTATAAGGTCACTGATCCTGTTGGATTTGGGCCCCACCCTTATGAACTCATTTAATCTTTTTTTTTTTTTTTTTTTCCATTTAATCTTAGTTACTTTCTAAAAGCCCTGTTTCCAAATATTGTCACATTGGGGATTAGGGCTTCAACATATGGATTTTTTGGGGGGAAATAATTCAGCCCACAGTAGAAGATAACCCAGATTTTTTTTGTCAGTGGATATAACTTTGATGGAAGAAACTAATCTGTATAATGCTTAGATGATTTATAGATTGGTTTTATTAAGTAACTACATGAAGAAATCATTTACTAACAGGGAATGGTTCACACAAGAGACCTTATATGTTCTAGAAATTTCTGTGTTCTGGAAACTTCTGTTTTATAATGATTCTAATAAACTTAGTTAACATGTACTTTTCCAAATAATCTTTTTGGTGTAAAGCAGTCAGTGTGCATATATTTCAGTGCAGAGGTTGCATAGAAGAGGGTAAAGAGGACAGGCTTTGAAGTCAACCTGAGTTCAAATTCTATTTTGACGATTATGAACTAAGTGATTTTTGAGTAGGTTACAAACAGTTTTTGAGATATGAATTCCTTCTGTAAAATGGAGATGCTTTTTGCATTACAGAGTTGTTAGGAAAATTAAGTCAGAAATTATATAAAACCCTGGCATAGCATTTGGCATGTAAAATGGGCTTGAGAAGAGTAAATCCCCTACTTCTATGAAAGTCTGACATCTCTTAAGTTTATGTTAAGCATGTGAAAAACGATGTAAAACGGTGCAGCTGCTTTAGAATCAGTGTGGTAGTTCCTCAAAATGCTAAACATAGAGTTACTAGATGACCCAGCAATTCCACTTGTCGGTATACACCCAAGAGAAATAAAAACATATATTCGTGCAAACTGTACACAAATGTTCATAGCAGCATTACTCATAATAGTCAAAAGGAACATGGATGGAAATGTGCTAAGTGAACGAAGTCAGACATAAAAAGCCACTTATTTTATGATTCCACTGATAGGATATGTTCATAATGGGCGTATCTGTAGAGACAGGAAGTAGATTAATAGTTGCTATGGTCTTGGGATAGTGAAGGAGGAGTGGGAAGTGAGTGTGTGCAAAAGGGTTCCCTGACCCCATTCTACTCTGTGTGTGTCAGGGGCTGGGGGAGGTTGGGGGCTTCCCAAAAACCAACAGGCAATTCCCAGATGCCATCAGGGTGTCTATGAATTCATCTCAACTCTGACACTGTCTGCCTGGAGATAGAATGAGATTCCAAGGGTAAAGGGCTCAGTCCCACAAGACCCACCCTCCACTTCAGAGGTGAGTTGCAAGTCCAGGTTGTCACCTGTACTTCTGACCGACTGGCTGTGAATCAGAGGGTCCCCACAGCTCCCTCCTCAGGTGTGGTTAATTGGCTAGAACAGCTCACAGAACTCGGGAAAACTTGCTTACTCACTAGATTACTGATTTATTATGAAAAGATTATATTAAAGAGTAGGAGCCAGATGAAGAGCTGCTACGCAGGGCGAGTTCCTGAACAAGGGAGCTTCTGTCCTCATGGAGCTTGGGGCCGGCACAGTGGCACGTGGAAGTATTCTGGTTACCCAGTGTGGAAGCTTTTAAAAAAGAGAGCCTAAAAGGCTGTTCTTTTGTTTTTTGTGGAGGCTTCTTTACATAGTCCTGATTGACTGAATCATTGGCCAGTGGTGATTGATTCAACTTCCAGCCCCTCTCCTCATCCCTGGGGACGGGGTGGGGTAGGGGCTGGGACTGAAAGTTGCAACCAACCCTCTAATCACTTGGTTGGTTCTCCTGGCACTAGCTCCCATCCTTAGGTGCTTCTGAAAGTTACCTCATTCACATAACCAAAAGACACCTTTATCACTCTCTGCATGTAGGAAATTTGAAGGGTTTTGGGAGCTGTGAACCTGGAACTGTGGAGGAAGACCAAATATATATATATCTGAATAAACAAACATATATCTTACAAATCACAGTGTGTATGGGGTTTCTTTCTGGGGTGATGGGAAATGTTCTAGAATTAAATAATGATGATAGTTGCACAACCTTGTGAATATACTAAAAATCACTGAATTTTATACTTTAAAATGGTGAATTTTATGGTATATGAATTATGTCTCAACCTCCACTCCCCATCCTTGGATTATTATTTTCACTTATGCACGAGAGTAAATAATACCAGAAGATGGTCTTGTTTGTTTTACATTGTTTCTGACATTTTTGTTACTTTGGACTAATATTTTAAATTGACATCTTCATGTTTTCTAAAGCAGAGATATTGAAGGTAGAACCATTGGGCTTTTCTCTTTAGGGAACCAGGCAGGTAGGAGTGCTGAAGTGGAAACATTAATTAGTGGTGCCTTTGAGAGGCCTGAACAAATTTTGGAGTCATATCTTTGTGCTCAGGTAGCAGCCATCTCTCTGGTAGCCCTGTTATAAGCAAGGATGACTAAGGTCACTGATTATATCAGTGAAGCAAATCCATCAGAATCTTCAGAAAACTGTTCAAACCAGGTAGTGTTTTGTTTTTTTTTTGGGGGGGGTCCTGTTTACAATAATCTCAAATACCAAAGAAAGTTTTTGTCTTTGGGAAATGAAGCAAGGTTGATGACATTTTTTTGCCCTTCTAGAACATCTGGTTTTGGCAACCCGTACATCTGATGATAATGAAGTCAAAATGACTAACTGTGCTTCAGAGGTCCTCAATCTCCTATCCTTTTTGGTATCTGTTAGTGTATGTGTCAACTTGGTAGGGAAGAAGATTCATAAAGAACCTCAGAACATAAAGTGAAATAAAATGAATAGCTCTTTAGGTCAGATCTCAAGGGAGTCCAAATTGCTTGTCTAACAGTGCAGTGAAGGGATCTTTTTGTGCAGGTTTTGTAATGATAAAATTGGTTGTATTTGAGTGTCTGCTTTGCTCTGAGATGTCCTTTCCTCTCCTCCCAAATTCTCATCTCACATTCGACTAGTATTGCAAGCAAATTGTTCATTTTTTAACAATTTAAGATTTACGAATCATAAGTTTCCATTTCAGTTATTTTGATCTCTTTTAAGTCTCTTTAATCTTTTATTTGCAGTATTTTAAGAAAATGAACCAATTTACTATTATCCAAATAAATGTCTGGTCAGTGTTTTTTTTGTTTTTTTTTTTAAATAAAATTACTTCTTTTCTTTCACTATAAAGCAGTACAGGTTTTGCATAGATTTTAGAAGTATGGAAAGTATAAAGATTTTAATAACTGAAGTCCAAAGCATCTAGAATTTTGGTATTTTGATGTATAGCTTTCTAGACTTTCTGTAATGCACATAGGCAGCCATAAATGTGCTTGTGTGTGTATGAGTATGTTTTAAATAAAAGTGAGATCATACTATTTAGAAATGAAATTATGTTATGTGTTTTGTAACTGACCCCTTTCCACATCTTGTCACTAAATAGAAATCTAAATAATTTTAAGTGACTGCACAGTGTTCTCACTATGCTTGGAGTGACCTTAATCTCTTAGGGATAGACTTTTAGATTTTTTTTCATTATTTTTGTTATTATAAAAAACACTGCCATGAACATCTTTGGGTGTATATTTTTGTACACCTGTGTATCATATTCTATATCTGCACAGATACTTATATTTTAGCCTACATTCCTAGAATTAAAATTGAGGAGTAGTATTTATTTTTCCCCTTTCTTTTACTTTTTTCTGTCAGCAGGTCCCATCACGTCGCCCTCCCTTTGCTTCTCTCCATCTCACTGACACTGCTCAAATCCAGGCCACTGTTAATGCTCACTGGAACAATTAGTGTCTCCTCACTTGCGTTCTTGTCCCCCGTTGTCTATACATCAATTAAAATGATCTTAAAGTGGAAATCCGATATTGTTCTTTGCTTGCTAAAGCCTTCAATGCCATCTTGGTGCTCTTAGGATAAAACCCAAATTAATAATAGAAGCAAAATTATTAGTAGGTCCTGCCTGATCTGACTATATTCTAGTTCCCAGCATAGGCCTCTGAGTATGCAATAAGTATTTGAGTGAATAATAAATGAAATTACCAGACCAGAGGGAATTTTATCAGTTTTTGACACACATTACCAAATTAACAATATAGATGAGAGGGCCGGTTTCACCACATTGTGACCAACTCAAGCCATTATCAGCCTTTTTAATCTTTGCCAATCTGATAGGCAAAAGGTGTTATCTCATTGTTTTAATTTGTGTTTCTTTGGTACTAGAGTTGGACATTTCTTCATGTGTTTACTGGACATCTTTGTTTTTGTGAGAATTGTCTATATCCTTTGCCTATTTTCCCAATGGGATGTTTAGTTGTTCCTATAATGATTTATACCATCTTTAATAAGTAACCCTTTATGGTGTAGATATACTGATATTATACCAGTTATCTAATGTGGTATTACAAACTGCCTCAAAACCTAGTAAAACGTGTGAGTTGGCTGGGCAGTTCTGCTGGTCTCACCTGGATTCACTCATCTTTTCATTCCCTGACTGGGTTCATGTGGTGTGTCTGTTTGTCTCTCACTTAGTAATAGCAGCCTTCCATTAGATCATGCCCCAGCCTGCGTCCCGTTCCCTTAATCTTCTTGGCCAAAGCCAGTTACATGGTCAAGCTCAGAGTCAGGGTGGGAGGAGACGACACAAGGGTGAATCAAGAGGTGTGACTGTTGGGTGCTGTGATGTAAAATCAACCAGATGTATCTTATAAAGAAATTCATCACTTGTCTTTTAATTTTGTTTTGGTAAAGAAGCATTAAAATTTCATGTCAGATCTGTTAGTCTTTACCTTTATAGTTTCTGCCTTTGGTGTCATGCCTTTCCCAACCTAAAATTATACTAGTATTTACCTACATTTTTTTCTATTATGTTTTGGTTTATGGTTTCATTTATGTTTAAATTTAAGCCATCTGAAATTTGTTTTGGTGTAAGATGGGAGGTTAGTATTTGACGAAATATCAAATATTTAGTCCTTTGTCAGCATCATTTGTTGAATAATCTGTCTTTTCCCATTGATTTGAAATGCCACACACATTGTATACTGAATTCCCATAAATACTTGGTTCTGTTTTTGGACTCAGTAGTTATTTGTCTAATTCTGTGTTACTACCTCACTGTCTTAATTACTCTGAGTCTGTAGTATATTTTAATTTCTAGGAAGGAAAGTTACTGTTCATTTTCTTGTTTTTCAAAACTTTACTTGCTATTCTACTTAATACATTCTTTTAGGTTAGTTTTGGAATCATTTCATCAATTAAAACAAAAATGAAATAAAAAAAATTGCACTCCGAAACCTGTTGGAGTTTTGATTAGAATTGTGTAAAATTAATGGATTAATAGGGGTAAGGGGAGAGAATTGACTCCTTTATGATACTGAGTTTTTCATTCTTTTTTCTCCTCCATATATTCAGATTTTTTATTTCATCTTTAGTAAAGTGCATCAGCACTTTAGTTTCTAGTTTAATAGGTTTGATATGGTACCTTTAAAAAGTTCTTACATATTTAGAAATTAAACTTTCAGCTTATTTTTACTCTATCTGTTCTCATTTTTGTCTTAATTTTTATTTAAAATGTATACTTTTATTTAAACATAAAGCTTGTGATTTTAAAAAAGTTTTTCCTTCTCCAATAATTCAATTCCAATGTTGGCATTTATATTCCTCAGTTTTCTTATTTTGAAATGTAATAGCTAATGGTTACTGAGTCTTACTGCCTGAAATATCAATACTTCCCATATTAACCATTTAATATTCCTCTTATAACTTATAAGGTAGGAACAGTTGTTATTTTCCTTTTATAGATGAGAAAGCTGAGTCGCAGAGGGTTAAGTAACTTGCCCAGGGTCACCCACTAGTCAACAGCAAACTGGGATTCCATCCCAGGCAGTCTGATTCCAGAGCCCATGCTTTTAACCAGTATGCTCGGGTCTCTCATTCAAACGTGAACTGAGGTCTGTGTTTGAATTTTCTAAGTGTTGATGTGTGAGTGAATAATTTACTTTTTCTTTGTGATTTCATCATATAAGGGTTCTTTATTTTCTGAAAATAATTGGTACAAGAACAGGGCCATGTAGAATGAATTGACCTAGAATAGGAGTAACATTTCAGAGATAGCAGGGGTGGGGAGAAAAGACTTTACTTGGGTTTAATCTTGAAAAATGAAACAAAATTATGGAAACATTCATGTTATGGTTGCTACGATGTGTTAAATTCTTAAAATGGAAGAAGAATGAGTCAATTGTTGGTTGCTTGTTTCACATAATTTTTCTTTAAAAATTGCAAGATCGCATGAAACTATATACTTCGTGAAATGATGGACTTTTCTAGTGTGAGCCTAAAGAAATCCATTTTTGCCAAAATATTCAAAGGCTTCATTATCAAAGCCCACTTATATTTTCATATTATTTTCTTTTGCCCCTCCTATTATCTCATCTTCATTAGCTTTCTCCAAGTATTTGCTCATGGTAGCTGTTCAGATGCTTTCAGGGGCAAGTAGCAGACTTAAAGTACTTAAATATTAAGAACATTTACTATCTCATATAATTGGAAGTCCCGAGAAAAAGTGGGCTCCAGGCCCACTACACTCAGTGGCTCATGGATGTCTCTGAGAATCCAGGTACATTTTGCTATCTTGAGTATCCATTTCATCTTCACACGGGTAGCAAGCAGGCCATGGGATTTCTAGGCTTCACATTCAGAACTAGCAATTCTTACAGGAAGGAGGGCCATCTCTTCTTTTGTTCCTTTTTTCCCCTCTTAAGGTATAATTTACATACAGCTAAATGTATTAATCATAAGTATATCTACAGGTTGATGGATATTTACAACATATGCACATCTGTGTAGCTACCGACCAGGGCAGGATACAGAACATATTGAGTACTTTTCATCCCATTAGGTGCCCTTACGTTCCTTCCCAGTCAGTGTCCCTCTCCGATTTTCATTTCTGCCAGTGGCTTTGCCAATAGTTGGAAACAGTTCTCTTCATTTTTAGTGACTTTTAGTGACTTTTAGTGACTTAGTAAAGCCCTGTATCTTTTGGAAGGTTTGCACTTCTACTTTGTACATGATACTCATTGTGTTGCTTTGTCATTGAAATACCTGCCATCTTTGAGAGACTGACAGGGCAAAGGTGAAGTGGACTGACAGAGGCACCTGTTACTGTAGGAGGGGTGTTTGACAGGATGAATTTTATAAGTTGTTAGTTCATTAGTTTTTCTGGTGTGTGTGTGTTAGGATGACTTTGCTTCCCTGGGCGACCTGGCAAGTTGTGGGAGTCTGGCAATGAATCATATTAAGACCCCTGAACCTATTTCGGCCTATGTTACATTTTTACATATGTGTTGCTGGATTTTCTAATTTATTGCATTGTGTATTACCCCATCCAGTCTGTGATCTATGCAGCAGTCAGGTCTTTCTGAAATTCAGATTTTATCAGCTCAGTCTTATCTCTAAAACACTTCAGTGGCTTCCCGTTGCTCTTAGAATTAATACCAAACTCTTCATTATCATGGCCTACATCCCACATGGTTCCTCTTGCTCTGTGATTCCAAAGTTAGTAAAGTGGCCCAGTAAGATGAATCCTCAAAAACAAGTTACAGGGAATTCCCTGGCTGTCCAGTGGTTGGGACTCTGCACTTTCACTGCTGTGGGCAGTTTAGTGGGGGAGGAGGTATTAATCATTTTGTTGGTACATGGTATTGTGAGGGTAGAGACTTTCATGTATTTTTGTTGATTCCTTTTTAAATAACGTCATGTGCAAATAATATTTTAAAATTTTCTCTAGTATGTATGCCTTTTAATTATAGCAGGTTGCTAGTGTTATTTTGTATTGCTTTAGTATTTTGTTATATCCATCTATTATTTTTTTCAAAGCATCTACTTTAAGGGAAATTCCTCCATCATCTTTTTATATTCCTCTGGATATGGAAGTTTTTCAAGGTGGTTTCATTTTGGGAGGAGATAGGTCTAATAGAATCATCATTGGCCTCAAAGCTTTTCTGCCCTTTACTGACTGTGAGACCTTGGCTGTGCGTAATCTCAATTTGTTTCTGCCAAATGGAATTAATAATCCATTGCCTTGTTTTGTGGTTTGCCATAATGCATTTAGAGGATTTATGGATTTAGTGTATTCTAGCTATTGTTTTCTTTGTGTTGCACCATAACTTTTTTTAAAAAATGAAGTTCAAGCTCCTGTATGTTCTTTTGCCTTTTTCTTTAACTTTTAATGTGAAAGACTTCTTATTTTAGGCACTCTAAAAGCAAGGAGCTAGTTAAATTCTTAAAGGACCTATATTTTAAAATGTTTTAAACTTTGTTAAAATGAATCTTTAAAAAGCAGACCCCCTGAACTGTGGAACCGTTACTTGTATCACTAGAAACCAGCTCCCTTTCTTCTGCAGTGGCCACTTCAAGTCTCTCACTCTGCCTTCCTTTCATATGCTTGGTTCCTACTTCGTCAGCTGTTCTTCCCAAACTTCCTCCTAAAAAACCTTCACCTGCACTCTAGCACACAGATGTCTCAACCTGGCATTCAGGGTCCTCTGCAAAACATTCCAGCCATGCCTGTCCCTACACCCCACATGAATTCATTTCACAGTGGTCTGCTGCTTGTTCCCCAAAGGTTCTGGTGGAATTTTGGTCTCATTACTTCTGTTGTGTCTTCTGGAAATCTGCCTTCTCTGTGCTCACTCAGACTCACTCTTGCTTCAGTTTCCTCTGCTAGTTTATGTCTTTAGTGATTACTCCAGGCTAAGTCTCTCTTATTGAACTCAGATCATCTGTTGACTGTTCAGCTCATTTGGTACTTCAGACCTAAAATTTTCCCTCAAAAAATCAAGTGTGAGCTCCCTTTATTCATGGCACATTTCCCTAAGCACTTTGTAGCATGCTGGGTACAATCTGGGACTTGCAGTAACTTTAAAAAAAGAAATATAAAAACTAAACTCATGAATATTGAGTGTTTTAGGCCTTCTCATTTTAATTCTCTAGATAAGTCATCTGATTTTCAAAGGTATTAGGTAGTAGTTCGTACTAGTTCGTACAACTTAATATTAAACACAGTATGTTTTTATACTCCTTTAATAAAGCTATGTAAAGGTATGGATAAGTGGTGGTGATGATATTTGGATTAAAAAATGTAATATTTACTTGAAAGCATAAGGACCAACACATCAAATATATGTGTGTGTGTGTGTGTGTGTGTGTGTATTTTCCTACCTGGAAATCTTACACAAATAAGAATTCTGTCATCCAGTCAGCAAGGCTGTTTCCCTTCAAAAGATTCGCTGTTGCAGTTCTTTCTATCTGAGTATGCAAAAAGTACTAAAATTAGAAACTAATTCAGTAGGGCTTTTATACAGATCAGGGATACAGTGATGAACTAGGCAGTTTATTTTTTGTGACCTCCAGATCTACTCTTTCCCTTCCCCCATTTTCCTAAATGTTCCCATAATTTCTGTATCAGTCAAGATTCTCTAGAGAAAAGAACCAATATTTATTCATTCATTCATTTAAAGAAACTGACTTACATGGTTGTGGGGGCTGATTAATCTGAAATTTGTTATGCAGGCTGGCACACTGGAAACTCAGACAGGAGTTGATGTTGTACCTTGAATCTTACATTTGTAGGGCAGGCCAGTAGGCTGGAAACTCAGAATTTTTATGTTATAGTCTTGAGGCAGAATTCCTTCCTTGCCTCTTCTAACTTCTGGTGTGTGCTGACAATCCTTAGCATTTCTTGGCTTACAGATGCACCACTCTAATCTCTGCTTCCGTGGTCATAAGTCTGTCTTTTCCCTGTGTGTCTCTGTCTTCACATGAAGTTTTTCCTCTTTTAAGGAGACTAGTCATACTGGATTAAGGGCCCAGCCTACTCCAGTGTGATCGCATCGTAACTAATTACATCTGCCGTGATCCTCTTTCTAAGTAAGATTACATTCTGAGGTACTGGGGGTTAGTACTTCAACATATCAACTCTAGCCTGAGTTTGCCATTTGGGTATGGACCACGACTTTGGTCTCATTCACCTCTCACTTTAATCAGTTGGGCTAACTGCCCCAGATGACAGATACAGAGGGAGACATGCATACATTAAATACAAGTGCATGCAAAATATCCACAGTAAAGCTACTAGAACTAATGAATGTATTCAGTAAAATTGCAGGGTACAACGTCAACGTGCAAAAATCAGTTGTTTCTATACATCAGCAATGAGCAATCTGAAATGGAAATTAAGAAAGCAATTTCATTTACTGTAGTATCTAAAAGAATAAAATACCTAGGAGTAAATTTAACCAATGAGGTGAAAGACTTGTATACTGAAAATTACAAAATATTGCTGAAAGGAATTAATAAAGACCTCAGTAAATGAAAAGACCTTCTGTGTTCATGGATTGAAAGACTTAATATTGTTAAGGTGATAGTAGTACCCAAAGTGATCTACAGATTCTGTACGATCTCTGTCAAAATCCCAATGGCGTATTTTTGCAGAAATAGAAAAACCCATCCTAAAGTTCATATGGAATTTCAAGGGACTGGGGATAGCCAAAACAGTCTTGAAAAAGAACAGAGTTGGAGGACTCATATTTTGTGATTTCAAAACTTATTACAAAGCTGTAGTAATCAAAACAGTGTGGTACTGGCATAAATTAGTCCTGTAGATGGATGGAACAGAATAGAGAGCCCAGAGGTAAACTCAAATTTATGGTCAGTTGATTTTTTGACAAGGTTGCAGAGACCATTCAATGGGGAAAGGATAACCTTTTCAACAAATGATGCTGAGAAATCTGGGTATTCGTAGTTCTTTTGAAAGAGTTTAGTATTTTTCCCTGTAATATGAATGCCTACATCTAAATCAGGGTTTCTCAACCTTGGCATTGTTGATATTTGAAGCCAGATAATTCTGTGTTGTGGGCGCCATCTTGTGCATTGTAGGGTGTTTAGTAGTATCCCTGCCTCTACCCACCAAATGCCTGTAGCTCACCGCTAACTTCTCTTCCTAGTGAAATTTTGCATGGGGGAGAAATCACCCCAGTTGAGAATTACTACTCTAAATTCTGAAATGTCAGGAATTATTGTATAACTTTCAAACGTTTAAAAAATATGTTCAGTTTATTTATTTATTTATTGGCTGTGCCGTGCAGCTTGTGGAATCTTAGTTCCCCGACTGGGGATTGAACCCATGCCCTCAGCAGTGAAAGTGTGGAGTCCTAAACACTGGACCGCCAGGGAATCCCTTAAATGTTTTATGTTTATTTTTTAAATAAATTTATTTAGTTATTTATTTTTGGCTGCGTTGGGTCTTTTTGCTGCACGCAGGCTTTCTCTAGTTGCGGCGAGCGGGGGCTACTCTGTTGCAGTGTGTGGGCTTCTCGTTGTGGGGCATGGGCTCTAGTTGCACGGCCTTCAGTAGTTGTGGCTCGCGGGCGTAGTAGTTGTGGCTTGTGGGCTCTAGAGCGCAGGCTCAGTAGTTGTGGAGCACAGGCTTGGTTGCTCCGCAGCATGTGGGACCTTCCTGGACCAGGAATGGAACCCGTGTCCCTGTCCCCTGCATTGGCAGGTGGATTCTTAAGTGCTGCGCCACCAGGGAAGTCCCTGTTTTATATTTAAATGGAAAAAGGTGACTCCTGCTGTTTCTTACATTTATTATTACAGAAGATTTGTATCTGTTTGGTTACCTAGACTTTAGTCTGTTAACTAAACCACAAATTATAGTGTTTCAAAAAAGAAAATCTGTTCTGAAAATCAGTTGATATAAGTACATTTGTAAGTTAGAAACTACCTGAAGATGAAAAAAATCAGCCTTTGAATTTTAACATAGGTGAAATGGGAAAAAAGGAATACTTTCAAAGAAATTGTTGTACCTCATTGTTAGTTCAGTACAAGTGTTTAAATAAACTTAACTCGTTGTTTTAAAAGATATTTTCATGATTAACTTTTGTGTCTTAAAGACCTGATAAATTTTCCTCACTGATCCAGAGGCTTGCCAATACCTGAAGACCCATCACGTGCCTGGCACAGAGCATGAGTCCCTGGCTGTAGATTGTAGTATCTCTGAGGATAACCTTCGGGTAAGCTTTGCTCACACTGTGTACAAACTGCGTGGGCTAGCCAATTACATATGACAACTTTTAATATCCTCTACTTATGCAAAATAAGTAGATATTTGATAAGTGTTACCTATTATTTGTTGTGCATTTAAAGACAAGCCAGGCAACTTGCTAAATGCTTCATGTGAATCATTTCATTTAATGGATAGGATAAATGAGAGTGGTGTCAGCATTGCAGTTTTACATTAGAGGAAACCAATGCTTAAGTGACTTGGCTAAAGTCACATGGTCTAAATGACACCTGAGATTCAAATCAAAGTCCTGCATAAATCCAAAGACCTTGCTGTTAATACTTTGGCCTCTAACTGTTCTACCTTTCAGTGCTGCTTCTCAAATTTCACTTTGCATCCTTAAGATCGCATCCAATAGTGTCTCAGCTTTCATCTTGGAGTTTGTATAGGAAGGAAGTGATGGGAAATGCAGCAGATTGGACTGGATTATAAAATCCAGTAAGGCTTTGAATAACAGGAAAGGAATGAAACTAATATGCTTCGTATTTCTATACACTTTTTGTTCTAGTCCTTACACCTACTCCCTAGGGTAGGTATCACCCCCATTAATGCCCTTGGCTGAGAGTACATGGCTAATAAGTGGTGGAACCTGTCTCTGAACCCAGCTTTGTCTCACTTCTAAACCTGTATGCATTTTACCCTATGTCTTCAAAAATGGTTTGAACTTTTCTGGTGGATTAATGACTTCTAATTTGTGGGCTCTGGGGGCAGCTGTGGGATTATTTTAGGGAGATAACTTGAACCCCTGTGTGCACCAAGCTTTGTAACCCAAAGATGCTTGCCTTCATATATGTTATATTTCAAGTATGTAGGCACTTTTATAATAAGATACAGATTTATTTAAAAGATAGTAAATTCTAAGTACTTTTAAATCACATTTTCTCAGTCAACGTGTATTAAAAGTAGAATTTATGAATTTAAAGGGTCTTCTCATCTTCAAAAAGGCTGAGAACCACTGTTGTAAATTGATTTTATCTGTATTTGATCTGTTTTATGGTGGGTCTTGGCAGCCATTTAACTTTCTCAAAAGAAGGGGATATCCCCAAACAATGCAAGTATTAAAGATATGGCAAGGATAACTGCAAACTTTAAATTTTTGTTCTTTAGATGAAGACTTCTTTAAAAAAAAAAAAGTTACTAGTTACCTGTATAGGCAAATCTATAAAAATAGTTCAAATAAATTTTAAGTAGGAGAAAATTTAAATTGTTAGGAAATTATAGCCCTTGCTCTTATAAATTAGGATTTTTTGAAAATAAACTGAAAGGATCAAATTACTTCTTTTAAATTATGAAACAAAAGGTATGTGGTATGTTATTACATAGGATTTAAAGAAAAACAACTCTTACAGATGATGGTTTTAAAAGGGATGTCCAAATTTAAGTAGCAGTTTTATTCTAGCACATAGAGAAACATTGAGAGTGAAGGCATACCAATACATTCAAGTGGAAAATAGGCTGGAATTTGATTCTGAAGTTTTAGAATTTATATCATTAGACTTCTGATGTTGGTAGTAGTCTCTGCAAATTTGTTTTTGCATGTTTTCTCAGCGTCTATGGGGTTAACTGTGGCTTGGCAAGCCAAGAAAAGGAGTTCTGTGCTGTTTTCAGACTGCATAATCTTGTTGCTATGCAACAAACGTTGTCAGTCAGCATAAGGTATAGTAAATTGGTATTCTCTGTCCCTTTTCACCACATGCTCATTTTGTAATCTGAGAGAAGTGGTTTCGGGCTATTTTGCAAGGTTTTATTTTAAAACAGGCATTTAAAGATTTTTGTTGCTTTTTGTAATTGGGTACGTTTAAGGTCTGTGAAGTCTTTCTGTTCTTGTGTAGTAGATACACTAAAATGCTTGTGTTCAAAGAAAGGGTTTTATAGATCTGTTTCCGAGTAGTTTCAGGTTAACAGCAGTATTTTTGTTCTGGTACTGTAAGAGGGATGACACTGCTACTTCCAATGAGTAAATTTTTGCTTGAAAATTCAAGTTAAATAGTTTGAACATCAGAGCTTTACCATAGCACAACATATTATTTTTTATAATTTATTTTTGAAAAGTATGGACCCAGAAGTTGGTATCAGCATCCCTTAATTGATAAAGTATTTTTATAGGAATCCTCAACTTGTATAGAATCTCCTGTAGAATCTGATAGTTTCTTTTCTTCCAGGGGAAATTAAAATGTTTTAATAGCAAATGGGTAATTGATAATAGCCTTTTCCTAAAAAAAGGAGTAAAGTATACAAAACATAAAATTCACTATATTAGTCATTTTTAAGTGTACAGTTTCATGGCATTAGGTACATTCACATAGTTGTACAAACCATCATGTCTCCATCTCTGGAACTGAATAATAGCCTTTTGCATCCATTTAGTAACTTAATCCAGGCCCTCTTCTCAATGCTTTAGATAAATTAACTCATTTAATCTTTATAACAACCCTATAAAGTAAGTATTTTCTTTATGTTCCAGATGAGAAGACTGAGGCACAGAGAAGAGCACACACTAGTCATGAGCGGAGCTGGAATTCAGATCCCAGCAGTCTAGCTCTTCTGTGCTCTCAGCCACTATGCTGTGTTGTCCTCTTTTGGAATTACTTTCATTTCTGTTTAGTGGTAGGAGCAATGATTTTTTTTTTAAAAATTACTTTTTGTAGTTTCTTGAAGTAAAGTTAACATACTTTAACAGCTTTACGGACTATTAATGAATTTAGTTTGGCCATATTTTAGGCTTTTTTCCTAAATATTTGAAAAAGATGTAGTTTGTATTGTATTATGGTTAATTGCCTATAAAATTATGTATGGTTTGGTTAATCATATAGAAAAGATTTAATTCCCTTTTTCAGCTTGTTTCTGGACCATTTGCCATGCTGTTCCTTCCAGTAGAGTGTATGGAGTATGCACATTATTTTCTGATAGTTTAATACTAACATAAAGGAAGGTACGTTGTTATTAAAGAATTCTAATGTGATGCTATTTAAAACCTAAAGCCAGTTGGTGTTGGATCGTCTACTTCTTAGTATTTTCTAGATTCATGCCCTTTTTTTTTCATGGATAATCTGGAGTTAATTATGTATTGGCAGAGTAAAGAGCAATGGGCAAGAGTGAAAAGGGAGAAAAGCAGTGCAAGGTGTCATTTGAACTTCTGGTTGATGCAAAGGGATGGAATTTTTTGAACTCCACTGCTTTCTGCTTGGTGCTCTATGTCTATTTTCATTCTTTAACTGAAGAACTTACCTTTCGCCTCTGACCCCGCACTACACCCCTCCCCCATTCCAGTGGGTCTTCTTCCTTGAGAACCCTTGACCTTGATCTTCCCTGATTTATGTGCTCTCATCCTGCTCTAACAGATTTACTCTGTAATCAGTTTTCTTTTCATTTCTCTTCACAGTTGCACCATCTTTAAAAAAATTTTTCCTCCTTTTATTTTTGTGCATTTCTATATGTTTGATTATGCATTTTTAATTTGTTCACTTGATATGTTTTGCATTCTCTATGCTTTTTAAAAACTCAGAATTTTATTAGTTGCGTATTTCACTGTAATTTACCTATTTCCTTTTCTGTTTTTAATTTTTAAATTTTATTTATTTTTGGCTGCATGCAGGTTTTCTCTACTTGTGGCGAGCAGGGGCAGCTCTTTGTTGTGGTGCAAGGGCTTCTCATTGCAGTGGCTTCTCGTTGCGGAGCACAGGCTCTAGGTGTGCAGGCTTCAGTAGTTGTGGCAGGTGGGCTCAGTAGTTGTGGCGCACGGACTTAGTTGCTCCGTGGCATGTGGGATCTTCCCAGACCAGGGCTGGAACCTGTATCCCCTGCGTTGGCAGGCGGATTCTTTTTTTTTTTTTTGCAGTACACGGGCCTCTCACTGTTGCGGAGCGCAGGCTCCGGACGCACAGGCTCAGCAGCCATGGTTCACGGGCCCACCCACTCCGTGGCATGTGGGATCTTCCCGGACCGGGGCACGAGCCCGCGTCCCCTGCATCGGCAGGCGGACTCTCAACCACTGCGCCACCAGGGAAGCCCTACCTATTTCCTTTTAAATGGCTGTTTATGGTTTAAAGTGATTTTGCATAATGAATAATGCTTTCATTAACCCAGAGGGGTTTTTTTCCCTCCTAATTACAGACTAATTCCTTAAGGTAGATTTCCAGAAATAGTATTAGATCTCTGAATAAATAGAAACAGTTTTAAAAGCTCTTGAATCATATTGCCAAATGCTTTCCAAAAGTGTTGTGCCAGTTTTCATGCCAGCCTGCAAATATATGGAGTGTCCATTTCACTACAACCAGCAGCAGCAGAGAATGTTTTGATGCTGACCTTTAAATCTAAGAAGAATTGACTTACAGCTCGGCTGGGCCTTTATCCTAAATTACACCTAGAATTATAATTGTGGTGGGATTGGATTCGAGAGAAGTAAGGCCTGGCTACCAGTTTCTGCTCCGTAGACTGCTTTTGAAGTTCTGCTTTGATGCAGTCACTGCCCAGATAGGGTTTCATTTAATGCTGTATGCTTTTGGATGTGTGAAGTGACTGATTTTTTTCTGTTTTTCAATCCCTTAATTATTTTGATATGTTGGGTGGTATGGGACAAAGTGGTGTGTGTTTCAGATGACATTTCCCTTTGGAGTCAGGGCAGGAATAGGTTTGGCTCTCTCCTTCGCCCTTCAGGGGGCTCTGGTGGCAGCAGAGGCATCTGAGATCAGGTTCAGTGGCCACCTTGTCCAGGGGGTGCTTCTTGGATATAAATAATTAACAAAATAATTAACAACTCTGGAGTTACAGTGACTTTTCATTAAAAATTTGTTATAGAATTCAGAAAAATTAAGTACTGTTAGAATGTTTTCCCTGAGTAGAAGAAAGGTCAAGGGAAGAGCATTCCTGAAAGTTGATAATGTGGAAGCCGCCTCTTACCTCGTAACAGCACTCAGCACAGTTGACCATCCTGGCCTTGAACCACTTTGACTTAGGTGACTTTAAGTTCTCTTGGTTCTCTCCTTATCTCCTTGGCTGCATCTCTTGGTCCTCTCCTCCCTTTCTCTTCTCACCCTGGACTTCCATTCCTCCGCAGTCTTATTCAGCCCCTGGACTTTACCCGTGTTTGCTGATTCCCAGATTCAAGTTTCTGGCTGGCTCTCTTGTGAGTTCCAGATAAGAAGCTCACAAATAATTCATTTTGTATGACTAATAGGCACCTTAAACATCACGTGTCCGAATCAGAGTGTGTGATGTGTACATACAAATTTTCACTTACTGATAAATAGGTATTTCAGTGACAGTTTTCCCTCAGACTTTCAACCATAACAATAACATAAGGGGCTAGATTATAAATAACATCAATATAAGACTTGTAATATTGAAATGAATGCCTTCCACACTGATTTTGTAAGCTTTAGATCCCATGATTTTTTTTCTGGTAAGCCAGAAGAAAGCTCACCTATTTTCTTCTGAATGTGTGAACAAAGAAAGGTATTTATTAAAGGATTTTTCTTATGTGAGCTTTCATATGCCAAGTACCTGTTCCATTAAACACTATTCCTTTTTCTCAGTTTAGTATTTCATACGTCAAGCTGACAAACAATCATTTGAACTCTTGTATGGTGGTACAACTTGCTTACTCAACAGTTCAATTTTGTCGGTATCAATGCCTTTGTAGATTATTGTTATGCATTTATTTATTGTATTTTTGTATGCAGATATTTATTGTACTATTATTTTTTGCCCTCATAAAAATGAGGGGGGCGGCTTCCCTGGTGGTGCAGTGGTTGTGAATCCGCCTGCCAATGTGGGGGACATGGGTTCAAGCCCTGGTCTGGGAAGATCCTACATGCCACAGAGCAACTAAGCCCGTGTGCCACAAATACTGAGCCTGCGCTCTAGAGCCTGCGAACCACAATTATTGAGCCTGTGTGCCACAACTACTGAAGCCCTCATGCCTAGAGCCCATGCTCCGCAACAAGAGAAACCACCGCAATGAGAAGCCCGTGCACCACAACTAGAGAAAGACCACACGCAGCAACAAAGACCCAACACAGCCAAAAATAAATAAGTAAATTTATTTTTAAAAAATGAGAGGGGAAGTAGAAAAAATAAAATGTTAGTAACACCACTGAGATAAATATGGAAGTCACTAGGTATTCCGAAAGTGGTAATTCTTCAGCCTCAATGGGACTGGTCCCTATTTGTACTTAAGCTGGTAGTCTGTGTCTGTATATCATACATGGTAATTTTGACACTGATAGAAACTCAAGTTAGCTGAAGGAGGACCCTAGTATATCTTACAGTGTCAAAGTGAGAGTGGCTGGAGCCAGGGCCGCTCTCAGACCTCAGGGATGAGAACAGAGCTAGCAATTTTGGTTGACTAGGAGTTACTTGCTCTCTTTGCTAGGCTTTATTCTTTATTCTTTGCCCCTTCACATGGTTTCTGCAGATTCCCATATTCCATCCAGCTTTTGTAAATTGAAGTCAAAGAATGTTTCTTGTAATCTTTAGGTAGAAAAATCCTGGATGAAGGCTGGTGACAAGCCCTGTCTAGGTCACTGTCCCGACTTCTCTAGTATGGGTTGTGATGCCATGATGAGCGCCAGTGGTAGTGGGGAATGAGCTTTTCTAAAGTGAGAGAAGGAATCCTGGCAACAGATATCCATTATGATATTCAACTTAGAAAAAGACAATGGCAAAAGTCAGTTATATATAAAAAAACACGGAAACATGTCTCAAAGGTGAAGTCTTAGACGATGGAAGAAATTGGAGATTAATGTTAGTGATCCATTAGATATACAGGGTTTTAGAGCTTGTTGAAGAATGTAGCTTGCAACACTCCTTTTATAATAAAAGAAAGTTGGGAGGGGACTTCCCTGCTGCTCCAGTGGTTAAGACTCCACACTTCAAATGCAGGGGACACAGGTTTGATCCCTGGTCGGGAAACTAAGATCCCACCAAAAAAAAAAAAAAAGAAGAAGAAAAAAAAAAGGGAAGGGTTTCCTAAGACAAAGTTTAAAGAAAATTGGTTAGATAACATTTCATTTCTTTTTTAAAAGAATATTTGCTCATTTATTTTATTTGTTTTGACTGTGTCAGGTCTTAGTTGTGGCACGAGGGATCTTTCATTGCAGTGTGCGGGCTTCTCTCTAGTTGTAGTGTGGGCTCTAGAGTGTGCAGGCTCAGTAGTTGCAGTGCACAGTCTCTGTAGTTGTGGCATGTGGGCTCTAGTTGCAGCATGCGGGCTTAGATGCCCCACAGCATGTGGGATCTTAGTTCCGTGACCAGGCATCGAACCCATGTCACCTGCGTTGGAAGGCGGATTCTTTTTTTTTTTTTTTTTTTTTTTTTTTGGTATGCGGGCCTCTCACTGCTGTGGCCTCTCCCGTTGCGGAGCACAGGCTCCGGACGCGCAGGCCTAGCGGCCATGGCTCACGGGCCCAGTCGCTCCGCGGCATGTGGGATCTTCCCGGACCAGGGCACGAACCCGTGTCCCCTGCATCGGCAGGCGGATTCTCAACCACTGCGCCACCAGGGAAGCCCTGGAAGGCGGATTCTTAACCATGGGACCGCCAGGGAAGTCCCAACATCTCATTTCTTATAAAGTCCCTGAGCAACTGAAAAAAACCTCACTTCTGTCTACTAAATACTGCTTTAGGTAAGCCAAGAAACCAGAGAGTTGAGGTGAGAATTATTTCGACAGTTAATTTTATCTATATTTTTTATTCATTTAAGTGATTGCTTGTACCTTAGGGTTTTTTTTTGTGTGTGGTACGTGGGCCTCTCACTGTTGTGGCCTCTCCCTTTGCGGAGCAGGCGCTCTGGACGCGCAGGCTCTGTGGCCATGGCTCACGGGCCCAGCCGCTCCGAGGCATGTGGGATCTTCCCGGACTGGGCAGGCGGACTCTCAACCACTGCGCCACCAGGGAAGCCCCGGTACCTTAGTTTTTAAAACTAAACATTCATCTGCTAACTGGGGATTTCCTATCTTTCAACTCTTGGAATGAAAACTCATTTTAAAATTAAGACTATTGCTTAGCTCTTAGACATCCTGCTTTCAGGAATGGGTGATGTCTGAGAGAGTAGAGATACTGGAATTCCATGCCTGAGTGTTCCATGTCCACTTTGTTGACCCTGGTACTCCACCGTAAGAAAGCAGGCTCAGGGAGGAGGCATTTCACATCCCAGCAGGTCAGGGGGGGTCCTTACTCCTTAGCTTTCCCATTTATTTGTATCCACCATGTAAGATTGTGGCCCAGAAAGAACTCACCCTGTGACAGGTATAAGGATCAGCATCCTGGGGTATTTCCCCTCCAGGGGATCTTGATCTTGGCTTCTTCTTCCCCTATAGCTAGAGTCCAGATGTTGAGGAGAACAGATCATCCTTTCATTGTCTAGAACAGATTGTCTAACCTCCACTAAATCATGAAGCTTTTAACATTTAAAGCTTGTCTGTTTTCCAAGAGATTTGTTAATGGTAGTATCATGGTACTTTAGATTTATAAGTGACATTATGGGTTTTTGATTGCAGATAAAAAGACTTGTTAGTTACTTCCTTTCTTTTTTCTCAGTCACCAGGTGTTTTTTAAGAAAAGCACCAACACCAAAGAGTTAACCTATAATCTCAGAGCCCTTGGGGAAGTATTTTACTAATATTAAGCAAAACAGAAGAATTGGGGGAAAATAGTTTAGAAAACAAATCAAAGGCGCTAATTTACTAATTAATAGATATAATAATGCAAAGAACAGAACAACAGAATATACAAGCTAAGTGTAAGAAGCATGTATCCTTAAAAACAAATAGTAAAAAAAAAATCCTCTTTGTTTCATTCTCTAAGCCTGTTTTTTTCAGAGATAGTGTCTTGAAAGTTCCTGGCTGCCTTTCTTTGGGATCTTAGTGTAATCCAGAATCTTTTCTGCAATACAAGTTTTTCTACTTCTGGAACTTTAACTTGAAAGATTTTTGCTTCAAGTTGAAAAGTCTTCTGTAAACCGGCCGACCACGTGTGTGGGGTTTCTCTTTAGAAGCGTATCTCTCCCCTACCTCGCCCACCGTTTGTAGTTTCTTCCTTTTGCAAGTCACCCTTTGAGTGACTTTACGAAGCATATAGGGTCCCCCACCCTTCAGCCTTTTCCTATAAGCTATCTTAATGTGTATAAGGCTTGCAGTTCTGTCATTCTGCCATAGTTTCATAAATGTTTAATACAACTTAGACATTTTAACAGCTTTATTGAGGTAAAATTGACATAAACTAAATGTCACATTTAAAATGTACACCTGGGTAAGTTTTCATATGTCTATACCCATGAAACCATCACCACAGTCAACTTAGTGAACCTGTCCATCACCCCCAGTTTAAAAGGTAATATAAGCATGTCAACAAAAATTTGGAGAATAGGGGGAAAAAAGGGAAGTCACTCATAAACCCTAACACTTAATTTGCATGACCTTTGGTGTCTTTTCTTCATTTACCACGGTTATCGATAACACTTTTCCCCTTTGTTACCTGGTCTTAATAGTGGCAAGACTTTAAAGAGTTGACCAGTGACATGTTAAAAACACCCTCTTTACACATCTGACACGATAGTACACAGAATGTTTCATGTTGGGGGTAGAGACAGATTTTCAGCTGCTTTCGGAGTAAGAGATAAAAGAGCAAGAGCAGATCTGATGGTCCCCTCTCTTCCAAAGTGAGTACGCTTGTCTCCAACGGCTGTGAGAGGGACAGGTATGCTACAGAGAGCTTGTATGTTTTAAGTAAATGAAACTGAAGCTGTGGGCTGAGGCAGGTGGTAAATGAGAGTGCCTAGTTGGGATGTATTCCGTTGTTAAAGGCCCATGAAGCAGAGGGCAAGAGTTCGAATTTGAAATATTTAATTTAGGGAAAACCCGCGAAGAATTTGGTAGGTGGAATGACAGGATCCTCATGGCGTGAACGTAAAATAATATTAATGGTTGATTAAGAGGTAGGTTTGTTTCTTTATTTACACACGTTCATTTCTTTTTTTCCCCAGCCATGTTGAGATGACATGTAACATTGTTGACATATAGCATATGTAAATTTAAGGTGATATATGTATATGTTATGAAATGAATACCAATAAGGTTAGCTAACACCTCCATCCCCTCACATAATTAATTTTTTTGTGTATGTTGAGAATAAGATCTATTCTCTTAACAACTGTCAAGTACAGTTGACCATTGAACAATGTGGGTTTGAACTTTGAGGGTCCACTTATATATACAGATACTTTCCAGTAGTAAATACTACAGTACCCCACGGTCCCTGGTTGGTTGAATCTGGATGCGGAGGAACCTTGGATACAAAGGGGCACCTTTAGATTATACTCGGATTAACCGCCGCGTTGTTCAAGGGTCTACTGTACATTAGATACCCAGAATTTATTCATTTTATAACTGGAGATTTGTACCCTTTGACCAATATCTCCCCATTTCCCCCACCCCCAGCCCTTGGCACCCATCAATCTGTTCTTTGTTTTATGAGTTTGGCTTTTTTTAGATTCCACATATAAGCAAGAATATACAGTATTTGTCTTTCTCTGGCTTACTCATTTAGCACAATGCCAAGAGGTAGGTTTAAAGAGATAATTCTCACGGCCCTACTGAGTGGGTCAGGAGGGTGATAATGTTACCAAACCAAACTTGAGTCTGCTCACCGTTCTGTAAAGGCAATCTGCTGACACCGGGATGCGGTGAAGAAAAGTGCAGCGTTTACTGTAAGGTGCCATACAAGTAGTCCGGGACAGCTAGTGCTCAAAAAGCCCAAGCTCCCCAGTGGGTACCACCCCCTGCCCCCCGCTCCGCCCCGATGGGTTTCAGGAAAGCATTTTTAAAGGCCAGGTGGAGAATTCCCTGGCAGTTCAGTGGTTACGACTCTGTGCTTTCACTGCTGTAGGCCTGGATTCTATCCCTGGTCAGGAACTAAGCCACAAAGCCACGAGGTATGGTCAAAAAAAAAAAAAAAGGGCCAAGTGAGGGAGGAGGGGGTCAAAGGGTATGTGTCAGCTCAGGTACAGTTCTCTGATTTATTAATGGTGAGGTAACAGGGTGGTGTCACAGGGGTTAACAGTTATCAATCCTTAGGCTCCACTAGGCCTGGGGGCTGTGTGCTCATGGTCATCAAGTAGTTAACATCTTTCATTTGGTGGGGGTTTTAGCTTCTGTAAAACAACTCAGGAAATGTGTATCGAGTGCTGTTATCTAGGTACTTCAGAAAGGAGCTAAAGCAGAGGATATGGGGGAGGGGTCTGTCCCCTGGAGGCCCCATAGGGTCCTGCTCAGTTACAGTAAGTATCAATATGCTGAGAGTGGTTGCTGCGACAACTTTAGATTATTGGTAGGAATCGGAAGGAATGTTTGGGAAGATCTTTTTGGGTGGATAAAATAGCATGATATACCAATGACTCCAGTGAGATAAAGATCCTGAAGTGTGAAAGGATAGCCAGTGTTCTGGAATTTGGTAATAGGTAGGATGATAGCATTGTCACTCCTCAAAAGATTTTAGGCAAGTTGAAATCAGGCAAGGATTTTCTGGAGAAGATTTGTTTTAATTCAGGACACATTTTATTGTTTTGATAGTACAAGACTCTGCAAAGACGTGGATTTTTAAAGATTAAAAAGGATTGTCTCTACCATTAAGGAGCTTATGATCTATTGGTTTGAACTGAACATACTTTCAGAAAATCAGATAGGGCTGATAGAAGTGGCAGGCAGAGGTTGAGGCTCCAGATTTGGTAATTGTGTGAAAATAAGAATGAACCATGGGAAAGTACTAGGCTTTTTTTTTTTAAAGTAAATGTATGTATGTATGTATTTATTTATTTATTTATGGCTGTGTTGGGTCTTTGTTTCTGTGCAAGGGCTTTCTTCAGTTGCGGAGAGTAGGGGCCACTCTTCATCACAGTGCGCAGGCCTCTCACTGTCACGGCCTCTCCCGTTGTGGAGCACAGGCTCCAGATGTGCAGGCTCAGTAGTTGTGGCTCATGGGCTTAGCTGCTCCGCTGCATGTGGGATCTTCCCAGACCAGGTCTCGAACCCGTGTCCCCTGCATTGGCAAGCAGATTCTTAACCACTGCACCACCAGGGGAGCCCAGTACTAGGCTTTTAATAGAGGAGAATCCAGTAATGGTCATATTGGACAAGCATTCACAGGGACTTCCCTGGTGATCCAGTGGTTAAGAATCTGCCTTCCAATGTAGGGGATGCAGGTTCGATCCCTGGTTGGGGAACTAAGATCCCACATGCCATGGGGCAACTAAGCCTGCGTGCTCTAGAGCCCGCCCGCTGCAATGAAAGATCCTGGGTGCCTCAACTAAGACCCGATACAGCCAAATAATAAATAGATAAATATATTTTTAAAAAAATATATATATAAACTTAAAAGCATTCAGAGCTATTAAATCACATCACAGCTTAATTTCAGATAGTCTCAGCTTTTGAAATCAATTGTTTGGTAGGAATTTAGCACATGTCTTTCTGTGGAAACTATGTTGTAATGAGGGGTGATTATGTCCTTAATCCTCAGGCCGTTTAATTCATCCTGTCTTTGATGTATTACACTATTAGGTCAAAAAGTGTCAGATAGTGACAACTGAATATGGTTCAACCCAGTACATTTCATTGTCACCAGACATTTTTGATGTCGATAATTTATTTATTTGACAAACCCTGGGACTACAAAATTGACCTGATAGACATGTCTTAAAACATCTCTCTGGGACCATCCATTCAGAGTTTCAAATTGAGATGCCCAAGATCGAAGGTTCCCCACTCCCCTTGATGTTGCTGCTGCCTCTCTGTCTGGGAACAGGGATTCTCCTTGGTCTTGAGGTTCTCATGGGTCTTCTCTCTAGTAGTCATCTTCTCTTTCTCTGTCCCTAAAATAAGATGAGGGAGTGGGAAGGGAAAAGGGGTAAGAGGGGAGTGTTTTAGGATGCTGATCTTCAAACTGGGTTTTTTAACGGTATTTATCAAAATTGAAAGAATAGAAAATATCAGAATACATTGCATATGGTAATGGCAAGTATTATTCCATGAAACTGTTTCAGTTCTCTTTGTATGTATGTACTAGGTTGTAGTATGTACTGTGTATTTATCACTGGCTTCAAAAATTTGATGCTGTTTTGGGATATGAATCGCTATGGGTTGGGCATCTCGGGGTTTCAGGTATGCCATTGTAGGGTCCTGGGACTTCTTTAACTTCCTTTCTACTGTGGGCTTAAATGATAGGCCTTCTTTCCTTTCACTGGGTACCACCAAGCTCCTCTAAACTCTTGCTCATGTCCTTTTCTTTACCTGCTACGTAATGAAATATAGTCTTATACAGGGTGTAATCCTTTGGGAGTCTTTTTTTAAGGGGCTTGCTAGTAGTTGCTGGTATAAAGGTAGTTAAAAACAGAAAGCCTAAGGCACAGAGGTGCCTTTCTCCTTTTTCATTTCAGTGTTGTAAGCAGAATGTAAAACTTCCTAGTTGAGGGACTTCGCTGGTGGTCCAGTGGTTAAGACTGCTTCCACTGCAGAAGGCATGGGTTGGATCCCTGGTCGGGGTAAGATCCCATGTGGCGTGGCCAAAAACAAACAAAAAACCTTCCTAGTTGAGTTCTATACAGAAATCACTAAGGATTCATCTGTGATTCAGAGGAAAACAAGGTTGAACAGGACATGTGGTAGGCACTCAAAAAATATTTGTAGACTGGTTGAGTGAATGGAGAGAGTCTGAGCACTTGTCTGGCATCATTGAACTACTTATTAGTGAATGATGAAGCACAAGTGAACAGAGGCGATGATCTTTCCCTTGTTTTTATGCTGTACTCTCTGAAGGAGAGAGATACGGGGAAAGAAATCCCAAATGGGCAACTGGTTGGTTAAAAGCGGTGCCTGTGGCCAGTTTTGTACCTGGATGGCCATTCTTTTTTTAAGAGAGATGGATAAACCATTCATACGAAGGAGCTGCTGGTGGTTTTAGTTTTGAGGGATATTGGCCCACCGTTCACTTTCTCTTTCTCCCCAGTTATTGGAAAAGTTGATTGTTAGGAAGGCTGATTGCTTTCAGGGAGTTGTCATTTTCCTCCAGGGGAATGTTTGAATGAGAATGGAGGGAATGCTTTGGCAAGGGCAACAGCTGCTAAACAGTCTTTTGGGGGATTAGGTGCAAGTTGGTATGTAGTTGAAATCTGCCTCCTGGTTCATGAAATTATGTTCCTTTGCCTCAAGGATAAATGTTCTTCTGCTTATACCAGTTAGATTCATTTAGTTCTGGCTGGTAATGTTTCTAACTGATAACCTTTCTCTTTAAGGGAGCTTCCTTGATGGAGTATTTGACAGCTACTTACTGTGAAGGAATTAAAAATGTTGCTTCTGTCTTCCCTTAGTTTTTGCTCACAATTTAATCACAAGTTGGCAGTAGCAGAACGTTTGAATTAAAAAATTAGCTGTATATTACTTGACCATTTTGGTAATGGTAGAGACTTAAGATGCCTTTTGATCCTGTGGATGTCAGTATCAAACAAGATTTACCCATATTTTGTGTTAGAATTTAAATTCTAATAATCTTTAGAAGCATTAGTAATAGAATTTAGTTAGGTGGTTGAAGCTGAAGCTTGCTAGTAAGTTGGGGTTGCATACATGGGGCATATTTCTGACCAGTTCTCATGGTTCTATTTATGTCAAGAGTTTACAAAAGAGGCTAAATTAATTGCCAGCCTATTTCCCATTGCTCATTTTAGCACTGTTCTGTTAAGATCCTTTTGATTATCTGAGCAAATACTTTTTTAATACTGTAGAAATAAGAATCTGCTGTAGGTGCATTAATTGGGGTGTATGCTGACTTCTGTATATCAAGCAATGTGTCTGAATATCGTGAGCCAGTGTCTTAATAACCCTGGTCCCTGTTTAGGCCTGGCCTACAAGTTGTCAGTCAGTAAGCTGGAAAGTCTTTTGTGGTATCTCTCAGCCTGGAAAGGTAAGATACAAGGATTTGGAGGTATATTTGCATATTTGCATATTTAGTTTGGTTGTATCTTTGTGAGTAGAACTTAATTCACTTTTTTAGAATTGATGGTACAGTTGTCAGTGGACAGGTAAATTTTATCTAACTTCAGAATGAGAGGTGGAAATGTCCTTTTCATTCAGATGTCCAAGGTTGCATTTGTTGGCCTGAGCTCAGTGGATTTTCAGGACTTAAGCCTGGTGTCTTCAAACCTTGATTTAGTGGGTGGACTCAGTTTTCTAATCACTAGTGGAAACTCAGTGACAGTAAATTTTGAATGCTTGTATTTTATTGGAGTCTGGAATTACTCCCTCTAAAGGGTGGTTTCACTTTGATTCTTGAACATCTCAACCAGCTCTTCTCTTCAAAAAAGGATATTTTTCTCTTCAATTTTTATATATGGATACAATATAAATATAGTTGCAAATACTACATATAGTTAGGTTCTTGTGAAACTGCATTTCAACTACAGACCATTACTACAGAAGAATAAATGTAGTTAGGCTGTTTTTCTAGTACATTTTAATTTGAAATTCACTTATATGAGTAAAATTAAATTTATTTAATTTTTTTCTCAACATAATTTAATATTGGCATATTGGCTCCAGTGAGTTCTGAAATAATTCTCATGCCTCAGATATGACTCTATTAAAATATTACTCAGAGGGTGTGTGTGTGTGTGTGTGTGTGTGTGCGCGCGCGCGCGCGCGCATGCGTGTGTGTGTGGGGTGGGGGGGGGCCTGCATTGGGATGGTGGGCATAAGATTGGTGTTGGGGGAAAGGTTATAAGTACCTTATGGAATCAGAAATTTGAGGTACGTCTCTAAATTTATGAAAATTGGTCAGATATGCTATGAAGTATACTACAGCATTATCCTTTATGAGGAAGAATATATAATTAGTGATTTTGTTGTTATGACTGAAAACTAGACCCTTGCCGTGTCCTTAGGGAATATTCACAAAGTTATGTTTTCTTTGGCTTGGTAAGTGTTACTTGCCCACTGAAGTATTTTATATTTAAAAATAAGATTAAAGGGAATTCCCTGGCAGTCCAGTGGTTGGGACTTTGCGCTTTCACTGCCGAGGGCCCAGGTTCTATCCCTGGTTGGGGAAATAAAATCCCACAAGCCGTGCCACTTGGACAGAAAACCCCAGCAAAACAAAACAAAAGATTAAAAATATAAAAATAGTATGTGCTATTATAGAAAACCAACAAAGTATGGAAAAGAACAGGTTAATCAGTCAACTAATATTATTGATTGGCTTCACAAATATTCATTATTACTGTCAGGTTCAGTTCTCTGGCCTGGAGATATATAGATAAATAACATAAGAGTCCCGAGGAGTCTCTCAGGATGGCGGAGTGGAAGGACCTTGAACTTACCTCCTCTCACGAACATACCAAAATCACAACTAACATCTGAACAACCATTGATAAAAAAGACTGGGACCTACAGAAGAAGATCTTCTACCTCTAAAGGCATAAAGAAGAAAGCACAGTGAGACGGTAGGAGGGGTGCACTCGAAATACAATCAAATCCTTATCGCCCCCGCCTTGGGTGACCTTGCAGAGGCTGTGCCACAGGAGTGAGAGTTCTGAGGCCCACATCAGACTTCCCAGCCAGGGGGTCTGGCATCGGGAAGAGGTGTCCCCCCCAGAGCATTTGGATTTGAAGGCCAGTGGGGCTTAATTGCAGGAGCTCCACAGGACTGGGGGAAACAGAGACTTAACTCTTAAAGGGATTGCACAAAATCTCACATGCACCAGGACCAAGGGCAAAAGCAGTAACCTCATAGGAGCCTGGGCCAGACCCACTTGCTGGTCTTGGATGGTCTCCTGGGGAGGCCGGGTGGGGAGGTGGCTGTGGCTCCTGCTGGGGCCATAATAGCTGGTGGCAGATATACTGGGGATTATTCATCTGTATGAACTCTCCTTGAGGCAGACATCTTGCTTGGGTCATTAGCACCAAGACCCACCCGGCCCCACCCAACAGTCTGTAGGCTTCCGGTGCCAGATGCCTCAGGCCAAACACCTAACAGCGAGGGAGTACAGCCCCACAGCCCCATGCATTAGCAGACAGGTTGCCTAAAGACTTCTTGATCACACAGCCCTGCCCACCAGAGGGCCAGGACCCAGCTCCACCCACCAGTGGGCAGGCATCAGCCCTTCCTTCCAGGAAACCTACACAAGCTTCTAGACCAGCCTTACCCACCAGGGGGCCAGAAATCAGAAGGAAGAAAACTACAATCCAGTAGCCTGTAGTCTGCAAACGCAGGCCAGACGCTACTCTGGGACCGCTGGCCCCTGGCCCTTGGGTGAGTGCACTGCTGGGACCCATAGGATGTCTCCTACAGAAGGCTACTTCTCCAAAGTTGAGAAATGTAATTAACCGCAAATGAGGTGGCAGAGGAATGTGTTTCAGATGAAGGAACAAGATAAAACTCCAGAAGAGCTAAGTGATGTGGAGATAGGCAATCTACCCGAGAAAGAGTTCAGAGTAAAGATTGTAAAGGTGATCCGAGAACTCGGGAGAACAAGGGAAAAGTTAGAAGGATTTTTAAACAAAGAGTTAGAAAGTATAAAGAACAACCAAACAGAGTTGAACAATATAATAACTGAAGTGAAAAACAGACTGGAAGGAATCAATAGTAGAGTAAATGAAGCAGAATGGATCAGTGAGCTGGCAGACAGAGTAGGGGAAATCACTACTGTGGAGCAGAACAAAGAAAAAAGAATGAAAAGAAATGAGGACAGTGCAAGAGACCTCTGGAACAACATGAAGCACACTAACATTCACATTATAGGGGTCCCAGAAGAAGAGAGAGAGAAAGGGCCTGAGAACATATTTGAAGAGATAATAGCTGAAAACTTCCCCAACCTGGGAAAGGAAACAATCATCCAAGTCCAGGAAGCATGGAGAGTTCCATACAGGTTAAACCCACAGAGGAATATACCACAACACATTGTAATCAAAATGACAAAAATTAAAGGTAAAGAGAAAATATTAAAAGCAGCAAGAGAAAAGCAACAAATAACAAACAAGGGAACTCTCATAAGGTTATCAGCTGATTTTTCAGCAGAAACTGCAGACAGAAGGGAGTGGCAGGATACATTTAAAATAATAAGGTAAGAGTCCATGTATTCAGGGGGCCTACATTCTAGTAGGGGATGGAGGAGAAAGATGAATATACCAATAAATCACTAATCCAGTTATTCTCATGTTGTAATAAGTGCAAAGAGGAAGATAAAATGTGGTGGGAAAAGGTGGGGGGAAGAGGCTGCACCAAGGCTTGACTTGATTGGAGTGATTAGGGAATGCTTTTCTTAGGGGGTGAGGTTTGAGTTGACTTGAAAGATGAGGGAGACAGCCATGCGGAGATCGGGAGGAAGAGCATTCTAAACAGAAGATATAGTAGGTCCAAAGGCCTTGAGATGAGAATAAGCTTGCTTTGTTCCCAGGGGCAGAAAGCAGAAAGAAAATAGTGTCCGTAGCAAACCCATAGTAAACATCCTTTGAGTCTTTTTTGATGTATAGTTTGGCTTGTATTTATAGAATTTGTATTCTGCTTGTATCACATTTGCTTCATAATATAACATTCCCCCATTTCACAATGAATGCTTTTAGTAAACATTTTTAGTTTTTGCGTAATTACTTTTGTAAATGCATCATGATTTTCTTACCTATTCCCTGATAATTGGACATTTAGATTTCTTTTCTTCCCTCCCTCCCTCCCTTTTTTCTTTCTTTCTTTCTGTCTGTCACTATTATAAATGTTATGTGAGTGCTTTTGGATTGAAAGCTTTTTTGTTTCTTAGGATTGGTTCTCAGAAGGAGAAATATGAACTGGGGCAAAGATATGGATTACTTTTTGCCAAAATACTTTGCAGTTATCATCGTATGAGAGTTCTTAAGTATATCCTGGCTTGCATTATTATCTTTTTTAAAAAATTTTTAAAAATTGTGATTACATATTTATAGCATAAAATTTACCACAGTAACCATTTTAAAGTTACAGTTCATTGGCATTGAGTACATTCACCATGTTGTACAACTATTACTACTGTTTAGTTTCAGAACTTTTTCATCACCCCAAATGGAAGCCCTGAGATTGAGCAGTCACTTTCCAGCGTGACCCCCCCAGTCCCTGACAACCACTAATATTCTTTCTGTCTCTATGGATTTGCTTATTCTGGGCATTTCATATAAATGAAGTCGTAGAATATGTGGCCTTTTGTGTCTGGCTTCTTTTATTTAGCTGAGGTTTCAAGGTTTATTATGCCATAGCAAGTGTTAGTGCTTTATGCCTTTTTATTCCCTTGTTTGGTACGTGTTTGGGCATGTGTTTGGATATACTGCATTTTGATTCTCCATTCATCTGTAAATAGACAATTAGGTTATTTCTACCCTACAGCTATTGTGTGTAGGTAGAGTTGCTATGAACGTTCATGTACAAGTATTTGTTTGAGTGCCCATTTTCAGTTTCTTTGGGCGTATACCTAGGAGTGGAATTGCCGGGTCAAATGGTAATTCCACTTTTAATCTAATGAGGATCAGCCAAACTGGTTTCCACAGCTGTACCATTTTACATTGTCACCAGCAGTGTATGAAGGTTCCACTTTCTCCACATCCTCTGCCAACACTTGATATTTTTGCTTTTTATTATGGCCAGCCTAGTGAGTGTGAGTGAAGTGGTATCTTACTGTTAGTTTTGATTTGTGTTTCCCTAATGACTAATGATGTTGACTATCTTTTCATGTGCTTGTTGGCCATTGAAATTTTTCAATTTAAAATTTTTATTGATGTATAACATGTATAACACATACAGAAGTATACCTATCATTAGTGTTGTCCATGTAACCAACACCCAGATCAAGAAACCGCTCCCCTCATACCCTCTTACAGTTAAAATGTCTTCCCAAAGGGTAAACACTCTGACTTGTAACAACATAGATTAGTTTTGCCTGTTTTTGTACTTCCTTAAAATGGAATCATACAGTATGTATTCTGTGTCTGGCTTCTTTGGCTTAACTTTGTTTGACCCATTCATCCATATTGTTTATTTTATTATTCCATTGTGTGAAATACTAGTTTGTTTATCCATTCTACTGTTGATGAACATTTGCATTTGTAGTTTCTAGTTTTGTGATATTATAACGTTCTGAGCATTCTAGTATTTGTTTTTTACCTTGAGCCTGTGTGTGCCGACTATATTTGGCTTCTATAGTGGTTGCACTAGCTTCAGGTTTAGTATTATTTTTGCAGTGTTGCCATTGGTATAAGTATTTCCTCTACTAGTTGGTTGGCTTTTTTTTGTTTGTTTAATTTTAGTTCTTTTTTGGACATAGGGAAGTTTTTAGTGGTTTCCTTTTTTTATTTCTTTGGTTAATTGTAAATTTAGAAAGTGACCACTCCATCTAGAGTTTTGATATGGAGAGTCAGCTCTGAGTCAGATAATATTGGTATGAAGTTGAAGGACGGATCAGATGTAAGCATACTTGGAAAAAAAATATATTTTCTGACCTGGGGACCTGGCATTGTTTTGTTTTCTTATTAGATTTTAAGAGTGTCCTCCAGTATTTTTTACAGTAATTATAAAAAACACATTTATTTTTAACCCCACAGTGGGATCTAAGTGACTTATTGAGACAGGAATAAATATTACTGTAATTCTTTGTTCTTTGAGCTCTATTAACCTTCTACCCCTTAAAAGTACTTTATTTTAAAATTACAAAGTAATGCGTATGTGATATAGAAAACTTGAAAAATACAGAAAAGCTTTCATAAAATGAAAGTAATACCGCTACTCTAGAAAAAAACCACTTTTGGTGTGTATACTTCCTATTATTTTAATGCAATATTAGTTTTCTGTTGAACATAATGTTCTATAATGTGATTTCTCCCTTAATGTACTGTGAATACTTTGTAATTAAATATTATTCTTTTTTTAACATTTTGGTCATGAGTATTTATTTTTTATTGAATTTTATTTTATTTTTTTATACAGTAGATTCTTATATTAGTTATCCATTTTATACATATCAGTGTATATATGTCAATCCCAATCTCCCAATTCATCCCACCACCACCACCCTCATGGCCACTTTTCCCCCTTGGTGTCTTAAAAAACCGGTTCATCTGTACCATTTTTCTACGTTCCACATATATGCGTTAATATACGATATTTGTTTTTCTCTTTCTGACTTACTTCACTCTGTATGGCAGTTTTCTAGATCCACCCGCATCTTGACAAATGACCCAATTTTGTTCCTTTTTATGGCTGGTAATACTCCATTGTATATATGTACCACATCTTCTTTAACCGTTTATCTGTCGATGGGCATTTGGGTTGCTTCCATGACCTGGCTATTGTAAATAGTGCTGCAATGAACATTGGGGTGCATGTGTTTTTTTGAATTATGGTTTTCTCTGGGTATATGCCCAGGAGTGGGATTGCTGGGTCATATGGTAATTCTATTTTTAGTCTTTTAAGGAACTGCCATGCTGTTCTCCATAGTGGTGGCTGTATCCATTTACATTCCCACCAACAATGCAGGAGTGTTCCCGTTTCTCCACACCCTCTCCAGCATTTGTTGTTTGTAGGTTTTCTGATGATGCCCATTCTAACTGGTGTGAGGTGATACCTCATTGTAGTTTTGATTTGCATTTCTCTAATAATTAGTGATGTTGAGCAGCTTTTCATGTGCTTCTTGGCCATCTGTATGTCTTCTTTGGAGAAATGTCTGTTTAGGTCTTCTGCCCATTTTTGGATTGGGTTGTTTGTTTTTTTAATTTTGAGCTGTATGAGCTGTTTATATATTTTGGAGATTAATCCTTTGTCTGTTGATTCGTTTACAAATATTTTCTCCCATTCTGAGGGTTGTCTTTTCGTCTTGTTTACAGTTTCCTTTGCTTTGCAAAAGCTTTTAAGTTTCATTAGGTCCCATTTTTTAATTTTTGTTTTTATTTCCTTTACTTTAGGAGGTGGATCAAAAAAGATCTTGCTGTGATTTATGTCAAAGAATGTCCTTCCTATGTTTTCCTCTAAGAGTTTTATAGTATCAGGGCTTACATTTAGATTTCTAATCCATTTTGAGTTTATTTTTGTGTATGGTGTTAGGGAGTGTCCTAATTTCATTCTTTTACATGTAGCTGTCCAGTTTTCCCAGCACCACTTATTGAAGAGGCTGTCTTTTCTTCATTGTATAGCCTTGCCTCCTTTGTCATAGACTAGTTGACCATAGGTGCATGGGTTTATCTCTGGGCTTAAATATTATTCTAAATGATGATTTTTAAAAATAAAAGCATGATATAAAGTTTAGTTTTTATCAAAGTAGTACATATGGTCAAATAGTTTTACAAGGCTTAGACTTGGTAGGGAGGCAGTAATCCCTAGCTTTTTTTTTTCCGCTCTAGAATCCAGCCCTCCAGAGGAACGACTGCTGTCTTTTACTTGTTTCCTCTACAGTTTTTTGGTATTTCCAGATAACATGCTTAAACCAACATTTCTTAACTTGCTCCGGTTTTAGAATTTATTTCTTGTCTTCCCACTGTGGAAGATAGGAGTTTAGTTTTTAAACTTTGCCTCCCTCCCCACATTGTGTACTTCCCATATTCTAGATATGGTTATATGATAAATTTTGGTTAACCAAGTTTGCTTTATTATGATTACATAATACTTACATCTGCGCCATGTTGTGTATGCTCTGGTTACATTTTCTTTTGAAGCAGCATTTTGTTTTATCCAGATTTAATGAATCTTTGTGTTCATTGACTTAGTTTTACATGCATTCATCACTTAATTCAGCTGCAGACTCTCCTTCTGATGTTTAACTTTCCATTCAATATAATCAAACACATCAGGTAATCTTTCATTGTTTTTTAGTTTTTTTCTTGGATACCTTTAACCTTCTGTTCCAATTTGGACCGGCTGCTTCCTTGGCTGGCTTCTTGTAGTGGAACTTTTCTTCACCATCATCATGGGAATTCTCTTTGCCTTTTTTCTGTGTGCTGATTACTACTAGTAGCTCCCTCATTATTGAAGCATGGGAAGCAAATTCTTTTAGACCTGGACTATTCAAGAGTATGGTTTTTAGAGCCTCTTCTGACCAATAATTTGGCTGTAGTTAGAAGTCAAGGTTGGAAATTACTTTTCCTCAGAGTTTTGAAGGCATTGCTCGAAGTGTCTTCTAGTTTCCAGTTTTGCTGTGAAAAATCTGATGTCATTCTGATTCCCAGTCCTTTGTAAGAAACCTGCTTTTTCTTTCTGGGAGGCTTTAGTATCTTCTCTTTATTCCTGATGCTCTGAAACTTTTTAGTGATGAGTCTTAGTGTGATTCTGTAAAAAAAAAAAAACCCAAAAACTCATTGTGCTAGACATTTTTAATCTAGAAACATATTTTTGCTTCAATGCTAAGAAATTTATTATTTATTTGGTAATGGGCTCTGAAAAGGAAGAACTCCTGTTATGGGGTTTTTGGGCCTTCTGAACCAATTCTTTTTTTTTTAACCTTCTCTTTTTTTTCCATTTACTGTCTTTGTTGTTGCTGTTCTTTTCTTTATATTCCAACTCTTACTGAATTTAAAATTTTTAGTGTCTTTTTTTAATATTAAGTGGTTTTTTTTGGTTTTATGAATGTTCCTTTTAATAACATTCTTTTTAAAAATATTTATTTATTTATTTATTGCTGCATTGGGTCTTTGTTGCTGCACGCAGGATTTCTCAAGTTGCAGCGAGCGGGGGCTACTCTTCATTGCAGTGCATGGGCTTCTCACTGAGGTGGCTCCTCGTTGTGGAGCACGGGCTCTAGGCGCGTGGGCTTCAGAAGTTGTGGCACAAGGGCTCAGTAGTTGTGGCTCGCAGGCTCTAGAGCACAGGCTCAGTAGCTGTATTTCTTGGGATTAGTTCTTCCGCAGTATGTGGGGTCTTCCCGGACCAGGGCTCAAACCTGTGTTCCCTGCATTGGCAGGCGGATTCTTAACCACTGCACCACCAGGGAAGTCCCAATAACATTCTTATTTCACCAATGAATATGTTTTTCTCCATTTGAGGATATTAATCTCACATAGTTTGAAATTTTTCCTGTTCCCTGCTTTAATGTATTTGTTTTTGTATTAAAATTTCTTTTCCTCTCCTTCTGTTTTGCTTCTTACTTTTCAAGTTAAAGGCTTTCTTTTTTTTTTATGATACGCGGGCCTCTCACTGTTGTGGCCTCTCCCGTTGCGGAGCACAGGCTCCGGACGCGCAGGCTCAGCGGCCATGGCTCACGGGCCCAGCTGCTCCGCAGCATGTGGGATCTTCCCGGACCGGGGCACGAACCCGTGTCCCCTGCATCGGCAGGCGGATTCTCAACCACTGCACCACCAGGGAAGCCCTAAAGGCTTTCTTAAATGTTCGATGGTCCTTGTCTGTCTCTTCAGATTTATATATGAAACTTTTTCTTTTTTCTTTTTTTTTTTTTTTTTTTACTTTTAAAGTGAAAGGGATTTCCCTGGTGGCGCAGTGGTTAAGAGTCCACCTGCCAATTCAGGGGACATGGGTTCGAGCCCTGGTCTTAGAAGATCCCACATGCCGTGGAGCCACTAAGCCCGTGCGCCACAGCTACTGAGCCTGCATTCTAGAGCCCATGAGCTACAACTGCTGAGCCCTCATGCCACAACTACTGAAGCCCACATGCCTAGAGCCTGTGCTTCGCAAGAAGAGAAGCCACCGCAGTGAGAAGCCCGTACACCACAACGAAGAGTAGCCCCTGCTCACCACAACTAGAGAAAGCCCATGTGCAGCAGCGAAGACCCAACACAGCCAAAAAAAATTTTTTAAAGGGTTTTTTCAAGGTTATTAGAAAAGTAAAAAAAAGATGAATGGGATTATGTTGGGTAGAAAGAAGGGAAAGACATAGGTCTAAATTGTACAGCAGAGGTAAAGAGTATAAAAGGTCCAGGGACCTATGAAGAAGTAATAAAAAAAAAGAAAAAGTAAAAGAGAATGTGTATTTTCATGGGCACAGCTTATAGGATGATGTTCCTCTTTGAAGGGTAAACTAGTGGATCTGATTTTCTTTGTGAGATCTTCATTTGCCAGTGGTGGTAGGTCTTTTTTCTTTTAGGCATTTGTTTTCCATAGAGAGATTTTCCTGCCTAAGAGAATAAACTTGACTGCCAAGATTCTGTGGCTGCGTTGGGGAAGAGGAGGGTAGTAGGTGGTTGGTAGTTACCATTCAGTATTTAGACTTGCACTTCATTCCCATTATACCTTCCTTCAGAAATGGCCTTTGTTTGTAGTCTCCCTAGTGTAAACTTTCCAGAGTGAAGGACTGAGTGTCTGATTGGAATTCTTGGGTTATGGGGTCTGGGAGTTGCTCCTTGTGTAGTGTGTTGACCAGTTCTTTTCAGCCTACACCACTCCTGATTCCTGAACTTTTCTAGGCTTTTTTTTCTGGGCACTTACCCTCAACAACTTCACTAGACAATTTCCGTTTTCTTCATCCATTTACTTTCCAGCTTCCAAAATTATAGTTTGCTACAATTAGTATGTGTGTATATATAGTTTACTATAGTTCTCTTTCTTCTTTTGTTTGTGTGTGGTCTCTGCCTTGAAAAAATTATTTATTATTTAGTGTTGGACTTGAAAGAAATGCCAGTGTTCCATTCTGCCAAGGAGAGGATGAGGTGTTTGGGTGAGGCGTTCTCTGGTCTTTGTGTCGGGGCTGTCCGCTGCGTTACTCAGGACCTTCATGTGTGCTTATTTTATTGGATAAACGTTGGGCTAGTTTTGTGATTGGTTAAGGTTATTAAAGTTTACTTTTGAATGGACTGTGAATGCTTTTCAACTAATTTATTAAAATATGGTAATTCTAGTAGGTTAAACTTAGATGTAATGTATTTTAAAAAATGATCTAATATAGTATTAGAAGGATTTATAAAACATTCTCTTTTGGTACTTTATGGATAATCTAAAAGGAGCGTATTCTTTAATACAAGGGGGATATGAGGTTTAGGTTTTTAAGATGTTCAGTACTTTCAGGGTAAGAGTATTAATTAGTTGGCTAGAGCTGCCATAACAAAATACCAGACTGGGTGGCTTAAACAACAGACATGTATTTTCTCACAATTCTGGAGGCTAGATCTAAGATTGAGGTGTTGGCAGGTTTGGTTTCTTCTGAGGGCCTCTCTCCTTGGCTTGTAGGTGGCACCTTGCTGTGTCCTCACATGGTCTTCCCTTAGTCTGTGTCCCACTCTCCTCGTGTACCTATACCAGTCATATTGGATCAGGGCCCACGTATATGACCTCATTTTACCTTAATTGTCTCTTTAAAGATCCTAACTCTTCATATAGTTACTTTCTGAAGTACTAGCCATTAGGACATCAACATATGAATTTGGGCTGGGGTTGTGGGGAGATTAATAAAATTCAGCCATTAAAAATATTTTTATTGTCTCTTATGCTTTGAAAGCAGTATTGTTTCAAATACACTTGAGAAAGGAATGTATTTGTGTAGCCCAGTGGAAATAGTATGGGCTTCGTAGTCAGATATATAGGCCTGGTTGGAGTCTTAGCTTGCCTCTTAGTAGCTCCCTAAATTATTTAACCTCTGTAAGACTTGCTCCCAAATCGGTGAACTGAGAATAACAGTATATCACAGGGTGATTGTATGAAATTAAAGACTATATTTGTTAAAGTGCCTGGACATACAGTTGCCTCTCAAATATTCGCTATTGGTCTTTCTTCTTTCGTAAAATACTGTGTTTTGTGTATCCTTTTTTTTTCTTATTTAATATCAAGAAATGTCAATTTCAAATATAGACATATATTATTTTAAAAATTACCATATGCTTTTCTATTCACAAGTGATTTTCAATACTGGCAGTTTCATAAGATTCAACCTAAAAATGTATTTACCCAGTCTGTCCCTTGGTGAAATTTCCCATCATCACAAGTTGTTGGTTTAGCATTCTTATACATACCTAATACACTTACTTAAGTGAAACCTACGGAAATGTAATCTGCTTGATTAGTGCATATCTACATTTCAAAGACTTTTGATGTTTAAGGACAAACAGCTTTTCAAAATGCTTATTTCACCTTTATCAACAAGATATGATCGTGCCCTTTTCCCTTCTGACATTATCGAAGTTTGGAAGGATATCTTGTTTTAACTTGGGTTTCTTTGTCTAGTGAGCCTCAGTATTTTCCGTATCTTTATCAGGCTTCTGTAAATGTTTTGTGAATTGTCCATTTTTATATTGGGGTATTTGGGTTCTTATTTTTTAAAGATATCTTTTCCATTGCTTCTAGATTTGTCTTGTGTAAAAGTTGAAAATTCTGTTATTGTTTTCCCATTTGTTAATTAAACTAAAGAGAATAGAACCTTTTATTTCCTGGATGAAGAAGCTGAAACCTAAAAGACCACATCCATACACACTTGGTAGTTAAGGGAAGGATTCTCTGTTCAGATTGCTCAAGTTTGAACCCTGATTTTATGGTTTAGTACCTTTATAATCTTAGGCAAACTCTTTAACTTCTAAGCCTCAATTTCTTCACCTGCAAAATGGGAATAACAACAGACAGTATCTATTTCATGATTATTGCAAGAATTAAATGAGACAGTGGTTGCAAACCTCCTATCCAGTGCAGGTCACACGGTAAGTAAGCACTGTGTGGAGTGTTAGCTGTGAGCGGATAAGATTAGTTAATGGTTGTGGGAGTAGAATCCTTGATTCCAGTGCCCTTTGTTTATTGGCATTCCTAACCTTTTCACTAGAAACCCCCTCAGCGTTTAATACAGAGTAGTATTTATCATTTTTAATTTCAAGACAGAGTATGTGTTACCAGCTAATTGTAATTAGTCTTGAAACAATTTCTTGAATACATCTGTTTAGTTGCTTTTGTTTTTTCTAATTTTGTGATCATAGTTTAAAAACAGAATAAAACTAATACGACATTGTAACTCAGTAATACTTTAATAAAAATAAAAACAAAATACACCATATTTAAGAGGGATTCCTATTGTAACTCACCATTGGTTTTTAGTAGCAGTCAGTAACTGACCCATGTTTATGATGGTTTTGCTTTGGACCTGGTTTTGTTACAACACAGGCTCACAGGCACAGCAGGCACACCCTGGATGTAGCTTGATTGTTGGGAAAGTTAAGGCTTGCACTTTACAGGAACTGTGAGGAAAGGCTGGTAGATCCTGCTTGGTTAAATACTAAGAAAAACTGGTGACTTTTCTTTTTTTCCCCAGTAAAATTTAAAAGTTAGATCTTTGTATACAGTCTGTTTTAAAATTAGATTTTAATTTATTCACTGTTTAGCCATCATTAGAAGTACTTTTTGTGGTATAGCAGGACTGTTTGAAGGGCAGATGTAACACTTTTACATTTCAAGCTTTATTTTGTAATGTCTTACTTTCTTTTCAAAGTAATAAGTTAAGCTATTTACAAGTTGTGTGTGTGTGTTTTAGATTTTTAATTTAGTGTTTGCATTTCAGAGAGATTAACAAGCAGTTTGACTGCTACAGGTTCATGTTTTTGGAATTGTTTTTCTGTTGTTCAGATTTTCTTCCATGAGCAATCAACACTGTATACTGACATCATCCCTATTGTGTATAAACTGTTTAACCCTTCACAGCCCCTACTGTGATGTCTAGTTAATGTTGATTAAAGTATATGCTTGCAGCCATCTTGTAATCTTTTCTCTTAGGGCTTATCTAAATAATGCAAATTATGCTTATTTTCAGATCTTGGTTTTTCTCCATTTACAAGTATTTGTTGCTTTTTTGTGCTAATTAGCTGAATTTTAAAAAGGATTTATACTGTTTGGTCTATTATATTCTTTTATTACTATATTCCAGTGTTTTATGTTAATACATATAATTTATTTTGGTTCTTGTTTTTCTTATTGAAATATAGTTGATTTACAAAGTTGTGATAGTTTCAAGTGTACAGCAAAGTGATTCAGTTATACATATCTATCTATTCTTTTTCAGATTTTTTTTCATTATAGGTTATACAAGATACTGAATATAGTTCCCTGTGCTATACAGTAAATTTTGTTGCTTATCTGTTTTATATGTAGTAGTGTGTATCTGTTAATCCCAAACTCCTCTAATTTATCCCCCCCCCCTTTTCCCCTTTGGTAACCATAAGTTTGTTTTCTAACACATATAATTTTTAAACATTGGTATTCATTGCTTGGGGAGAAGTCACTTGGTAAGCAGCCTTCCTTTGTTTAATAGCCATCCAGTGCACCCCCCCTTGTATTAAGCCTTATTTCCCAATTCTCTTATTTGCCCATTCTCTCACAAGTCATTGACATTATCCAAAGAAGAAAGAAACAGTAGTAACTTCACTGGCCAAAAATGGTGAAAGAGTGTGGACTTTAATTAGGCCTGGATTGCCCCCTAAGATTTGGGTGTTTTCAAAATGGAAGAGACAAGGAATTCTGATTTTCATGTCTACCACTAAAAATAGCTTGAGTTTCTGTTTATTTAGTGTAACGATAGTGTTATTATTTTTACTCATACTGTGTACTGTTACTTAAGATTTTTTGACATATATGCAAGTTTTTGCTTATTAGAAGTTTCTAACAGAAACTAACGGTACCCAAAAAAGTTTTACATTGTATTGTATGTAGTTGAATAAATAAAATTTAGAATAAGGTTGACCCCTTAAAACCCGATCTTTTAAAGGCTATGGGGTAGTACTTTCATGTTTTACATAATACATTTCTGATTTTTATAGTCTTTTTCTTTACAGTCCTAAGTGATCAGCATTTTTAATTTTGACCATTTAAACCCATAGCCATATACTACTTAAATTTGTGAAATTTTATGTTAAGTGATTTGTTTTACCATTTTGTATATTGGCTAATGCTCTTAAGTTTTAAAATTTTACGTTTGGAAAACACTAATGTTTTTCTTAATGTACTTTTTCACAGTCCTTCTGATTGACATTCCCTGAGTGTTGTTTTTGAAAAATAAACATGACTCCTAGGGCTTAAGTAGCCAGGCATGCCTATGATGAATGCCTCTATGTACATTTTGAGGCTGAGGTAGAATAAACATAGCAAACAATCCCTTTTCTTTTTGAAAATGAACTTGATAGTAGTGTTAAATTTAAAGGTGAACAGAATTTCAGTTTTGGAGAAAGAGAAAAGCAAAGGTTTATATTAGAAGACATACTTTTTTCAATATTCTCTAATTTAATGTAGAATATTCATGTATAATTAAAAATAATTTTGTAGGAGCTGAAGATTGCCATCTCTTAAATAACTCATTTCAGGGGTTATTCTTCACTAGCTCTTAAACATGTACTTTGAACTCTAATAAGTGTATATGTAGTTTAAAAAATCCTTTAGGAGTTTTCATATCTAATTTTAAATGTTTGTTTTGTCAAATTTTTAATTTATTTTTACTTCGAGAAAATGACTGTTAAGGTAGAGTCCTCATTTTGGATGGTCAAGAGCCGTTGATTAAACAATCCATTTTTTGGGCCGTTGATTTGTGGTGCCCTTTTACCCTTTATTAAATTGTCACTTAATTTTTGGTGTCATGGAGTAAGTTCTTATTCAGTTCTGTTTGGCCATTTACTCTTGTGCTCATACCTTAATGTTCTTAATATTGTGGCTGTAACTTACAGTATGTCTTAATGTCTGATCCTGCAAGTTTATTATTATTTTTTTTACAGTTGATTTAGTTGTTGGTTAACCTTTTATTTTTGTATAGACCTTTTAGGTTAAGTTTTGAGTTCTTTAAGGAATCCAACTAGAATTTGAGATTGCACTAAATTTATAGATTAATTTTGTAGAGAAATGATGTTCTGATATTTGTGGATTGTATTGGTTCTTTTAGATAGGTGATGTCACTGGCAACAGTGCCAGTTTTCTCTCTTCCCTTCTAAAAGTTACCTTTTCTTTTTCCTTTCTCTCAGTGTTGGTCAGGGCCTTCAGCACTGTGCAAGTCAGCATGGTAGTATCTTTTGACTTAAGGGAAATGCATATGAAGTTTGTCTGTTTTATATTTGTTATAGTATTTGGTATAACCTTTACCAGTTAAGGAAACTTCCTTCTATACCTGGTTTGCTAAGATAAAAATTATTAAACAGATGCTGATTTCTTACAGTTTTTCTGCTTCTGTTGAGATAATCATATATTTTTTCTTTTAGCTTTTAATATGGAGAATCTTGTTTTTTAAAGTACGCTATTGGATTTGGTTACTCAATATTTTATTTAGGATTTTTTTACACCTACTTTTGTAAGTGAATTGGCCTGTAACTTTATAGTGTTATCTGGTTTTAGAATCAAGATTACCAGCCTGATAAAATGAGTGAGGCAGCTTTTGCTCTTTTTTACTTTCTGAAAAAACTTAGTTTAGATGAGGATAAACTGTTTCTTAAAATTTACCTATTAAAAAAAATCTCAACCAGAAATTTTTTTGGAGAGGAGCATTGCTATGTTAATTACCTTAATCTTTAAAAAAATATATTTATTTATTTTATTTTTAAAATTTATTTGGCTGTGCCAGATCTTCTTTGCTGCTTGCGGTATCTTTTAGTTTTGGCATGCCAGATCTAGTTCCCTGACCAGGGGTCGAACCCATGCCCCCTGTGGGGAGCCTGGGGTCTTAACCGCTGGACTACCAGGGAAGTCCCAGTTTCCGTAATCTTTTTTTCAAAAATTAATTAATTAATTTTTACTTTTGGCTGCGTTGGGTCTTCATTGCTGTGCGCAGGCTTTCTCCAGTTGCTGCAAGCAGGGGCTACTTTTTGCTGTGGTGTGCGGGTTTCTCACTGCGGTGGCTTCTCTTGGCTGTGGAGCACAGGCTCTAGGCGCACGGGCTTCAGTAGTTGTGGCTTGGGGGCTCTACAGCGCAGGCTCAGTAGTTGTAGTGCACGGACTTAGTTGCTCGGATGCATGTGAGATCTTCCCTGAACAGGGCTCGAACCCATGTCCCCCGCATTGGCAGGGGGATTCTTAACCACTGTGCCACCAGGGAAGCCCTCCTTAATCTTTTGATCTGTTTTTCACTCTGTTTTTCTTCCAATCTATTCAGATTCTCTGTATTTTCCTGTGATAATTTTGGCATTTCATTTAGATTACACATTCATCAGGGTGTAGTTACCCTTGTTAGAAAAAGTCTGTCTAGTTATTTCCCTTGTCTTGGGTCTTCTTTTTCTTTTTCTTGATGAGTTTTACTAGAGTTTGTATCTAGGTTATTAATATTTACCAAAACATCTTTTGGTTTTGTTAATCTTCTCAGTTGTTCTTTTGGTCTAGATTTTCATTGCTTTTTGCCCTTGTCTTTGATAGTTCCTTCCTTTTTATTCTTTTGGCTTTTCTCTGTTGGTTTTAAAATTTGTAACCTTTTCTATTTCCTGATAAATGTGTTTAAAGCTATGTATTTTTCTATTAAGTTCTGCCTTTGCCTTTTCTATATATAGAAAAACATTTTATAAATGTTACTTAATTTTTACTGATTTCCTTTTTTTTTTTTTTTTTTTGTGGTACGGGGGCCTCTCACTGTTGTGGCCTCTCCCGCTGCGGAGCACTCCGGACGCACAGGCTCAGCGGCCATGGCTCACGGGCCCAGCCGCTCTGCGGCATGTGGGATCTTCCCCGACCAGGGCACAAACCCGTGTCCCCTGCATCGGCAGGCGGGCTCTCAACCACTGCGCCACCAGGGAAGCCCTATTGATTTCCTTTTTAACATAAAGTATTTAATTATACTTTAGGAGTTTCTTATAGTTATTTTCTACTTTCTGCTTTCTCATTTTATTGCAGTTATTATCAGAACATAACCATAAGATAGATTCTTTGGAATTTAATGAGGCTTCCTTTGCTCCCAATACATGGTTATTTATATAAATGTTTTAGATATGCTAGAAAAAATACATGCTTTCTCTTACATTGGGGCAGAGTTCTTTGTATTTCTAATTGGAGCCTTCTAATTGGATTGTTTAGGACTTCAGTATTTTTGCTTATATTTTGTTTGCTTGATCTATCAGTTCTGAACAGAGTAGATTAAACAATAATTGATTTTTCTCCTACAGTTCTTTTAGTTGTTAGATATATTTTGAGGCACGTATATGAGTGAGTTTCCTTATGGTGAATAGATTTTATTCTCTTGTTAGTGTATAACTTCTTTATATATTTAAAAATTCCTTTCAATTTACTTTTTTGGGAAAATTTAATACCTTTAGGAAAGTTACAAGAATATTACAAAGAAAATTAATGTATTTTTCATGTAGATTCACCAGTTAATATTTTTTCATATTGGCTTTCTTACTAATTTTTCTTTGTATATCCATGTATTTGGCACACTGTATGAGAGTCTCACACAACACTTTACCCCTGAATATAAGCATGGGCACTCTCCTATGAAATCACAATACAGTTATCTTGTTCTAGGTGTTTAGCATCGATAACCATAGTATTATCTGATACACTGTCTACCCTCAGGTTTTCTTAAATTCCCCAGTAATGTTCTTTATTGCTCTTTTCCCCTTCTCTCCATTTGTCAGTTACATTTAATAAAACTGTCTCTTTAGTCTCCTTTGATCTAGATTCTAGAACATTTCTTCAGCCTTTTTTTTTCTTGATATTGCCATTTTGAGGAGGCCAAGTCAGTTGCTTTGTAAGATATCCATTTCGGTACAGGTGTATTATATTACATAGTGAGGTTGTATTCTTCTCAGTCCATCATCTGGAGGCCCATGATGGCAGTTTTCCTGGATACTGGGATGTTTAGTTTGATTGCTTTTTTAGGATGGTGTCCACCAGATCTCTCCATTTTAAAGGCATCATTGTCTCTTTATAATTATTAAATGATCTGAAGAGTGATACTTTGAGACTGAGTATTTCTGCTCCAGTGTTTAGCATCCGTAATACTGATTTTTGCTTGAATCAAATATTATTATAGTAGTTTAAAATGGTGATTTTCCTGTTTCTATTATTCTGTTAACTGCCATTCCTCTATAATTTTGCCTTTTTATTGGGTATTAATATTGCTCTTCCATTGTAAAGCAACTATACTCCAATAAAAATTAAAAAACAAAACAAAAACAGCAACAAAAAAGCAAAAAAGATTGCTCTTCCAGCTTTCTCAATGTCTTTATATCTTTTACCATCCTTTTGTTCTTCCTTACCTCTTCCTGCTTTCCACTGGATAGATGGAATTTTCTTTCCTTTTCTTTATTTTATTTTATTTTATTATTTTATTTTATTTATTTTTGGCTGCGTTGGGTCTTCTTTGCTGCATGCAGGCTTTCTCTAGTTGCGGCGAGCGGGGGCTACTCTTTGTTGCAGTGAGCGGGCTTCTCATTGCAGTGGCTTCTCTTGTTATGGAACATGGGCTCTAGGCACGTGGGCTTCAGTAGTTGGAGCACGTGGGCTCAGTAGTTGTGGCTCATGGACTCTAGAGCACAGGCTCAGTAGTTGTGGCACACGGGCTTTGTTGCTCCGCGGCATGTGGGATCTTCCCGGACCAGGGATCAAACCTGTGTCCCCTGCATTGGCAGGCGGATTCTCAACCACTGCTCCACCAGGGAAGCCCTGGAATTTTCTTCTGTTGGTTTATTTATTTATTTTTTTGTTGGTTTAAAAGGTATATTTTCATTTTGTGTGTGTGTCTTAACCATTTGCTCTTAACTTAAAACATAGTTCTGTTTATATACTTTTTTTTTTCTTTTTCTTTTTCTTTTTTTTTTTTTTTTTTTTTTTTGGCTGCATTGGGTCTTCATTGCTGCATGAGGGCTTTCTCTAGTTGTGGCAGGCAGGGGCTTCTCCTTGTTGCGGTGCACAGGCTTCTCATTGCAGTGGCTTCTCTTGTTGTGGTGCACAGGCTCTAGGCATGTGGGCTTCAGTAGTTGCAGCACGCAGCCTCAGTAGTTGTGGCACGCGGGCCCCAGGGCACAAGGGCTTCAGTAGTTGCGGTGTGCAGGCTCTAGGGCACATGGGCTTCCGTAGCTGTGGCACATGTGCTCAGTAGTTGTGGCTTGTGGGCTCTAGAGTGCAGGCTCAGTAGCTGTGGCGCACTGGCTTAGTTGCTCTGCGGCATGTGGGATATTCCTGGACCAGGGATCGAACCTTTGTCCACTTCATTGGCCAGTGGATTCTTAACCACTGCACTACCAGGGAAGTCCCTGTTTATTTACTTCTGTTGGTTTCTTTAAAATTACCAATGTCTGTATCTTCTCTGATAAGACAGGTATTTTAATACACTTTCATGTTCTTGGGTGAGGTTTACCCTCATCCAATTAAGTGGATATTATTTAGGATTTTTAGTTCTTATGAGTATATACTTTGTCTTTCCCTTTCATTTTCTTTTTTTTCTTTTTCTTTCTTTCTCCCTCCTTTTCTTCCTTCATTTCTTTCTTCTCTCTTGCTTGTTCAAGTTTTGAAACTCATATGTAAAAGTATATGAATACTCTTGTACGTGGAACAACTTCATTCTCTTTTAACTTAACTTTACCACATGAGACATTACTGTGTTAAATAAACACTGTGTAAAGGGGCTTTTAGTCCCACTGGGTGCTCTGAGGGAGGTTCCTTCAGTTCTTTGCAGCTGTTACCTTACCTTTAAAAAGGAATTAAGAATATTGACCTTGCAGATGTTTTGTGAAGATTGAGGTCATATAGAAGCATATAATTAAATAATAATATTAAAAATTGTAAAAAAAAAAACAACCAGTAAGCAGAGGTAAACTCTTAATACCACTGATTAAGAAGCAAAGATTTAAATTAAAAAGTTAAACAGCTTGATTTCAGATTTGGATCTCATTAGAATGTGAAATTAGAATATACCTAGTAGACCTCATGCATTATTTTTTCATATTTTGTTCAGTTTTAGTATAGCAAAAGAAAACAAAAAGTGTATTTTTTCTGGTTCAGGATTCAGTTCAGATGGCATGTTGGGTTTTGTTATCATGTCTCTTTTAATATGGAATGTTCTTCAGTCTTTCTTAAGCTTGACCTTTTTGATGATTAAAGGTTATTTGTATAATGTCCCCCAAAATGTCCTCTAATTTCGGTTATTTTTTTGTTTCAGTATCTACGTTGTTCCAAAGCACTACCATTACAAAACCTGGAGTCCCTATGGGTAATGATTTAACATGGTTTTAATGTTTAAATTGTTATACTTCACCACTTGTAGAATATTCATTTCTTGGCAGAACAGAAACATAAATAATGGGTTACTTTGGGTATATGTCCCACATATAGGAATGGTGTCCACTACTTGACTGGAGAGCTTTTATTGTCTTTTTCAAGGGAGTCTGAGAAAGGAGGGGGGAGATGAGAGGGGGATTTAGTTAAGTCTTCTGACCTAGACGTCTCGTCAGAATGAGAGAAACAGTGCAGCTAGCAGCTGTGGCCACTTGTTCAACTTATGTACCATATTTATGTCACTGGTCAAATGTTTTATTTTAATTTTCATTTAAATATCTAGAGAAGAACTGAAGGCTTAAGGTGACAGCTGTGTGTGAGGAATAGCCTATCAAACTGCAAGATAAACAGTAATTTTTAACCCTTTGCTGCCCAATTTACATCTGTATCACCTGATTATGATGTGATTTTTATCACCTCATTTTATCACCTGTGATTTTTAATCACCTTTTATCTTTAACTTTTGAAATGAAGTGGTTATCTGTATGATCAAGTTTTCAACCGTTTTCCTAGACCAAATAAGTCAGATTTCCTAGAAACTGTTAAAACTGATTTAGAGCAATATACATAAGCTAAATCTCTCCTTTTAGGCTTAATAATTAGAGAATAATTGGTCTTTTTTTGTTATTGTATATTTTAAGTGTTATTTGAGGAATAGTTAAACTTTTTGAAAAGTACTTTCTGAAGCCAGCCCTTCCCTGCACCCCAACCCAAGCTTCCACCAAGGCTATATGTCGTCTTCCTAGTTTTGTAATATGGCTTGGGTAATTTCAGGGACCATTTTAGTTTAGACATCAGGAACTTGAAGATCCAGGAGGGCTGAACTCAGCTTGAGTCCTCCAGACTCTGAGGTGCCAGGTCTGATTGGTAGAGGGGTCAGTTGGGGGGTTTCCCTGGCATATGCTTGGCCTAAGTTAAGTCCCTATTGTGATTGTTGCTAAGGGAGGAAAAGTATCTGAAAATTGGGTTTTCCAGTGAGGAGTACTTTGTGCTAGACATAGCTGTCTGTCTCACTAGCAGTGGGACTTCTGGAAAAGCGTATTAAAAGATACAGCATATGAGCCTTTTGCAGCTAAGTGGCTTATGAGGTCAGTCAAGGAAAGACAAAATAAGCCAGCTTCAAAAAAGTCTTTTTCAATTAAAGTTGTGGGAGGGAATAAGGACTGTGTCAAGATACTGAGAAAACTATAGTTTTCTAAATTTTTAGCCAAACAGAATATCCTCTTTAGTAGTAGGGAAATAATAATAAAAAGAATACTTGAAGTTTAGTTGCAAGCATTACATATCTTGAGGAAAAAAGAGGACACTTCTAAAATTAAAATGTAGCCCATAAACATTTTTAATTTTTGTGAATTGAATGACTCATCGTTTTGAATGTTGCCTTCTGCTAAATTACTCCTTTAACATGAATTGAGTTTGACTGTTTTGTTCAGTCATTCCTGAATGTTAGATGAAATTCATTTAATGTTTTGAACTTTATATTTTTAGATGTACTCTAAGAATTACACAGCTGTTGCTTGGAGATGTATGTGAATTACTGTGGGAAGTAGGATCATGATTTAGGTCCTATGCCAGCTGATAGTCAGCTGCCACAAAATTTAAAGATTAAGCTAACACATGAGAATATGGGTATAAAATCATGCTTTAGAATGTGCTGAATATGGCTACCTTGTTTTAGGTACCGAGTAGTCATGACAAAGTCATGCATTTTGTGATTGGAACACTGGCTTTAGGTTTTCTATTCAAAAGCTGGGAGTATTTCCCCCTCATTTTGTTAAGAATTAGAGTTAAGTGTGACCAGCTAACTACTCATGTCAAGATATATTTCATTAAGTCAACTTCAGTTTTGGATTTCATCTGATTAAAATTAATTGATTAGAGAAATATTTAGTTTGAATCTTTTGCCATGATTAATTTGGTGGTTTTAAGATTGAGTTGCTCGCAAGGTTCAGTGAAGTAGATCTGACACTGTATGTTGTCTTCTAGATGCCCATTTTCCCTCAACTGTATCAATTCCGTATGTTTATTTAGTGCATAAATAAATACATACGTGTACAGAATGTAGAAGGTTAGTTTCTAACCTTCGCTGACTATGCTTTAGCAAAGGTGTCTATAAAGTAAGAGAAGTTTACCATTTACTTCAAATACAAAATTGCATATTATTTCTTTGGGAGATGATCACTAATAAAAAATGTTTAAAAAGATTAAAATAGTGGTTGTCCATGTTTCATGCTGGGCTGTGTAATCCGTTTGCTCACTTGACATTCAGCAAATACTTGAATATACTTCAGGTATTAACACTGTAGATAGAGGTGATGCTGTTCTCTATACCAGGATGTGCACTGCCTAATGAATTGTTATAATACAGTAAGAATCATGCTGTGATAGGAGTACTCCTGGAGTTCTGTGGTGCTTGCAGACCTACTTGAGGGGTGGTGTGGAAAGGGGCCAGTCCAAGAAGAATACTTTGATGTGACCTGTAAGGTATGGATTGAGCAGTAACAATTAATTAACAAGATGGTGAGGGCAAAGAAGGCTTTTGAACATTCAGGAATAGCCTGATGAAAAGAATGGAGAGAAGAGAGATGGTGCCTCAGTGGAGCAGCAAGATCTAGGAGATTGTAATGATGTCGTTTCACTGAAGCAATCCCAGAAACAGACTTTGCACTGCTTGAAGATGTCCTCACTCAAATTGGAAAAAATAAAAAATATTGCATGTGCTTATGACTTTTCACAACCATTTAAGAACAAATGCCTTTGAAGTCTGAATCTAGCAAAGTTCCAGTGAAGCCCTGTAGTTGGTTCCCAAGATAAAATCATCTCTGCATTTCTAGCCTCACCTCAACATTTATTGCATGCACATTCATTTCAGCTCCTTCTTATGGTAGACTGAAAAGAGAATTTTACAGCTGATAGTATGTAAAAATAGCAGGTATATTCTCAAGGCACATTAGTTTGGCTACTTCTTCAGCAGGTTCCAGGGGACAGTCTTCACTGCAAGCAGCTATTGATTATTATTAACTCTACTTTGTTTGTATTATTAGAAAAGCACAGCACTAAGGCCTTCTCGTCAAGCAACTTAAAAAAAAAAATATGTAGCAGTTACCATTACACCTTGTTTGAACATTTTGTAGAAGTACAGAACAAGAAATTCAAAATTTCTTAAATGTCGTGCAGTTTGTATTTGGCTGAAGACCAGTGATAAAAGTGGAGCTGCTGTTTTTCAGATTACGGCCAGTCATTCTCTTTGATCACGCTGTGCTATAATTACTTTCAGAACACACTGACAGAGTGTGTGACAAAACATCATATGCTAGTGATTCCTAAATCCCTGTTAGTAGCTTTTATCATGTTTATTCTGTTGTCAGTGTCAATCTCGTGACTACTGACTTTCCATCTATGTATTTGCCTCCACTTCCCAGCGCCTGCATGAAGTTTTGGTATTCATCTTGCAGTTCAGGCTTCCTCTCATAGCGCTGACAGCACTCTTTGGTACTTCCATCTTCTCACACTGCTGGGTTACTTGTCTCCCTCCCCGGGGCGTGCTGCAGTGTGCTAGTGTATGGAGCGGACCATAAGACAAACATGGCCTCTCTACCTGGAGCGTCAATTTTGCTGAAAGATTTTTGTGGAGAACATCCTATTGAAATAGGCTCTGTAGTGGAGTGAATTGCAAAATAGTCACCATATTTTAGTTTGAAACTTCCAAGAAATTTGTTTGCTGTAGGCTCTGCAGGGCTCCTAGACTTCTTTAGGGTATGTGTTGAAAGCCTACTGTGTGCCATCTCCTGTAATCTTCAGATACTTTTTCTGGAGTATTTGTTTTATGATTGTCATCATAGTCTAGTTCTCAGAACTAAAGTATGCTGACCTTGTTTGATTTAGCTAATATGTGCCAAGGGTGATATGGCATGTCATTTAGGGGCTGAATTCTTTGTCTGTGTGGAAGAACTATATATGGAGAAAAAGGAGAGAAGTATGCTTTCCTAGCTGTTAGTGGACAGACTGTTTTTCAGGGCAGAATTTCACCACTTATCAAAAGTAGTTTTGAGCAACATTTGGCAGCTGGTGAGTGTTGAATGGGTTTGCCAAATTATATAAATATCTGGTCTGGAACCATGAATGTCCAAGAAATACTCTTGGGAAATTAAGAGTTTCCTTAGGGTAATAGGAAAACCAGGCGTGCTCCTTAGGTGGTTATTTTTAAGCCTGAGAGGCATTGTTTATACTTGACTTAGTGTGACTAAGTATCCTTTGTACCTGAATATCATATTCATATTTGTCTTATTTTAAGTTGACTTGTAAATCAAATATTAAAAATTAACGAAAAGCAACTTCTTATGACTTGAAGAGTCGATAATCCTTATTAAGTCACATGCAGTAGCAGTTAAATTGAAACATGAAGCTAGAATTATATTGCAGTCCCATAGAGATGTGCTAAGCAACAGCCATTTGCAGCAGTATACTTGTGACATTTCAAGGCTATTATGAACTCCCAGATCCATAAATATAGCCTGTAATAGCCACCAAATTAAATAGGTACCCAAGGATGAGTAGAAATGAAGAAAGCCCCATTGGCATGCAGGTGATGGGAAGTTCATCACGCTCACTGTCCGTGCACCAGACTGGCAGAGTGGGAAGTTCTGATTCTTGTACTGCTTGAAGGATGACTCCATGCATGCCATGGATCTTTAGCTTTGTTTGTCAGCACATCAAATGTTAAGGGTGCACTGTAGTTCTTTGGTAGTGTTGCCATCGCTTGTGATCCTGAAATCCCATTTATTTGCTGTCCTCATTTACCGAAATGCAGTTGCAGCTGATACAAATAGTGGCTGACGTTACTGAGTGCCCATCACGTGCCAGATACTGGAAGTGCTTTATGTGCGTGGTTTTATTCTCACGGCAGTTCTATGACATAGGGACTCTTACATTCCAGTTTAGAAATCGGGAGGCTTAGGCTAAATAGCAACTTGTTTAAGGTCACATATATGTGTGCACGGAAATGTCGGAGCTGAAATCGAAATTGATTCAGGTTCAACTCCAGATTCTCCGCTCTTAACTCCCATGCTCCAGCATTTTTATTTTTTATTTTTATTTATTTTTTTTTGCGGTACGCGGGCCTCTCCCGTTGCGAGGCACAGGCTCCGTACGTGCAGCCTCAGCGGCCATGGCTCACGGGCCCAGCCGCTCCGCGGCATGTGGGATCTTCCCGGACCGGGGCACGAACCCGTGTCCCCTGCATCGGCAGGCGGATTCTCAACCACTGAGCCACCAGGGAAGCCCTCCAGCACTTTAAAGATACCCGCTCTGTGCCCTGTAGAATCTAGTACTGATGACATAGATCTCAGAAAGAAATTTGAAAACTTGTTGAAGTACAGGCTGTTTTGGGGGGAGGGAGGGAAGTATAGTCCATGTGTCAGTGATTTTGATGATTTGTATATGCTTAGCAACAGTTCTGTGGTGAAATCTAAGATCATCACTGTCGCCTGGTCTTAACTATAAAAGTGATGTGGTAATGTGAATAAACTGTCTTTATCAGTTTATGCTGAAAATGAGATTAGTGGAGCCATCAGAAATGTAAGTCTGTTTTGTAAAAGGTCCTAATTAAAATATTCTTAACTGGAGTCTCTTATGCAGAAATAGTAGGACATCATATTTTCTAGGTAATATTAAGATGCTTGTCTCTGTTCAGAAAGTGCTGATTATCCGGCTTCTACCCGGAGAGGAATGCTATTTTGGAGGGCCCTGTAGTAATTCAGGAAATAATGCATTAAAGCAGTGACAAGTGGGACAGATGGAGGGGGTATTAGTAGAGACTTAGGTGGTGGAGTTGACAGGGCTTGGTGACTGATGTGGGGTTGATAGCGGAGGAGCAGTCTGGAGTGGCACTTGGGTTTCTAGCTGGGGCCAGACAGTAGGGCTTTTGGTATCCTTCATCTGGGATTGGAAATCGGGAGAAGATAGGGTGAGGGAGGAAAGTAGGTTGCATTTTGAGGTATGCTTGTGGTATGTACATAGAAATACATACTAGGCAGTTGTCTATATAGGTTTAGAACTTAGAAGAGAAGTGTCAGCTGGAAATAACTTTTTTGGCACTTCTTAACAGGTATTAGTTGAAACTGTGAGTGTGGACTCTGATCTAAGCTGTGGTGGTGTGGTGGTTGTGTGTGTGTATTTTGAGTGAGAGGGGGAGGGGATTAGTCACTAGACTACTTGCCAAACTGATTATTTTCATCTACACATTGTTCTTCAACCCATTCAGTTAAAAAATTTTTAAGTTCTTACTTGAATGAACATGGAGAAATAAAACATGCCAGTCTTTTGTCTTTCCTTTTTATTACTGAAAATAAAAAATGTACTGTATTACATAATCATAATTTTTATTATAGGTATTGAGTCTGTGCATAATTAGCTCCTTTACAGAGAAGACTACACAGGAATGAACGTTTGTTTAATTTACCCCCCCAACCCCTAATAGTTTATTATGAAAAATTGTAAACACACAGAACAATTGAAACGGTGAAAATCTACATGCCCACCATCTAGATTCTACCATTAACATTTTACAATACTTTATCACTTATCCATCTAGCCATATATATATATATATATATAAAACTTTTATGAATTTCAAAAAAGAGTCATCAGTGCACTATTTCCTAAGTATTTCAGTATGTATATCATTAACTAGGATTCCATAATACAACTTTTTTCCTTTTGTGGTAAAATATATACAGTGAAATGCACAGACCGTTGGGTGAGTTTTGACAGATGCACGCACCTGTGTAACCCAATCTTTTTCAAGGTACAAAACATCCTGGGGTGACGGCAGAGTTCCCTAAAGCCCCTTTGCATGTCATCTTCATTTTCACTGCCCCCCCAACAACCGCTGTTCTTATTTATTTCCACTGTAGATTAGTATTTCCTGATCCTGAACTTCATCTATTAGGAATCATAAAATACACATTCTTGTGTAAGGTTTCCCTCACAGTATGTTTTTGCTATTCATCTGTGTTATTGCATGTATCTGTTGTTTGTTTTTCTTGCTTTGTCATATACCATTGTGTAAATATACAGCAATTTATCCATTCTATTTGTGGATACCTGGGCTGTTTCTAGTTTTTGGCAATATCTAGCATTGCAATTGAAGGGTCAGAGGGTAAGTTCTATATTAAAAAAGTACCAAATCATCTTTGAAAGTTGTTTAACAATTTTATATTTGTTAGCAGTGTATGGGAGTTACAGTTGCACCACATTCTAACTAACTCTTCTGGTGAATGGGTAGTGACATTTCATTGTGATTTTAATTTGTATTTCCCTGATGGTTAATGATGTTTAGCACTTTTACATGGATTTACTGACCGTTTGTGTATCACATTTTGTGACATTTGTTCACATTGTTTGCCCAATATTTTATTGGTTGTCTTTTAATTGTTTAGTTGAGTTTTAAAAATGCATCCTGGATACCTTTCAGATTTATGTTTTGCAAGCATTTTTTTCTCATCTGTGCTTTGCCTATATGGAAATTCCCTCTCGGCCTTAATTCCCTCCTTCCCTACTTTCCTTCCTTTCTATAGCAGCTTTATTAAGATATAATTCATATACCATACATATGCATTTTTAAAGGTCATTTTTAATGAGAGAAAATTGTAAACTTCCTACTTTTTTCTTCTATGATTATTGCTGAAACCTTTACCTACCCTCAACTCATGAAGATATTCTCCTATGTTTCCTTCTAAAAGTTTTGAGTCTAGCTTTTTTTTTCTTTTCTTTTCTTTTTTTTTTTGGTGGTAAGCTCCGTGGCATGTGGGATCTTCCTGGACCGGGGCACGAACCCGTGTTCCCTGCATCGGCAGGCGGACCCCCAACCACTGCGCCACCAGGGAAGCCCTTGAGTCTAGCTTTTATGTTTTAAGTCTGTGATAATCTTGAATTAATTTTTTTGTATGGTGTGAGGTCTGGGTTGAGATTTATATATTCAGTTGTTCCAGTACTACTTACTGAAAAGACTATCTTTTCTCCGCTAATTCGCCTTTGTATCTTTGTAAAAAAAAAAATCAGTCCATATTTCTGGACTCTATTTTGTTTCATTGATATATTTGTCTATCTTGAAGCCAATACCGTACTCTCTTGTTTGCTGTAGCTTTGTGTCTTGAAATCAGATTGTGTTAGCCTTCTAACATTCTTCTTCTTTTTTTCAAAGTTGTTTTGGATATTCTATGTTCTTTGTATTTCCATATGAATTTTAGACTCAGTTAATTTCTACAAAAATGCTTCCTGGGATTTTCATTGGAATTGCATTTAATCCATAGATAATTTGAGGGAGCCTTTATATCATAATAATATTGAGTCTTTTTTTTTTTTTTTTTTTTTTGCGGTATGCGGGCCTCTCACTGTTGTGGCCTCTCCCGTTGTGGAGCACAGGCTCCGGACGCACAAGCTCAAAGGCCGTGGCTCACGGGCCCAGCAGCTCCACGGCATGTGGGATCTTCCCGGACCCGGGCACGAACCCGTGTCTCCTGCATTGGCAGGCAGATTCTCAACCACTGCGCCACCAGGGAAGCCCTGGTATATCTTTTTATTTAGGTTGTTTTTAATTTCTCTTACCAATGTTTTATAATGTTCAGTGTAGAGATTTTACACATCTGTTATTAAATTTATTCCTAAGTCAAATACTTGAATCCTGCAACCTTGCATTTAGTTACAGTAGCTGCTTTGTGGATTTGCTAGGAATTTTTTTAAAAAATTAATTTATTTTTATTTTTGGCTACCTTGGGTCTTTTCTCTAGTTGCGGCGAGCAGGGGCTACTCTTTGTTGCGGTGCGCAGGCTTCTCATTGGGTGGCTTCTCTTGTTGCGGAGCACATGCTCTAGGTTCGTGGGCTTCAGTAGTTGTGGCATTCGGGCTCAGTAGTTGTGGATTGCGGGCTTAGTTGCTCCGTGGCATGTGTGATCTTCCCTGAACAGGGCTCGAATCCATGTCTCCGGCATTGGCAGGCGGATTCTTAACCACTGTGCCACCAGGGAAACCCGCTAGGATTTTTTATATAAATATTTGTTATCTGCAATTAACGGGTATTACTTTTTCTGATCTTTTATTTATTTATTTGCGTTGGTGCAAAGTCTGGGAGTACCGCTATAGTGTTGAATAGAAATGGTGAGAAGGGCATTCTTACCTTGTTCCTGATCTCAGGGGGAAGGAGTTCAGTATTTTACAATTAAGTATAATGTTAGTTATAGCTATTTCTGTAGATGCTCTTTATCACATTAAGGAAATTCCCTTCTGTTCCTACTTTGCTGAGAGCTCTTGTTATGACAGATAATGCATTTTATCCAGTGCTTTTTCTGCATCTTTTGCAATGTACAGTTTTTCTCCTTTATTTTGTTAATGTAGTGAATTACTTTGTCTTTCAAATGTTAAATCAACCTTGCATTCCTGGGATAAACAATATTTAATTATTCTTTAAATATATTGCTAATTTTGATTTTTTTTGTGTGTGTGTGGTACATGGGCCTCTCACTGTTATGGTCTCTCCTGTTGCGGAGCACAGGCTCTGAACACACAGGCTCTGGACATGCAGGCTCAGCGGCCATGGCTCACGGGCCCAGCCGCTCCGTGGCATGTGGGATCTTCCCGGACCGGGGCACGAACCCATGTCCCCTTCATCGGCAGGTGGACTCTCAACCACTGTGCCACCAGGGAAGCCCTGATTTGATAATATTTTCTTAATTTTCACATCTGTATTATGGAAGGACAATGTTATTTTATTTGTAATGTCTGTCAGGTTTTGGTATTAGAGTCAGGCTGACATCATCAAACAAACTGGAAATGATTTCTATTTTCTGAGAGTCTGTATAAAATTGATGCTATGTTTTCCTTAGATATTTGATACACTTCACTAGAGCAACCATGTGTGTGGAGTTTTATTTGTGGGAAGCTCTATAATTTCTTTAATAGATAAAGTAATTTAGATTTTTTCTCATGTCAGTTTGCTTTTCAGGAATTTTTCCAGTTTCATCTGATTTGTCACATTTGGTGGCATAATGCTGTTCATCAAATTCCCTTAGTATTATTTTAACATTTGTAGAATCTGTAGTGATAAGGCCTCTTTCATTCCTGATAATAGGTAATTTGTGTTATCTCCTTTTCTTGATCAGTTTAGCTAGAAATTTTAATTTTTCTTACTGTTTTCTGTTTCACTGGTTTATTATTTTCTTTCTCCTACTTCCTTTGGGTTTTCTCTGTTCTTTTCTAAATTCTTAAGAGAGGGAAGCTTAGATATTTGGTTTTAGACCTTTCTTTTCTAATATAAGCATTTACAACTCTAAATTAACCACTAAGCACTGCTTTAGCTGCATATCATGATTTTTGTCATATTTTCATAATGATTTAATTTGAAATATTTTCTGATTTTCTTGTGTTTCTTTCTCTGACCCATGAATCACTTAGAAGTATGTTTTACCACCCCACCCCACCCCAATTTATTTTAGGTATCCTAGTATGGTTAACTTCAAATTTAATTCCATTGTGGTCAGAGGACATCCTTTGCTTGCTTTCAGTTATTTTAAATTTATTGAGAATTTTTTAATGGTCTAGTATATCATCTGGGTTGGTGATCATTACCGTGTGTACTAAAGAATGTATATTCTGTAGTTGTTGGGTGTAATGCTTTTTAAATATCAGTTAAGTCATGGTAGTTAATAGTTTTCAGATTTTCTGTGTGTTCAGTATTTTAAAAAAAATAAATTCATTTATTTTTGGCTGCGTTGGGTCTTCGTTGCTGCACGGGGGCTTTCTCTAGTTGTGGCGAGCCGGGGCTACTCCTCATTGCATTGTGCAGGCTTCTCATTGCGGTGGCTTCTCTTGTTGCGGAGCACAGGCTCTAGGTGCGCGGGCTTCAGTAGTTGTGGCTCATGGACTCTAGAGTGCAGGCTCAGTAGTTGTGGCACACGGGCTTCGTTGCTCCAGGGCATGTGGGATCTTCCCGGACCACGGCTCGAACCCGTTTCCCCTGCATTGGCAGGCGGATTCTTAGCCACTGTGCCACCAGGGAAGCCCAAGTGTTCAGTATTTTTTAATGTACTTTATAAGTTACTGTCTAGTTTTGTCAGTTACTGTCTAGTTTTATCAGTTAACTGAGAGGTGGTGTTAAAATTTGCAACTAATGTTTTGGAAATGTTGTTCTCTCTTTAATTCTGTCAGTTTTTTCCCCAGCTTTATTGAGATAAACTTGACATATAAGATTGTGGAAGGGGCTTCCCTGGTGACACAATGGTTAAGAATCCACCTGCCGATGCAGGGGACATGGGTTCGAGCCCGGGTCCGGGAAGATCCCACATGCCGTGGAGCAGCTAAGCCCACGAGCCACAACTACTGAGTGCACATGCCACAACTCTGAAGTCTGCGTTTCTAGAACCCATGCTCCGCAACAAAAGCCACGACAATGAGAAGCCCACGCACTCCCGCAACTAGAGAAAGCCTGCGCACAACAATGAAGACCCAACCCAGCCCTGAATGAATGAATGAATAAATAAATAAAATAAAGATTGTGGAAGTGTAAGGTGTTGATTTGATGCAGTGATATATTGCAAAATAATAATTCAGTTTTTGCTTCATGTGTCTTGAAAGTAATTAGGTACATGCACATTTATGATTGTTGTATCTTTCTGGTGAATCGAACCTTTTATAGTTTTTACAACCTAATGAAAATAATGTGAGGCAGAAAACTTCAGGAAACAGGTGAAATCTCTAATCAGTTGCTTCAATTCTTGTTAATGGGGGGATTTGCTAGGTTAGGGAAGGTATGTGTTGCCAAGTGAAGTGTTTACCCATATTTTTCCTTCTGTCACTGACCATTTCTAAATATACTTACTTTTGTGAGCTATCATGCTGTTAATGAGGGTTTAGGTTTGCTGGTGCACTGGGAGTTAATCTTTGAAAACTTCAGATCAATTTAAAAAAAGATAAGTGGGTAGATACAAGATATGAGCCTGTTGATTGTGTGCTGTTTATTGTGTGCTAAGTGCTATGGGGCATGTGAAATAGAGATTGTCTTGGCTTTTAAGTTTACATAAAACACTGTATTGTATATTTGAGGGTCGCTGAGAGAGATCTTAAAAGTTCTCATCACAAGAAAAGAAATTGTAACTGTGTGGTGATGGACTTACTGTGGTGTTCATCTTGCTATACACACACACACACAAATATCAAATCATTATGTTGTATACCTGGAACTAACATACTGGGGGAAGAAAGAAATTTAAGATCTTGGGGGACAGGCAAGAGGATGTGTGGAGGTGCTGTATTGGTTATTTATGGCAACACGATAAAATTACAGCAATATTTAGTGGCTTAAAACAACACACATTTATTATCACACAGTTTCTGTAGATTAGGAATTAGAGTACAGCTTACCTGGGTGCTCTGGCTCAGGGTTTCTCAACAATTGCTGTCAAGATGTTGGCCAGGGCTGCAGTCTTAACCAAAGTCATCACGGGGTGGGGTAGGGGTTGGCCTGTCACGCCAGCCTTTCCCACGGGATGGAAGCCACAGTCTTTTTGTAAATGAACCCTGGAACTGACATTCCTTAACTTTTGCCATAGAATAGAAGCAAGTTGATGGGTGTAGCCCACACACAGGGGAAAGAGATTGCACAAGGGCATGAATACCAGGTGGTGGAGATCATTGGGAGCCAGCTTTTTTGTTGTGGTTGGGAGGAAGGAAGAAGATGCAAATTATTTCTTATAATTATACTTGTAAGAGGAGCCAGAAACAGCAGGGACAAATTATAAACCAGAGTTTATAACTAGGAAGCTAATGGTTGTCAGTGCAGCCCAAAGAGTTGTCTTATAAAAAGCAATAGGAGTAGCGAAGCATCTCAAATAACAAGGCATAACAAAACTTTTAAGGATTTGTTGTAACACGTTGGATCAATTCTAGACAATGTTATTGTTTGTGTTTTCTTTATTAACAAAAATTTTGACTTGTATTAAGACATAACCTTTAACCAAATGCAAGTGGGATTAATAAATACAGTCTTATTCCTTGATGGACAAAAATACTTTTTTACATTTTCATGTTTTCTTAATATTTAAAGCTATTATATATTTTAAAAATTGTGGTAAAATATATAATACAAAGTTTATGTCTTTTCACCATTTGTAATCACAGTTCAGTGGACTTAAGTACATTCACATTGTTGTGTAACTATCACCACCAACCATCTCTAAAACTTTTTAATCTTACCAAACTGAAACTGTACCCGTTAAATAGTCACTCCCCCTCCTTCCCTCCCCACAGCCGGTGAAAACCACCATTCAACCTTCTGTCTCTATTAGTTTGACTACTGTCCTTTGTATACATGGAATCATACAGTATTTGTTCTTTTGTGTCTGGCTTATTTTAACTTAGTATTATATGTCTTCAAGGTTCATTGTGTTATAGCACTTGTCAGGATTTTTTCCTTTCTAAGTCTGAATAATATTTTATTGTATATATATACCACATTTTATTTATCCATTAACCTGTTGATGGACATTGGTGTTCCACCTTGTGGCTGAATAGTGCTGCTGTGAATATTGGTATACAAATATCTGTTCAAGTCTCCTCTTTGGGGGCTGTCTCAGAAGCTGCCTAGCACAGGTGGGTATGGAAAGGAATTAGCTTTAAGTTTAATTCTGATGAAAAAGAGATCTATGGCAACAAAAGAGGTTTCTACTAGTTAAAAAATACAAGTGATAGATACCTAAGTAAGTTGTTTCATTAAACTTTACCAAGTTACATATGGTGTTAACAGGTCTTTTTGTGAAAGACTGAGCTTTTCAAAGAAAGTGTTCATAAAAAGTTTCACCAAAAAAACAAAAACAAAACCGTTTCATAAAAGTTTCATTTTGGTGACATCCCTGGTGGTGCAGTGGTTAAGAATCCGCCTGCCAATGCCTGGGACACGGGTTTGAGCCCTGGTCTGGGAAGATCCCAACATGCCGCGGAGCAACTAAGCCCGTGTACCACAACTACTGAGTCTGCGCTCTAGAGCCCGTGAACCACAACTACTGAGCCCACTGGCCACAACCACTGAAACCCGAGCGCCTAGAGCCCGTGCTCCGCAGCAAGAGAAGCCACAGCAATGAGAAGCTGCGCACTGCAATGAAGAGCAGCCCTCGCTCACCACAACTAGAGAAAGCCCGCGTGCAGCAATTAAGGCCCAACGCAGCCAAAAATAAATAATAAATAAATAAATTTATTTTTTTTAAAAAATTCCATTTTAATGACTGGTTTAAAGAATAGTTAACTTTATGCACTTAGTGTAATTTAAGATGATGATGTTTATGGTATTTTAGAAAATAAACTACACCACGTGTCACTGGGTCTGCTGACCATTCACATTTTCTACAATAAGTTTGAATTCAGATTATAATTCAGGTGTGCCCAATTTTAGGAAAGTCAGCGACAGTAAATTAGCCACTTACCTAAGGTGAGATTTCTGGCAACTTTAACTGGCTAGAACTCAGCCATAAAATGGAGCTTTCTTATACTGTACTTTTTTTTTTTTTTTTTTTTTTTTTTTTAATTACTGCTTCATCCTGCACCAAGTCTTAGAGTCAGCAGAAATTTAGTGAGCTCCTAAGTAGGGGCTAAACACCAGCTACTGTTAAACATATCAGTAAAACACAGTCCCTCCCATCTCAATCTAGTTGGGAAGACATTAGTAAATGATTATAGTGTTACCCCTAGTTCAGTCTGTATTCATATTCAGTCCTCTTCTTTGTTTTCATGTATCTGAAGGGATCTTTTTTCTGTAGTTTTAGGTTGAAATTTTATCTTAATTTTCTAGTCAATACTTTACTAACTTGGATGAAAATAACTAAAGTTTCTTATATTATTTCATTTTACCTATTCTTTTTGAAAAATGAGAGTGGTATTCCTCATATTAGCTAGTATATTTTAGAGTTCATGTACTCCCTCTAATGCTAAATTGTTACATTATATTGTAACAAAATCAGAGTGGTTAAAAATAATGGAATGGTGGGTGCTGTTCTACCATATGACATGTTTTAAAAATCATGTTATATTTATATATTCTTCATTTGTGTGCATGCGTGTGTGTGTGTGTCTGTGTGTTGTGTGTGTGTCTAGTTTGATGTCTAAAAGGCTTCCCACAGATTTTGCCTTCATGTAATTCTTTGAAGAATGTTGAGGTTCAATTTGAAGGAAACTTTCCCTGAAGTATTAATTTTATGCATATGTTTTGTACTATCTTTAAAGTCTAGATATGTTTTCGTAATAGTATAAGGTATAATTTTCTCTAGTGAAGTCTTCAAAAGAATCCTTGTTTATTTCTACAAGAAGAACATCAATTTCAGCAAATATACAAATTCCCTTCCCTTAGCTTCAACAAATATAGCATGAAGTATAATGCAGAAATGATAGAAAACTTCTGAGGAGTTAATTTTATTGAACTAATATAATTGGTAGTTAGGTAGACTCTAGCTCTCTTGTTCAAGTAGAGTGATCGTAAGTCCAGACTCTGAAGCAGACTGGCTGCCTCGAATCCCATTTCTGTCACTTCCTACAGTATGTTGTTTGGTCAAATTAATTCACTTCTCTGTCTCAATTTCCTATCTGTGGAATGGGAATATTAACAAGTATCTACCAAATAAAGTTGTTGAATAAATAAATGAATTAATAAAGGCAAAGCACATAGAACAGTGTGTGGATCTTCTTAAGAATTATTTGTATATTAGTATTTTTATTATTAGTATCATTATTATCATCACAACCCTGGCTCAGTAATTAATTATATATGTCACTTATTTGTCTCTGAGTTTTAGGTCTTTATTAATGTAAGCAGATTTCTTTACGACTACAACTGGGGATATGTCAGTCTATACTAAATACTATAGCTAGTCAGAAATTAATAGATTTTCCCTCATTGATTTTGTTATGATTTTTGTGCTTGCAGTTAAGCAATACATTGAAACATAGGCTCCGAAAATATTTATCTATGGATAGTTGTAGAGTATGGTCTTCTGAAACAGTTGGTTTTAATTTTTTAAAAGTAGTGTTTGCTTTTTTTTTTTGTTAACTAGTCTTCTGTATCACAGGAAAGGCCGGAGGGCTTGATTGACTTGGGCTTCTCAGCAGCAGGCCAAGGCTCCTTCAGTACATGCCCAGCCAGTTGCATGTAGAGGCAGGTTTCCATCCAAGATTTTCTGTCTTAGTAGTTTCTTAATTCTCTTTTTACTTCCTGCCGAATATGATTTCATTTTCTTTTCTCTCTATAAACCCTTATAAATTCCATCCTCGTTTTCTCCTCTCTCATGGTTCTAAGAATATCAAAAATAGTCGCATTTTCATTTTCTGTATTATTCCTCTCCAGGTATATTGTTGGCAGAGGCAGGTTCTTTTTGTTGACCAAGTCACATTTATAGAATATTTCACGATCTATACTTATTCAAATAAGAGGTATTCATAATTAAAGTCAAATAGTACCATAAAGATTTTTTTTAAAAGCTTACTCTTATTCCTAAACATGCATAACTGCATGTAGGAAGTGCCTCCTTCCAGGTACTTTTTCTGTATAGTATTTTACCTAATGAGTTCTCCTTTTTTTTAAGAGACTTTTTCATCCTATGGGATAACCCAACAGATTTGCTGAAATGTTTACTAAAACATGCTATCTTGCTTTAGATGTATCGGTCATTTTCTGTGGTGACTGTGGATCTGTTATATGTTAGATTACAGTTGTACTTTGCATATGAATATAGATGTTGTGGGATGAAGAGTTAAGGAGTGACATTGATATTTTCACCTTTTTAAAAAACCTTTTAGAGGTAGACATAGAGAATGGGCTTGGTGACATGGGGTGGGAGGGCGAAGCTGGGGCGAAGTGAGAGTAGCATCGACACACACACACACTACCGAATGTAAAATAGTTGGCTGGTGGGAAGCAGCAGCATAGCACAGGGAGGGTGCGACCTAGAGGGGTGGGATAGGGAGGATGGGAGGGAGGATGGGAGGGAGGCTCAAGAGGGAGGGGATTTGGGGACATGTGTATGCATATGGCTGATACGCTTTGTTGTAGGACAGAAACCAACACAGTATTGTGAAGCAATTATATTCCAGTAAAGAGCTATTAAAAGAAACAACCTTGTAGTATTTTTTAGAGAGATGAATGGTACACAACTCTGTGGTCTGTAGTGGAAATTTTGCCTTTCTACGTTATTGGAGCTACTGCCTCACAGATGGTTTTCTTGCCTTGAAGAAAATAAGTTTGTTTGCTGCCTTATTTGTATCTGCTGTTTGTCAGTGGCACTCAGAGAGTTTTCCCGTATCCTTCAATCAGGGAGCCAGGGTAGCAGCACCTGCCCCCCGCCGCCCCTGCCATTCTTAGCAAGTTTTTTGGTTTATGGATGGATTATGAAAGGAGAAAAGCTAGTTAGTATTTCACAAATGTAGCGTATAGTAGAAGCTTTTGTATGTAATGTGATCTGTACGGGTGATGATGGTTGGTTAATTGATCTCAAGCTTGGTATCCTGAAAAATGACATGTACCTTCGAGCATTTTAGTCTACTTTATGTTCATTTTGTGACTTTTTTTTTTGGTAAAGCTTTTAGTGTTAGTCGGGTGATGAGAAGTCGACATTATTTTTCTTTCCTGAAGCATGCCCATGTTTTATCTTCAGAGTTTCAACTTTGGTTTCTTTAAAGTGGAGAGAGAACTTAAGATATATGCAAAGCATTCTCAGTATAGCAGTCTGCTAGACTTATGTGATTCCCCAATCTTTTATGTATATCTTACAATTTTTTTAGTGACTCATCTTGATAGGACCTTAACTTTCATAGAATTTCTATATATTCACATTGTATCCCTTTATATAATATTTAAATTGCATAATTACAGTACAGGTACAATTGGGATGAATATATTTGGTCACACACACAGCTGACTTCTTAATAAGTACACAGCCTAACTGGGAGCAGAAGAGTGCAGGGCAATGAGAATAGTTTAGCAGCTCAGGGCTGAGTGTTTTGAGTGCTAATGGTATGTTTGACAGATGGAAAGGAGGTCTGAGATTGTCCATTTGGGCATTGGAAGTCAGAAAAGGGAGCTTTCACTGGTATGTTTTGAGGCTCTTACTCAAAGCTTATGGATTTTTACTTTTTACAGTTAATATTGCTCACTACTTTCCAAGTTAGTACTTCAACAAATCTTCATTAGGAGGGATGAAAAGATACAATGCCGACCTTTCAGGGGTTTAATATGATGTGGTTGGAGACATGATATGCATAGTGTATCGTGAGAACCCAGAGAGTGAGTTCCTATTATATATTGAGGGAGAGAGGAGAAGCTTTCAAGAGGATGTGACACTTGTGTCTAAATTCTGCAGAACGGTCAGTATTAGGCGAGGAGGAAATGTGCAGGTAGGTGAGGTACAGGGCGTGTGCAAAGGTGTAGATATATGGACAAATATGGCATAATTGTTATTGCTGTAGTGCATACTGATGTGCCCCCAGTGGTGGGATGTGCTGCCAGCAGCAGGATGGTAGAATGGTGTCTTGTACACATTTCATGCTACAAGTATTTGAAAGAAAGAAAGTATGAATGTTGAGAAAGACAGAGGCCAAATCACAGTAGACCCCTTCCGCCATGCTATGAAGCCAAAGTTTATCCTGAAATGAGTCTTTAGAGTGTCTTAAGCAGAACAGTGATGAGATTTGATTTAGAAAAATTTCCCTCCGGAAGCACTGGGAAGGAGGAGTAGAATTGCAGTCAGGGACACCAGTTAGGAGACTTGAAATAATCCAGATGAGAAAGTAGGGACGGCCCAGATTAAAGCTTTTGAGCATTGTGAGCAAAGGGAACTAAGGAATTGAGAAGTTTTTAGGAAGTAGAATTGACAGGCCTTGGTGACAGAGTGCCTGGCAGGGTGAAGGGCAGGGAGGATGCTGGTGCGACCCCTAGGTTTGCAGGATGGCTAGAGTCTAGAGTGGTGAACCGAGAGAAAAAGCCTTCTATCTGTGACTCCTCTAGTGCCTAACACAATACAGGGCATGCTGTTTATTGCTTACTTTCCGATTTGAAGAAAACACATGTTTATTAGTCCCGATTCGAGTGCATAATCTTTTATAACTCAAGGAGGCCACGGAATGCAGGTGTGAAAAATAACTGTGGAATTGAATTGAAATCAAATTATGTTTAAGCCTCTTTAATGCTTGAAATGTTATAAAATGACAAGCTTGAGCAAAAAAAAATTGACATCAGAGAATAAGATGGAAATACTGTCTTTAAAATTACCAACTTTTTTGGGCTTCCCTGGTGGTGCAGTGGTTGAGAATCCGCCTGCCGATGCAGGAGACACGGGTTCGTGCCCTGGTCCGGGAAGATCCCACATGCCGCGGAGCAGCTGGGCCCGTGAGCCGTGGCCGCTAGGCCTGTGCGTCCGGAGCCTGTGCTCCACAACGGGAGAGGCCACAACAGTGAGAGGCCCGCATACCGCAAAAAAAAAAAAAAAAAAAAAAAAAAAATTACCAACTTTTTAAAAAAAATTAATTTTATTTGTTTATTTTTGGCTGCCTTGGGTCTTCATTGCTGCGTGCGACCAGCGGGGGGCTACTCGTTGCGGTGTGCGGGCTTCTCATTGCGGTGGCTTCTCTCGGTGCTGAGCATGGACTCTAGGCACGCAGGCTTCAGTAATTGTGGCTCGCGGGCTCTCGAGCACAGACTCAGTAGTTGTGGCGCACCAGCTTATTAGTTGCTCCGCGGCATGTGGGGTCTTCCTGGACCAGGGCTCGAACCCGTGTCCCCTTGCATTGGCAGGCGGATTTTTAACCACTGTGCCAGCAGGGAAGCCCTAAAATTCCCAACTTCTTTGTGTAATTTCTTGCTTAATATTTTATCTTCTGAATAACTGACATGTTGATTCACAGAGTGACTCAGTATCATAACAGACAAGATGCTAATTCTCTTTCTTAGGGTAAACTCTCTAAGTCGTAGGTAGTATAGCAGAGGTTATTGTATAGACCTTGATAACTTACTGCAGACTAGGCTCTGTCATTCGAAGTTAAATGACATTCTCCTTTGCAAAGATGATGAATACGTTTTTATATGTATGTAAAAATAAATTAATTGGGACCATGACTTCCAGTAGTGACATCCTTTACGGCATGTCACATGCTACTTTGGGAGTATCAGTAAAATGCTAGGTGACATAATTTTTCTCTTGCCTTTGGTTGTCCCCTCCTTCCCCTTCTCGTTCGTCTTACCTACTAGCAAATCCTGTCTCCTGTGCTTCTGACATACATACATATCCCACATGCTTCCATCTCCTTTATTTCTAGTCTGGTCCGCATCTCACCATATACACACGTCTCACACTGGTCTTCATGCTTGTATTCTTGTTTTCCGTGCCACCTTCCTGAATCCCTTCTGTTTATAGTAGCCAGAGCCATCTTTTAAAAGTGTAAGTCATGTTCTGCTTAAAGCCCTCTCGTGGCTTCCCAATGCACTTGGAGTAAAATCCTAACTCCTTCCTGTGGCTCAGATATTACCTCCGCAGAGAGTCCTCCTGGTGGAAAAATTAATGAATACTATGGGGGGGGGAGGGAGCAATTAATTCTGGCTTTGGGGACTCCAGAAAGACTTAACAGAAGGAATGGTGTTTGATCCCGGTCCTGATGGTCTAATTCTTGAGTAGGATTTTGTTAAGTGAGATTACTGAAGGAGAATTCAAACAGTGCCTACTCTGTGCCTAGGCACTGCATGTTCGTGCTTTCTTTGACAAGTAATGGTTCCTTTGAAAGGAAGTTGCTATTGTCAAAGACTTGGCTTTATTGCAATCTCAGTTAACAGCACAGACAAGAATAGCCAAGGGATCCTTACTCTGCTTAAATACCAGGAACCGTTTCATTCACAGGTAACCTATAAAAATAAAACTGGGCCAGCATTTTCTACCATCATATATACCTGTTCAGGAAATTTGACTATATTCAGAAATGAATTTTTACAAAGCCACAAAATTGGATTGTAGTGTCATGGTTTTTATACTTTTTAAAAAAAATCAGCTGTCTTTAGCCTTCTAATGCCATATTTCATTTTTTAAAAAACCAAAATTAACATCAGGAAAATGAGGTATAATCAGTTACATATACCATTTGCATTTGGTCATAAGATGAAATTTTTTTGATTACTAATTTACTGCCTGATCTTCACAAAAGTACAGCTCAATAATTTACTAATTTAATCTTTTATGTCCTTCCTTTACTGACTCAGAATATTGAAGGCTTTGACGAGGTATTCATTTTGAGCCTTGTTATAATTCAGATAGAATGATAATATAAAGATTATAAAATTTTTGTCTTTTCTACTGTGCTTGTTTAGATCTTTATTTTCTTTAACTTTTCCCCCTTTTTGACTCTTCAGTAGCTGTGGTTCTTAAATCTTGCCTTCCTTCCATGTTACTTTTCCCTGAAAAACCGCACGTATGTGGATTTCTGAAATTTCATCTTCTCAGAAATTCACTCATTGACTTTCTCATCTAAAAATCCTTCTAGATGAAGTTGGAAATTCTTACCAGAAGAACCTCTAAGCTAACCTGTCACTGCTCTAGTGCTTGTATATGCACCAACATACAGGCAGTTCTGTTGTGACTCAGGCCAGTCATATAGTTATACATATAAAGCAGGCAGGCTTATAAGTATTTCACTGGGCCAGGGAGAAATGGAAAAAAAAAAGTGGGCAATGTAGAGAATTGTATGGAAAGCTAATTATTATATTTATAGTATATTACATTGTATTTATTTTGAGATTTTTAAGTTCCAGGATATCTTCATTTTGGTAAGTTATGGTGGTCCCCTACCTTACCTTGAAATCTCCTACCTGGCAAGTAGGCCAAAATGCTGTCAACCCTATTCTGTATTGATTCATCCAGTCGGTTTTTGAAGTTTATGGGTTTGTGAAATCCAAAACTGGGTACCACTAGCTTATTTTGTGCATACCTGTAATTTGGAGTTGGTATACTGAGTGGGAGTTTTCTTCTCAGATCAACAGTCTGTTCTCATTTCTTTTTGATACAAACTGTGTGTCCAACAATTCAACTGAATTCAAACACTAACTTTCTGGAATTAGTACAAGATGCCATAGGTTGAGGGCTCAGTCCCACAAGACTGCTCCCACTTTAGACCTGGCTGCTGTCAACTGAAATACAGAAAGTACAGCGTGACAGTAGTGAGTTAAGTAGTGAGTAAGTTTTATCTGGGACCAAATGGGAACTATAGCCTGGGAGACAGCTTCTCAGAAAGCTCTGTTCCGAAAAGATAAGGGGGAGGTCAGTATCTGTGATTTTGGCGAAGGAGGATCAATCAAACACACATTTTGGCAGAAGGTTGCTGCTAGTCACGAGGAGCAGATGTCTCTGTTAATGATTTTAGTGCTTTTCTAGATGTGAGAAGATGCAAGGAATTGGGCTCATAAAGTCTTCTGAAAATACCTATCTGAAGGCCTCTTCTGCCAGTTTTTCCTAGAGCACAGAGGGCCTCATTCCTGATCTCCGCCCCAAACTCCTTTCAGGGGGTGTTGAAGGTCAGTGACTCCAGTGGCTTAGTGGCTTAATTTTTGTAGAACCAGATGGCAAGTGACAATTTTTAGTTGGCACTGCCAGTGGGGTACTTAGGTTACCCACACTTAGGCCAGGCTGACTACCAATTCAGGGGTTCCCAAGACTCCCCTTCAGGCTCAGTAATTTGTTAAAATAACTCCCAGAGCTCAGGAAAGTGTTTTACTTACCATTACTGGTTTATCATAAAGGATACAACTCAGAAACAGCCAGGTGGAAGAGGTGCATGGGGCAAGGAATAGAGAGCGTCTAGGCCCTCTCTAGGCATGCCACCCAACCAGCACCTGCATGTGAGCTCGATTGGGTGTTTTTACAGAGATGTCATCACGTAGGCATGATTGATTAAATCATTGGCCATTGTGAGGGAGACCAGTCTCCGGCCCTTCTCTCCTCCCCAGAGGTGGGGAAAGGGTGAGACTGAACATTTCTACCGTCTGATCTTGGCTTTGCATTTCTGGTACCCAGCCCCCATATGGAAGCCTAGAATCATCTCATTAGCATACCAAAGATACTGCTCAGGAGCTGCCCAGGGTTTTAGGAGCTCTGTTCCAGGAACCTGACAAAGACCAAATATATTTTGTTACACCATAGGATGTGTGTCTTTAGTTGAGGAGAGGTCCTCAGGTGTGTGGAAAGGAATGGAAAGACTTGGCTTGGTCGCTAAGAGCCCACTGGACAGTGCCATTCCTTCCTGGCTGGGCCTTGATTTGGCTTCTCTGAGTGCCGGCTGCCTTGTAAGAACTACAGGGTTGTTTGGGGCTTAGCTTGTATCTTCACAGCTTGCCACATAACCCGTGTGGCTCTGACTGTACCTCCAGTAACACTTCAGCTCTTACCCACATCTTATTTTTTTCTTCCCTTTAACCTTGGCTTCTCTTGGTGCTTGTTGGTTTTGTTTAGAGTTAGTTTTGTATCCTTAACATCTCAGTTTGAAGATTTTTTTTTCATCTTCATTAGAAAACTAATCAACAAGTTTTTGTATTTTTGGTCTTTCTTGTCTACTTTGATACGTTCATTTAGAGATGTCTTTGTTTCTGTGGTTATAGGGAAATTGAAGCGACCAGACATTTGCTTGCTGACTAAGTGGTTTATATATATCTTGAGTAATTAAGCATTAGTCAGAGCTATTCAGTTAACTCGGTGCTTCAGTAATTTGGAATGTCTCCGGCATCCCACTGTAGAGCAATGAGGAAGAAAAAGGTGGAGGAAAAAGTTGGGACATTTTATTTAACTCTCCTGGTTTTAGATTTACTATGTATCTTTTGTAACTTTTTTTTTTTTTTTGAGGCGTGAAATGACTTGATTTACAAAATAGGGGTTCAACTATTGCTTTAGCTTCTATGATCCCAGTGGAACTTCTTTATTTCTTGAACTTTGGGGAAACATCGTGTATGACCAAAAACATTAATTTTCGAACTGGAAAATACTGTTCTGTATTAATTTACAGATTTGTTTATTGAGTTGTTATTTACAGTTAGTAAATTTGTTTCTTGGATTATATGCTGTAAGAGGCATTTTGCCTTAGCTTGTTTCTTTCTATAGGGTTATGTAAATTTTGTCCCTTAACAAGTATTTTTGTTGTGAGCGATGAAGAAATTTCAACTGCTGTGCTGACAAAGGCTCTTTAATCAAGCTTTTAAAAATAATTCAAGCTTTAGTCATTGCCTCGTTTTTTACTCCCAGAACTAATTTACTAAAAAAAATTCGGTGCAGCATAAAAATTTAGACAGTACCACTGGGTTTATTTCAGTGTTTGTGCTGCACAGGTATTGTTACAAGTTTTTGTAAGGTTTAGCTAATGGAAAATTACAAGCATTTATAACCCCACCGTTCTGGGTGGTTCTGTTGCTCGGTGCTGTGACCTCTTTAGGTCTCCTATGATCTTCTGTCGTCAAGTCACACAAGTCTAGTAAAGCACATACATACACTGTTGAGAGATGGGCCAGAAGTGTGGGTAAGAAGGGAGGGCATGAAAGCGACTTTTTGTTTCCCAGAATGTTGGGGAAGAACCCACATGATTTACTGTTTAAAATCTTGAAGGCTAAAATTGGTGGAATGAGCAGTGCTTTCGTTAAAGATGGGGTTGGCTGAGCTACTTAGCATCTCTGTTAACAGCTGCTTAAGCGTCAAGATAAGTCTTCTGTATGGAGATTGAGTCATTTTAATTCGGTTAATAGTCAGCATGGAGTTAATATACCTGTTCTGTAGTTCACTTTTGATATTTCATTAAAAAAATAACATATGGTATAAAATAAAGTAAAATTCCAATCAGTCTTTTTTGCCCAGTATTTTTTTGGAATATATTTGAAAGATGAAACTATTGCTTAATATAGAATTAAGATCATCTCTACATTTTATTTATTCATGTATCTCAGTTTCACTTGGTAACAAATAACTGAGATGAAGCTGAGATTTAAAGATTCTATCATGGAGTTGGTCTTCTTTTCTTCAATATTTATTTGTGAAGCTTAGAATTTAACATCTAGAAGAATCCTTAGAAATCGTCTTATTTTACTTTTTCATTTTTAAGTGAAGGAATTTGAAACATAAGATGTTACCTTGCCCGAGTGGAGTCAGGGGCTACTCAGTCATGGTGCTGTCCATTGATTGCTAGTGGCCACTCCATATCTCAGGGGGCAGAAGAGCCTAGCAGAATTTGTTATATAGACCTTGAAGCAAGCCTGGTGATAAAAGTAATTTTGCCAGTAAAGAGAGGTAATCATAAACAGTTCACCAATATTATAAACATATGTATACAGTTAAATAATTATTGTATTTGTAGTTATATTCAGTTTAATGAATGTATTAGATCCTCAGATTTAGAAGAAAATGTTTCTTATGTCTAAGTGCTCTTTGTGGATCCTGATCTCTTTCTGGTCCCTCATTACAGTTCATTTTTTGATCTGTCTTCCCCATCGGACTCTACCCATAAGAGCAGGAAGCCTCTGTCTTGTTCATTGTTGCTGTTTCTAGCACCCAGTAAAGCACTAATTGTTGACCAACTGCTCGGTTAGCTAACTCTGGTTTATATGGCTATGTGGGAAGCTTAGCATATTTTAAGTATCTTAAAAGTTTGCTTTTCTTCCCCCCCACCCCAGTGAACAGAGTATCTGTCAGGCAAGAGCTGCTGTGATGGTTTACGATGATGCCAATAAAAAGTGGGTGCCAGCTGGTGGTTCAACCGGGTTCAGCAGAGTTCATATATATCATCATACAGGCAACAACACATTCAGAGTGGTGGGCAGGAAGATTCAGGACCATCAGGTAAGGGTTTATTAAATTCTTAACGTTATCTAAGTATTACACAAGGACTTGATACATTCGGCAAAATAAAGAAGTACTTTAAAATTATAGACAAAAGAGTCTCTATGGGAAAAAGGATACAGGTTTGCCTTTCCACCCTCTCCACCTTTTATAAAGCCTGAATTTAGATGAGGATTTACAACTAATTGTTCAAGAATATAAATCTGAGTTTTTCAGTTATGAATATTCTTTAGATGCTTTGGCCTTCAAACTAGCTAGGTTTTGGAATCCAAAGTAAATTTAAGACAAACTAAAATGTGAAATACACTTAAGTAGCAGAGTGTGTTTAAGGAATTCATTTCCCACCAAAGGTATGGGGTATGGGATTATAGGAAAGAGTTCAAAATGTAAGTAGTTTCATAAAATATTGTTGAATTCATATACGATAGAAAAATTGTAGGTAGTAAGGTTGCCAGAATAGTTAGGCTTTTGTAATTCATGTCTGCCATGACAACTAAGCTTTTACTGATTCCCTGCTCTGGATTTCTTAGAAAGGTGACTGGATTATCTGATTACTTGAGTTCTTGGGCCTTAACAGATCAGGAGCAGTAGATAGAGGAAAATACAAATAGGGTCTTGCTAGCATTAAGTATATACTAATAGCAGTGAGGACTTTTATAAAGAACAGATTTACAAAATACTTTTTTTTGGCTCTGGTAAGATGGTAAAATCAACCAATGTTAAACATACGCAGGAAAAATGTAACACATTTCCAGCTGAGTTCTTACTAAAGAAAGGTAGGTCCCTGCATTTCCACTAGGAGACAGGGTGGTGTAGTGTGGGGTGGCCAGATGCTGCAGCAGCACTGTGTTTTGGGATGGAGATTGTGAACTGGTAGTATCCGGGGACTTAGATTTTGTGGCCTGTGAGAGGCTGGGCTTTGAAACCAGTATCTCTGCATAAAGCTGAGCTTCTTCAAGGGGCTGCACACCATAAAAAGAGGGCTTAGAAAAATCCTCCTAATCAACACAGGTAGGCAAAGGAGTTTGTTTCTGTCTGAGCTGGTTTAAGAGCTCCTCTGAAAAATGGGAACCTCCAACTTCACTTACACAACTCCAGTCAAGAAATTAACCAATGCTGGTTGCAGGCCAGTGAAACTCCTAGGGCACCTGGCAAAAACAAATGCGTTGCTCCCCTGGAGAGGAACTTCTAAAGACCTGAATCAGTTTGCAGAAAGGCAGGTCACTGAATTTAGCAAGTTTAACTATTAGTACTAACTGTCCCAGCCTGCCCTCTGTCCTCTCAGGTTCCTTTCTCTTTCCTGTGCCCTCGCCCCCACCCTGTTCTTTCTCCTCCCCAGCTGCCCTCCTTTGGCTCTCTGTGCCTGTTGCTCAGCCTTTCTCTGGTCTCCAGTCTCTGTACCAAGAACCCTCTCTCCCTGGGGGGTGGGTGGGTGTGTCCAGGTTGTTCTGAGTACTTTCTCTCCCGTTTGTCTTTCCTCCAGCAGTGAGTTAGGCCAGAGACAAATTGAATACTTCCTAAGATGATACTATAGAGAAAAACTAGAAACTGGACAACTAGAACTTTGTAGAAATTATCGAACATTTTAAACACAACATTACAAACTAGTAGCTGTAAAATAAATTTTTGGTAAATTTGGTGAATTGGTCATTTGATAACACTGATGAACAAACCTAAAAGTATCTAAATATTGGCAAAAAAGAAAATGAATATTTAAAAATAATTGGATCAAATCATTATTTGTAAACTTGAAATGAATATAATGTTATATGTCAGTTATACCTCAACTGAAAAATAAATGAGAAATCTGTGTAAGTCAGGAAATTTCCATATGAAATACTGAAATTTTTATTCATAAGAGAAGTAAACTGTCCTATGACTTCCAGTTTTGACAAATGGAGTGTTTCTTAAAATACTGGAAATATAAAAACATACTTCGAAATAATTTGTGACACTAAGATGAAGTCATTATGAATATTAGAAAATGTTTAAAAATTTTAAAAAACCAACCTGGATCTGAGTGACAAGATATTACATATAGAAACCTGTGGGATGTCTAAGTTGCCCTTAGGTGGATCACCCACCCCCCGTCCCCCTGTTTATTCTCATATCTGCGAATCTGTTTCTGTTTTGTCATGTCTGTTCGTTTGTTTTGTTTTTTAGATGCCTCATGTAAGTGAAATCATAGCGTATTTGTCTTTCTTTGACTTTTTCAGCATGATACCCTCTAGGTAGATGGACAAATCTTAATGGCATATAGTAAGCAAACCCAAAAAAGCAGAAGGAAATACTAAAAATAAAAGAAAAAATAACTAAATAATAAATAGAAATTATTAACACAAAAGCTGCTTCCCTGAATAAATTGACAGAATCAAACAAAAAAATTAAAAGTTATAGATAAACAATATTAGGGTTGGAAAGATATATCACTATAGTTATAGTAAGGAAATAAATTATAATATTATGAACAGCTTTACACTAATAAATGGGCCATTTTGTAGAAAAATATAATTTACCACACCTGGCAGAAGAAACATAATAGACCTCAATCATAAAATGTATCAGTAGTTAATAATCTACCCCAAAAATTTTTTTTAAAAGGAGGGCATCCAGAGCATTTATAAACAAAATCTAAAAACCTTCAAGCTATTACCTGTTTTATGTAAACGGTTCTAAAGAAGAGTGTTTTATGAGGCTAGTATAATTTTGAAATCTGAGACATAGAAGAGCCATTTGAGAGAGGAAACTTACAAGCATGTTTCAGTTAAGAACATTGATATAGATATAAAAGTCCTCAATAAGATATTAGCTGACCAAATGCAACAATGTATATGGGGGGAAAAAAAGACCACCACTTGACCAAATAGGATTTATCTTTTTATCTCAGTAATGTAAGGGTAGTTTAACATTAGATAACCTATTAATTTGCTAGGGGAAAACCTATAAGAAACAAGAGTCTCAGGAAAAACATTGATAAAATTAAAATCCATACATAATAATTCTCAGCATGTTTGGCATAAAAATGAGTTTTCTTAACCTGATAAGGATGAATAATATAAACATACAGCAAACATCTTACAAGGTAGTTCAGTGTTGGAAGGATTTCCATTAAAATAGGAATAAGTTTGAGGATTTCAGCTTTAATCATCTTCATTTAGCATTGCAGAAGAGGTACCCTAGTAATATGGAGATGAAGAAATAGAAGCAATAAGGATTGAAAAGGAAGAAACAGAGCTGACCTTATTCGCTGATTATATAATTGTCTACGTAAAAAATTCCCAAGAGTATCTGCAGATAAAATATTAGAACTAATAAGATTGTTCAGCAAGGTTGCTGGATATAACATCAGTATATAAAAATCAGTAGCATTTTTGTAGAACTAACGATAAACAAATGGAAAGTATAATTTTATACAGATACTGCTTAAAGTAACAAAAATGATAAAGTACCTAAGAATAAATCTAATAAATAATTGGCTTCTTTTCATTCCAGAGTACCTTTTTTCATTTCTTAATGGTTATCAGTCTGTTCTAAGTAGAAACATATTAGTATAATTTATTAAACAACATCTAAGCTTTCTTTTTTTTTTTTTTTTTTTTTTTTTTTGCGGTATGCGGGCCTCTCACTGCTGTGGCCTCTCCCGTTGCGGAGCACAGGCTCCGGACGCGCAGGCCTAGCGGCCATGGCTCACGGGCTTAGTTGCTCCGCGGCATGTGGGATCTTCCCGGACCAGGGCACGAACCCGTGACCCCTGCATCGGCAGGCGGATTCTCAACCACTGCGCCACCAGGGAAGCCCATCTAAGCTTTCTGTACTAAGAGCCATTAAAAAAAAAATGACCCACCATTTATTTGTAAAATTGAGTATGTACAAATTATATACATATATATGAAAAGCTACCATTTTTCTCCTTAATACTTGAGTGCTTATTATGTTCTAGACATTGTAGTTAGGTCTTATATAGATAATAATTCCTGACCTTGAAGAACTATGCAGTAAAGAATGGGATATTATGCATGTAAGGAAAACATAGTTAGTTGTTTCATTTATGACAAATCATTGCACAGCGAGGGCATAAAAGAATGATCACTTTGTTGAGAAGATGGGGAAGAGGGTTGTGGATGACTTCATAGACAAGATGAGCTATTGAGCCACGTCAGAAGGAAGTATAGATGTTTAACTGCACGGTTTAATCTGTTACGATCAGGCTAAAAATGGATGGGTGTGTGTAGGATGGAAATCACTAATCTAGATGCAAGCTCATTGGGTTTGAAGTATTAGGATTATGAAGAAGTCTAAACCTGATAACATCCTTAGTGAGCATCCAATAAACAGGTATTATTATATGAAGGTATATGCATCCCCCTTGACTTTGAAAGCTTTTTGAGATTATACAGCTTTGTCAATCCTTGAAAGTTAGAATCAAATGAAATAATTTGTTCACATTTAAAAATTTCTTTATTGGAAAAAGTGAACTAATTAATGATTTACATAATTCTCTTTTGATTCCAGTAATATTTTCCTCAACTTTTTCTAATATTCTGTCACTGAGCAAGTTGAAAAAGCGAACATGACTATCTTTTTTGCCTGCCCTTTTAACCTATTTGCCAAGCAGGGATATATATAGATTGACCTTAAAATTTGGTTTATAATTTTCTGGTAATGTTAAATTCTAGCTTTGGGTTTCTAGTAGCTAAAGATTTGTGGCCACCCCATCCCCCAGCCTGATATGTATAGAAATCATATGGTAAGAGGCGATCATATCTTTTTAATTGTAGTAAAAATAACAAAATTTACCATTTTAACCATTTTTAATGTACAGTTCAGTGACATTAAATACATTCTTATTGGTGTGCTGCAACCATCACTGCTGTCCATCTCCAGAACTTTTTCATCCTCCCAAACTGAAACTCTGAACCCTTTAAACAATAATTTTCCATTTCCCTCTACCCATAACTCCTGGCCACCTCCATTCTCCATTCTATTTTTATGAATTTTACTATTCTAGGCATTTCAAATAATTGGAATCATACAATATTTGACCTTTTATATCTGGCTTATTTCACTTAGCATAACATCTTTAAGTGGTCATATTTTTAAAATTATTGTCAAGTTTGGGTACTGGTGCATGAGGTAATTTAGATAGAGCCTCTCTCTGTGAACCAAAACAATTGGACAGAATATTTAAAAGAAAAATGTCTATTTGGAGAGCTTACATGGCAATGAAGAATTATGGGTCCATGACCTGAAAGCAGAAAGAACCAGAGAAGTGAGCCCAGCTTGGGACATATGTTTACCTGGAAGCACATATCAGTTTTGAAAGAGGGGACTGAGTAGCTGAACAGAGCTTTTGGCAGACTCCTGGGACTAGTAGAACAAAAATTATAAGTTAGGGCCTGCTAATGAGGGGAGGGTTGTCTTGGTAATCCCTCAGGCCATGATTTGGGACCCAGAAGCCCCATACCCTGGGGAAGAAGTTTGACTCATAAGTAGACTGGCATTTATAGGAACTGATTCTCAGCCTCTAATGACATTTTAATCACTTTTGGATTAAGGTAATTTGAGATCATTAGTTTCCCTAGCTACTTGTCAGAAACAAATGTAAATCTTCCCTGGAAAAATATAACATCATTGTAGGCCTCAAAATTTCCATATAGTTGTCCATAGACAATGTCTGGCATTCAGTCAAAATAACCAGAATGTGAGGAGGCAAGAGGAACAGTAATGGAACAGACCCACTGGGAATCCAGTTAATGGGATTACCAGAAATTGACTTTAAAATAACTGTGCTTAATATATTTAAGGAAATAAAAGATAAGATTGAGAATTTCAGTAGAGAACTGGAAACTTTTTTGAAAAAAGAGCCAAATGGAAATGTTGGAATTGAAAAATAAAATAACTGCTATTAACAACTCAGTGATGGGTTCTACAACAAATTAGAAACCACTAAAAAGAATTAGTAAACTGGAATATAAGCCAGAAGGATTCATTCAGTCCGAAGCTGTGATGTTCTGAGAGAGAAAAATATGGACATATGAAAAAGCTTAAGAGACATAGGAAATAACAGTAAAAAAGTATAAGGTATACACATACATTATTGGAGTTCCAGAGGAGAGGAGAGAATGGGGCAGGAGCAGTAGTTGAAGACATAATAGTGAACAAGAATTTTCAGAAGCGATGAAAGGACATCAACTTAGAAATGCTGTAAATCTTAAATGGGATAAATACAGAGAAAACCACATATAAATCCATCATATTAAAATCACTGTAAACTAAATTCAAGGTGAAACTCTTTAGAGCAGCCAGTGAAAAAAGGACACTTTTAAAGAAGCAACAATAAACTGTTGGCTGACTTCTCAGTAGAAACAACAAAAACTCAAGAGGCAGTAGATTGCAAAGAACTAAAAGAAAATAAGTGGCCACTTAAAGTTCCAAACCTGATACAAATAGTCTTCAAAAATCAAGGTGAAACAAAGATATTTTCTTACAAACCAAAAGGGAGATAATTCATCACCAGATCTGCTTTGAATGAAATTCTAAAGGGCGTTCTTCAGGATCAGAAATGGTCCGAACAGAAGCTTGGAGAGGGCAGAAGGAATAAAAAGCAACAGAAAATGTTAACTATTGGGTAAATCTTAAATGGTCATCAACCGTATAAGACTACTAATAATGTTTTATGGGGTTTAAAATATCAATGGAATTAAAACACCTGATAAAACTAGTGTAGGACTCGTAGGATGGGCATTGGAAGAAAGGGATTGTTATTGGAGATAAAGTATTGTAAGTCCTGTATTGTTGAGGTAAAGATAAAAATACTAGTTTTTATTTGTCTTTGATAAGTTTAAGGTACCTGTTGTAATCTCTAGGGCAACCACTAAAACAACAGCGAAAACATGTATAACTAGCAAGCTAATAGAGGAGACGATAATAAACAACTCTAAAAGAAGGTATGATAGATTTAGACCCAAGTTTATATATAATTTACATTAAATGTAAATGGACTGAACACTACAATTAAAAGCAGAGACTGGCAGATTGGATAAATAACACAAAATTGATAGTATAAAATTATAGCTGCACACAAAGGACTGAGAACAGCCAAAGCAATATTGAGGAGAACAACAAAGTAGGAGGACATACTCTAGTAGCTATCAAGACTTCCTATAAAGCTACAGTAATTAAGACACTGATGTTGGCTCAAAGGTAGGCATATTGGCTACTAGAACAAAATAGAGCCATTTAGTCACTTGATTTATGAAAAAGGTAAACCTGCAGCAAGTTAATAGATAGTGCTGTATCAACTGGACAGCCATATTGAAACAAAAAGGTAACTTGAACCTTATATCATACCATAGGCATAAATCAATTCCAGTTGGATTGGAGATGTAAATATGAAAGTTAATACAATAAACCTTCTATAAAATATATGGGGATAATATTTTCATGACTTGGGATTGAGAAACATTTCTTAAACAGGTTACAAAAAAGCATTAACTATAAAGAAAAAGATTGTGAATTTAGACTGAATAAAAGTTAAGAACTCGTGTTCATCAAAAGACACCATTCAGAGAGTGAAAAGGCAAGTCACAAAATGGAAGAAGTATTTGTAACACATAACTGATGATCCCAACAGTGAGATCATCCAGAATATGTAAAGAACTCTTACAAATCAATAAAGAAAAAATGGACAACTCAGTAGAAAAATGGGCAAGAGGTTTAATTTAAGCAGGTATTCATAAAAGAAGATCTCTAGATAGCCATTAAAACATGAAAAGGTGCTAAATCTCAGTATTAATTAGTGAAATGTTAACTAGGACCACAACGATGTAGTATTCATACCCAGCAGAATTGCTGAAGTAAAGACTGACTATACCAATTGCAATGTTGTACTGTATGTGCAGGTGTGCAAGCTCTTGTATACTGCTGGGGGAGTGAAAATTGATAGGACCGATTTGGAAAGCTACTTTGAGTTTTCTACTGAAGTTGAACATATGTATGGCTTGTGACAGTTCCACTGCTGGGTATGTGCCCAACAGAAATGTGTGCTCATTTGGTGGACATTTGGTAGGATGTTTATAACATTGTTATATTTAGTAACACCAAGCTGGAAATAATCCAGATGTTCATTAATGGGGAAATGGGTGAATAAACATGATTTGTACAATGGGATACCATAGAGCAATGAAAAAGAATAAACCACAAGTACATGCAACAAATAGATACCTCTCATAAATAATTTTGAGGGCAAGATGGCAGATAAATTACAATACGTATTGTGTAACTCCATTTATATAAAATCCCCAAACCTACAAAACTGATCTTTGATGTTAGAGGTAGGACTAATACCTTTTGGGACGCGGGAGGAGTCGAGGAGGAGGTTTCTGACGTCCTATTTCTTGATTGGGGTTTTGGCTACATGGGAGCAATCACTGAGATACATGCTTATGTTTTATACACTTTCTGAATTTATAATACCTCAGTAAACATGTTCAAATGTATTTAATGAGGGATATAGATTTTCTTTCGTTTTGCCGATTTACTCTTTTAAGGCCAGACCTTTGTAACTGTCAGACAGCCTAATGTCCATCAGACTTCCTGTGGACTAATTTTACCCTAGATAATTGTTTTAACCATTTTTTGCCAAGGTGTGTCAGGAGCAGGTTTGAATGACTATGTCCAGTCAGGCTTTGTTGACGTTGTTGAGTTTGCCAATTAGTAGCTTGACTATAAAAAGAATTACTTTCTTTTAGGTCGTGATAAATTGTGCCATTCCTAAAGGGTTGAAGTACAATCAAGCTACACAGACCTTCCACCAATGGCGGGATGCTAGACAGGTGTATGGTCTTAACTTTGGCAGCAAAGAAGATGCCAATGTCTTTGCAAGTGCCATGATGCATGCCTTAGAAGTGTTGAATTCACAGGAAACAGGTAGGGTGTCCTCTGGTTACTTGTTTTCTTGAACTGAAGTGTCATGTATATGTTAAACCAAATCTTTTCTGACCAACTTTTAAATCATGTATGTATTTGAAGTGGTTCTTGAATTTCTCTTGTTTTCTACAAAAATGTGAACTTTTGGTTGTTGACGATAAACATGAACTATAGAAGCATAATCTTATGAGACTGTTCGTAGTTAGTAATTTTTTAACCTTCTCATTTGAAGTTATTTAGTTTGTTTATTCTGATCTAGAACCTCAACTTTCATTGCAAGGACATGAGACCCAGAGAATATGCAGTGGACTGAATATGCATATTTGTCATCATCTTATTTTTTCTGAAAAAACACATGTTTTCTCAAACATGCTTTTTAAGCCACTACTGAACTTCAAGTAGGACTGTTTACTTCCTAGTAGATAAAAATTCCATTCTAAAAGTTGTTTAAAGATTTTTTGGAGTGCCCTCAGGTGGTATAAGCCACGAATTGCATGTCCTCTGACCCTGCATCGTGGTCAGAAACATGTGTAGAAATAATTCACATTATTTTAAAAAAACACAGGATTTAAAACTGTGTAGGTATCAGAGGTGAGCTCTGTTTTTATTTTGGCCTAAAAAAATAGGAAAAAATATACCAGTTTGTGGTTCTCTCTTTGGGGAGAGGATTTTATAATCAGAAAATTAAGGTTATAATAAAACAGCACATATGATTACTCTTGCCTTTGTGTATTTAGTAGCAATCTTATTGATATAAGCATGCCATAAATAAAATTTATTTATTTATTTTAAGAGGAAGGACTTATATAGTTACATTAAAATTTGGTATTTTGTTGAAGGTATAGAATTTTAAAACCTGGTATAGATACTTTAAATTTTATACCTTACCCTATTCTGAAAAGGATTGAAACATCTAGCCCATGTGTTAGTCTATTTCACATATGAATTTCAGAGTAAGAAGACCCTTTGGAATCTTGCTAAAACTACATTATGCCTATAGGTGGTTTATATTAGATTTTCTTTTGAGGAAATGAGTATCTCTATAAATAATTTGTACATAACTCTCATATCTTATTTATTTTGAGAAAATAAATCACTGGAACTTCTTTTGGTTTGTCAGTAAGTCCAGCAAATAGCATAGAAAAGTCTGCTCGTATGTACAGTCTTGTATGTAGATCATCTAAGTCACTGTACTTTTCTTTCAGGCATCAGTATTTTATCAGCATTCTCCTGTAGGTATAGAATTGCTTTTCTGTCGCCATAGTTTTACCATAAGGAAGCAACTCTAATTGTGATTCTTAATATCGTAATTAAATAGATCAACTACATAATAAATAATTAAAGGACCAAACTTTATATCTAAGAGCATGTGTATGACAGTAACATTTGGCTTCTCCATGTTTGGAACAATGTAACTTTAATTTCTGAACCTTCAAAAGAGTATCCATGGATATTGGGAATTACATGTTACTAATTTAAAGTGGTTAAAATTATTATTGTTCATCTTGTCATCAATTTTTTTAACCAATTGGAAAAGATTGTTTTTATCGGTGTACAGTCATATAATTTGTTTTCAAAATGCAAATGCTAACTAATGTTATTTTCTTCTGATCTTGATCTTTTGAAATTAATGAGTCTTAGTGTGGAGAGACTCAATTACATTCTCTATTGTAAAGTAATTTCCACATTATAGAAAGTTTAGTAAATGGGAAGATCGCCCATCATCTCATTAGCTACACAAGCATTTTGGTAAGGCAGAAAAATTTAATAGATTCTTCTCAGATAATTTTGAAGCTTTATTCTCTTCTCTGTCACAGTCTCAACTTATCATGGGCTGAGGAGAGAGAGAGAATGGTGGAAGAAGTTGGCCCATCCTAGCCATCTCCTTGCATCATGGCCCCAGTCACTCGCAAAGGAACTTTTGATTCTGTAGCTTTTTCATCAGAGAAGACAAAGAAAGCATATAAAATGGCTGATGTTCCTTATAATCTGATTTATTTAGAAAATGACTGTTTTTGTAAATTACTGTAGTTAAACACTGTCTGACTTTTGATAGCATTAACTGGCTTGGCAGTGGAGGCATAGGAGGATTTAGATGATATGAATCAGAAGTGTCCTCGGGAAAGGATATAAACTTTAGGATAGGTATGTACCCCACCCCAGAGTTATTTAGCGGGCCCCTCCTATCCACCCACCTAAACAAACAGCCAGTAATGTCACCTCTCATCTTGAACATCTTTTCCCATTCCACAGCTGTTTGCTTTGCGTTCATAGCCAATTCCTTGCTAAAACCATCTGTTCTCTTCTTGCCAAAACCAAGTTGGGAAAGCTTAACTCTTGCATGTCCCTCCCTAAGCAAACAGTGTACCCCATAAATCTCTGATCAGAAGCGAAAGAAACAAACTTATTCATAAAGGTAAAGTAACTATAACTAGTAGTCTTTTTTACTTAGTGTTTTATCACTTTTTAAAGCCAGTTTTCCATATTGAATGCTTCTGGCTTTTTTGTTTACTAGGTGTTAACGTATTATTCGTTGAATATTGGTTAGTCCTTCTTAGTGATGTTCAGGCATTTTTACGTTATGGGCACCCTTGTTCAAACAAAATCTTTTTCAGATGCTCAGTTCATATACAGACCCCTCCCCACAAAACAAAAACAAACCTCCAGAGCTTCTCTGATTAATGTGGGAGTTGGAAGCCCATAGCCACTGGGGTACCCATGTACCCTAGAGCAGGATTTGGAAATTACTAACCCATCATCTCTGCCAAAAAAAAAAAATCACACAATTCTCCCTTCCTCTTTCCCTTGACCCCCACGTCTCTATATCCTCAAGCAAAAATTTTTAAATTAAGAAAAAACAGTTTTTTCTGTAGCTAGTCATACTGACCTTTTAAAAGGTGCTCTGTGTACATGTTTAATATTTCCATTTCTTTTATGAAAAGGGTGGGTGGCAGGAATGTTTTCCTTTATTTTGTTTTTAACTTGATGTGCAAGTATCTAATATACTGGAAGGTACAGGAGGTGCTCAAAACAGTGAGTTACATTTGGAATTTTAAAAGCACAAGTCACATGTTCTAACATTTTTGAGGAAGAGTTGAATTAGTGCTTTCTTTTATACCAAAAGCTGCAGTTTATCAGCTTCCTTTGTCTAATGGAAATGGACTCAAATAAGTACGTTCAAAATGCATTATCCCGCCTGATATTTTTGATTTCTGTATTATTTATCAAGTACATTTATAACAGCTTTGCAGATAATAGTTATGGATTATGTAAAATGTAAAGTCAGTCCTTTTCATGATTGGTGGATGTGAACTTGCACAATCTATTTCATTTTGAAAAAGATTTAAGTCATTTGAAAAGGAAATAATTTTTAAATTCCATTTTTTTAAAAGGAAAATCATATTAGAGTTCAGTAAGATTATTCTACTATTGTTCTACTGAACCAAGATTAAGCATACCTTTATAAAAGGAAAACCTTAAAATATTTTACCATTAACTAAGACTGCTTTTGCTGGATTTTGTTTTATATCTATTGAAAGCAAGCTATCCTCCTGTTGGAAATTTTCTTTAGACTCTGTAATTAAATGTTTTTAAAGACTGAGATTCCATTCATTTTTTAACTGTTAATTTGGCCTAATAAACCTTTCACTGTGCATTTGTATGAGTTTTATCTTAGCATTCTTTAATCTTTTTGAGATATGTTTTGGAATTAAATGGATTTAAAATATCTCAAAAAGTTTCTAGAAATACTTCATATGTTTTATAGTGACAGTTATTTTTCATTCTTCCAGAGTGCCAGTATTCATGGAAGCAATATTAAGGTTATATCACAGAAACCATCAAACAGGTTTTGAGCGTAGCTCTCCTGTGCTAGGCACTGGAAGTAACGCTAACATGATAAGGCCTGTCTTGCCTTCCAGGATTTCACAGCAAAATTAGAATTCGGTTTGTAAAATGTTGCAAATGAAGTATGCAGAAGAAAATTCTAGGGTAAAGGAAAGTTTTGAAGAGAAGGTGATGCTTGAGCTATGTTTTAAAGAATGAGTAGGTGATAGAAGAACATTCTGGATTGTCTTGGAGGCATGAGAGCCTGGAGCAGTTGGGAAACAAGCAGGTGATGTGGCTTGAGCACAAGAGTTTCTATTGGAGGAGGGCCTTGTATTCTTGCTGAGATGTGTGCAACTCATGATGTCGTCTGCGGTACGGTCTTTGAAGGGAGCTGAATAAATGTTTGATGTGATCAGGTTTGTGCTTCAGGACACAAGTGATGGATTGGTGAGTGTGTGGTTGCAGGCATGGAGATGGGTTTCGGATGCCGCTGTGATAATATCAGTGAGAACGATGAGGCCTGAAATGACACAGTATAAAGAGGAAAGGAGCAGAGTGAAGAGGAGGTGACAGACTTTATTCAGTGTCTGCCGTGCCTGTGAAGACATTGTTCTAGGCCTTCTACTTATGTCCTCGTTAGTCGTTAAAGCAGTTCTGAGGCAAGAATAATAATCTGTTTATTACGCACTGGCTGTGTGGCAGATCCTAATTGGGCACGTTTATACCGATAAACTTTATAACAACACTGAAAAGTTGGTGGCATTATCCTTGCTTTAGAGACGATGTTGGAGCTTTCAGAAGGTCACTGGCCTGGCCCAAGGGCCCACAGCTAGACAGTGGCATAAGTGGCATTTGTACCCAGATTTAATTTTAGCATTCAGCCTCTTTCCACTATATCTGTGAGATGTAACGGACAGGTCAGGGAGGAGAGGATGGTGTTCTAAGACAATTACCAGATGTGTCAGTTTGGGCAACTGGTGAAGATGGATTCTAAAGGTGGTCTTGGATAATAGTTTTCACTTCTAGCTTTCCTTAATCAATAATCTTATTGGAGAAGTAACACTGAAACTGATAAACTGTTAGCTGCTCATCAGGATTAAATAAGTAACAGGTTTGGGGGTTGGGTGGGTGGGACAGTTTTTTTGTGGGTGCTGACATGTACTGCTTCCTTCTCTGACTTACCTCTTCACACCCATCCCCATTTGTACATTCAGTCTCCACAGTCATGTGGGGTTAATCTGTCACCCCCAATTTCCAATCAGGAAGACTTGATATGGAGAGGTGGGACTTCCCTGAGGTCACTGTACCTAGAAAGGGAGGAACAACTGGGATTGGGTTTTCTGACCTCCAGGACATTTCTTTTTATTGCATTTCTCTGCTTTTCAATTCAAAATCTTCAAAGCATATTTTAAAAGGCTTTTGAGGGAAGTCAGTTTCAGGTGAGAAAACAGGAAAGAGGAGAACTTTCATTTACTTTTTGTTTTATGGTTTGTAGTAAAATTTTGTAGTCTTTCATTTTGATTTGGTGGAAAGAACTTAAAATTGGAGGTAAAAGACTCCAGCATTGACTCTCCCTCTGGTGGCAGGTTGCCTTCTCTGAAGCTGTTTCCTTATACTATATAAAAGGATCATGAGAATACCTGTGTTAGGATATCATGGGAATTAAATGAGATAAAGACATTAGTATTTTTTTTTTTTAAGACATTAGTATTTTTAAACTATACAGTAGAATGTTATTTTTTACTGCTAACGTTTAAAAATACACAGAAAATTCTACCATGTGGATTAATTTACTTAGAGGAATAAAAGTGGTAGAGAGACTTTGAAGTTTTCTCCAACCCCTTCTTTGTCTCTACTGCCTGGTACAGATATACCATGTTATGTTCCTCCTCCCCTGTAGAAAATTGATTAAATTATCCATCCTTGATACATGCAAGGGGAAATAAGACTCAAATCTTGCCCTCAAGGATTCTTCTACTCTTGTAGAGGAGATAAGACAGAGTCATAATCCAAAAGAGGAAGTCATATCTGAGGTACAGATAAAATCCTGTGTGAGTATGAGAAGGGGAATGAGATTTCTTTTCACTGGAACAATTGGGGAAAGTGTTAATGATGAGATGGCTTTTTGAGCTGATTTTGAAAGATGGATAAAATGTAGGCATAGGGACATGAGGGGAGGAAAGGCATATCCGGCCTAGGAAATAGCGTAGGAGTACAAAAGTGGAAAGAATGAGCTTGTTTTGTAGACCAGGAGTTGTTTGATTGGTCTGGTGGGGATTAAAGTCAAAGAGGTAGGTCTGATCAAGAAGGTCCTTTGAGAGCTGTGGGTGATAGAGATTTAGTGTACGTTTTTGAGCAAGTGGAATTGACGTGAACAAAGCTGTACTTCAGAAGGCCAGCAGTGGTTTGAAAAGAGAGCTGCTGGAGGCCGTGAGAGACAAGCCTTAAGTTTCTGAGTGGAGGCAAAAATAGTGAGAATAGAGAAGAAAATTCAAATAGGAGAGGGATTACAGTGTTAGAAGCAGGTGCGTTTAAACAGGAAATCACTATTGTATGACTGCTTCATCCCCTTAGGTAAGTTTTTCTTTAAAAAAGACTTCTGGCTGCCCATTTTCACATGACGACAATAGAGATCTCAACAATAGAGTATCATATCTGTTTGCAGGTAATGGGGGACCTAAAATTATTTCTGCTATGTGAAGAAAATCAGTAGTTTGGGAGAAAGAGGTGAAAAATGAAAATGTAGTTCAGCGTCAGTTTGAATTTTTCCTGTGAACCTGAGTCCCGGTTTTAGAAAGAATGGTACATGGGCACAGTTTTTGTCTGTGAATAGCGTTTAGAGAACAAATAGGTTAAAGCCTGCAGTTCAGTCATTTACTAACAGAGTCAGCATACTCGTTATGTATGAACGTCCTTTTCCTTGGGAGATAATTCTGCTGGGTCAGAACAATGATTTTCAACTTATTACCCGCAAAGCTACTACAGAACAACTGATAGAGTTCTGAGATAATTTTCAGTGTTTTGGAAAGCTAAGTAAATGATGTACATCATACATACATTCCAGTGATAGGTTTGTACCTCCTAACTCAGATATTAAGCTTCTTTGTTTGAGACTAAATTTGCCAGCTCTTTGTGGAGATGCTTATTTATCTAAAACCAGTAAATTCTAATTAACTACTATGGACACTTTGGAGATCTTGTGATTGTGCCAAGATACAGGTAAGAAGAGTTGCAATAGTCCCAGTGCCTGAATTGAACACAACCATTTAGGTATCTTTGCTTACTTACGGAAGAACAAAGATTAATGATAAATACAGTTCCTCTGGACAAGCTCGCCCTAAACATGGAGTCCAAGGGGGTTAGTTAAAATAATAAATGGGTTTCTAGTTGTTGAAAAGGTCGGGAACTACTGAGTTAGGCTTCTGGTTCCTGTGCCCTGTTCCTACCCATCATATCTTAGAGCCTCTCTCCCAGCCTTTCTCAGCCAGCGTTATGTAAGAGAGCTAAGTGCTTATGCGAAGTGATTTGGGTGACTGTTCTAACATATGAATTTTTTTTTTTTTCTTTTTTTTTGCGGTACGCTGGCCTCTCACTGTTGTGGCCTCTCCCGTTGCGGAGCGCAGGCTCAGCGGCCACGGCTCACGGGCCCAGCCGCTCTGCGGCATGTGGGATCTTCCCGGACCCGGGCATGAACCCGTGTCCCCTGCATCGGCAGGCGGATTCTCAACCACTGCGCCACCAGGAAAGCCCCATATGAATTATTATATATATTCATATGTGAATTTTTATTTATAATAAAAGAATTTTAAAGTATTTACTTCATGACTTTTAAGCTTCTAGTCACTAACTGTTTGGGAAAGCTGCTTTGGCTTGACCATAACTCAAGTCTGATATTGCATTTTTCATAAGCACAGCTTTAGTCTTATGTTGTGGGACTTAGGATATTGTCCTGCTCCAAAGAGGGATTGATTAAATAACTAAAAGAGACAAGATTTTTTTGATAAATCTGTACTTCATAATCATATAGAAAGTTATTTTAACCTGAAGTTTGTTGTCAGACAGACACTATTCTGTCTCTCATTCTTGTTTCTCTGCTTCTCTGGTAGTTGGGCATCTTATTAATGTATTGTCTGTTACAGGTCTAGCTGGTGACTTCAGTTCTTCAGGCTTATTTTACAGTAAGCTTGAAATGTAATTAATAGTGCTGCAGTGAATTGAGGATGTCATCCGTGATTATTTACGTGTTTTCCTGTGTGAGAATAGTAATGTGTATACAGTTACTTTACTTGTATTCCTGAATTTTAATCATATTTGTTGCCCATAAATTGGAGAAGCATTTGCTGGCTGTTAAACAGTCGAAAATTCTGATACCTTTTTGTCGGACTTTTTCCTTTTTAAGCGGGGATGCAGGGAGAAGCTTTGATAGAATAGAATCTGACTTGTCCATTGATGACAAGACACGAATTGCAGGAACCACTTCTACTCTCATGAGACCAGTCACAACACACAGGGGCAGCCAAATCTGTGGCCCAATTTTTACAGCTTAATTTTTTTTCCAATTGAAGTATAATATATTGCAATATTATATTAGTTTCAGGATCACAGCTTAATTTTGGACATGCTTTCATCAGTCTGTAAGTGATGGTGTGTACCGTTGGGTTGTCCATGTTTGTATTCAGCAAAGAGCATATGCACATTGGTTCGGTGCCTCTAAATTAACAGTGGACATTCCTGTTTTTATGATCTAGGCAAGATAGAAAAATTCTAATTAATCTTTTGAAGATGGTATTAAATAGTGGTATTTTGACATCAGCTTTTTATATATAAAGAATATTGTGACATTGTTTTATTAACCCATTAAAAATTCCTAAGAGGTAGATGATCTCATCTGAAAGAGGAAAAGCCACAGTAAACTGAACTACTTGTGCTCCTAATAAAGGTGCTATGTTACATGATACTAGGGAAACAAAAATGAATGATCCGAACTTGTTGGCCTTAAGGAGCAGTTGTGTAGAGAAGATACGCCATGGTCAGAAATATCTGCAAGGCAGTGTAAGTACCATGCATGGTACAGAGTGGTAATTAGGAAGTGGTATAGGCAAATATAGCATGCTACTCATGTAAAGATACCAGAAATAACTCCTTGAAGGTAGACCTGCTATTTCTGTAGGCTTTTGAAATTTCTGAGATGATTCACGTGAGGAAACAAATGATTGCTGTTTTCTGGAAATTTTCAGTGATGTTTGGCTATGAAAATGCCATTCATGTAGGAAATGTATTTTTATTGAGGAGTTTCCTATGCAAATATTGTCCTGATCTTTACTGTGATAATACTAGTCAATATACTAAAAACAAAGAATTACCTTTTTTCTTATTCAGATTTAAAGTCACTGGTCTCTATGGATTTAACATTTTCTTTAAGTCTTAGAATCATACATCCCCAATTTGAAGATATTGACTGGATGGGTGATGTTAATTCCTGGAAAACAGGTCTCTAGTGTCTTCCACAGATGATACTAGAGAATGACCTTATGTTCATAGGAGGTAGGGTGGATTTTTGCATTCCTCTCTTGTGAGTACCAAATAATCTTGCAGTGGCTTTCCATTGCTCTTAGAATAGAGTACAGGCTTCTTAACGGGACTCTGGGTTCCTTCATGAGCTGGCCCCTCTTGACTCTGCATTAACTAAATGCACTCTCCCCTGCTTCAGGTCCTTGGCACCTTCTGTTCCTTCTTTCACCACAATGGGACTTACTGTTTTCAAAAACACTTTAAAATGGTAATTTCTGGACTGTATAAATAAATTTGGCAGAACCGAAGTTAGTGACAATCCTAATACAGTGACATTTACTAGCAATTTTATTTGCACATAAAGGTCAGATTATTCCAAGTGTCTCCTTCTGTCAAAGGCCAAAAGACAGACATTTTAAAATGCACCCTATAATCTTATTAATCTGGACTAAGATACATAAACAGCTCTCAAGTATAGTTAATACAGTAGTAGTAATTTATAGTATTATTTACATGAATAGATGTTTGAGTCTCTAGAGTTTTGTTCTTAGGAAGCTATAACCATTTTTCTGCTCCAAAGGGATACTATTCTTTTGGGAAATGACCTTGAATTATATCTTTTCCCTCTTAAGTAGGTACTTTGGCCTCAGTTTGGGTAGTACAGTTTTATTTTCAAGTATCATAACCCAGATAAGAGCTAGGTTTTCAGGACTCTCTGATATTTCCACATTGTCGATTAGTCCAGCAGTTATTTATTTCTCTGTCAATATTTATTTACCCTTTTATTCATTAAAGTATGAATTTGAACAAGTGTCATTTAAAACTTCCCATAAGTATTTCTTGTGCATTTTATCTTCCTGTGAATAGTGATGTTATGGTCCCTGCAGCCGGCCTGTGGAGTCCTAACTTGCTTAAAAACAAATTCAGCATAAGGTCATTGCTGGAAGAGACACAACCAGATTGCCTTTCTAAAGACACCTCCCTGTTTTCTAGAATCACCCCCTCCCTTTAACAGTTCTCTTGTGCCCTGCCTTCTGATGCTTTTTGGTCATGAGGCTTGGGGAAGTAACTTACCTTCACCTGAATTTCTTCACACTGGGAATTGGCTATGGACCAGGCTTTTTCCTTGCTTTTTTAAAAAAATTTGTTTTTTGGCTGCGTTGGGTCTTCGTTGCTGCGCGCGATCTTTCTCTAGTTTTGTTTGGCGAGGGGGCTGCTCTTCGTTGTGGAGCATGGGCTCTAGGAGCGCGGGGTTCAGTAGTTGTGGCACGTGGGCTCAGTAGTTGTGGTGCACGGGCTTAGTTGCTCCGCGGCATGTGGGATCTTCCCGGACCAGGGCTCGAAACCGTGTCCTCTGTATTGGCAGTCAGATTCTTAACGACTGTGCCACCAGAGAAGTACCTTCTTTGCTTTTTAGAGTTGATTTTTTTTTTTTCCTGGAAGCTTGTGGGATCCCAACCTTATAGTCCATTAAAAACTTCAGGTATAGATTTCCTGGGTGTTCTGGGATTTCTTTATATTATGCTGAACAAGGCTTTATAGGAACCCCCACTTACCCATCCACATAAAGGTGGTTTTGTAGTTGAAGACGGTTTTATTTCCCTGACTTTTGTTTAAATATTTTCGGTCTTGTATATATCTCCTGCTTGATTATAAAATCATATACAGATTCATTCATTCTCATATTTATTCTCTCCTATTTGCATTATTTAGATGGAGTGCTATATGTAAAGGTACTTATAATACATAGTAGACCTTTAGCGAGTTCTGATTAAGTTACATTGATTCTGTAAAACTCCTATTTAGTTAAATAAATTTATCAGTCACCTGCAATGCGCCAAGTACTATACTGGTTGCTGGTAATGGGGAGATAAGTATGGCACAGATACTACCTTTGAGTATCTTGAAGTCAAGTGAGGCAGACAGCTGACTCTAACACAGTATAAAGTAGTAACTCACAATAAATTGGAAGGATCTTAGGCTTGAGGAGTTTTGGTATTTTACAGTGTGTTTCCTTCTGAGCTCTAGCTGGTATTGAAGTTTTTTTCCCCTCCCCCGTTTTGTTTTTAAATAACAATGTATCACTGCTGCTTTTGTAGTTCATTTTTAGAGAATGAGTAGTAAAAGACTAAGATTTAACGTGGAAAATATCTAATGAAGAAAGTAAAATGACATAGGATACAGGTTGAACTAAAATATTACTAAGAATATCATTTAAAATACGATAATAAGTATTTTGTGCACAGTTTTCCAGAAAAAGTTGTTCTTTATCGGGTAACATCCATGGATTCTTAAGAGTGGGAATATGGCATTCCTAATTTAAAGTTTCCTTAATTTTTATAAGTTTGACCACATAGCTGATGGCTTTTTTCATTTTCTTTGTTTGTCTGAATATTTGATGTTTCCTCTAAATAACACACCCTCATGTTTGAATTGTCATAACAAATTTAGACCTACTAATTGTGAGTCATATTTTTTAAAGAGTAGTGAAATAAAGATACATATTGTTATGGATATAATTACATTTCAGAGACTGAAGTTAATGATGTTTAGTTCGTAGAACAAGTTTATTTTTATGTACTTACTGACAGCCCACACCAATAACTTTATTTATATTTAATTCTGTTTTGTAAACCCCATGTGAGGTAAATAAACCCAGTTTATCTACTTTATCATATATTCATCAAAACTATTCTTTTAATAAAATTTTACTTATTTTTGAGTTTCCAAAAGTAAATGTGGACATCTTTGTCATTTAAGTGTTAGGGTTGTCTGGGGTTGTTTTAGATATAAGTTGCTTCTTGGTTTCGTTGATGAAGTATCACGAATTATTGTCCAGAGAAAATGAGAAGGACAAGGGCAGTAGGGTTCCCAGGGAGAAGTAGACAGCTGTCCTCGTTTAACTAGGACAGGCCTGGTTTTTGATGAACCATCCTGAATGGATATGTATTCAGAGTCATGACCTAAGAAATGCCTTTGATTTTTGATTCCTCCTGAAAAACAACATGATGGCAGAGGAACCTTCCCAGACCAGCTCTAGGGTTTGGAAGGGACATCCAGGTGCTGGCTCTGCAGTCCTTCCAGGCACTTGGGGTCATGCTAGTATTATTAATCGAGTCATTTCTTTCATTGTGTACATCCAGTTCTCCCGTCAGAACCTAGAGCCGGTTGCCCGACAAGAACTGCTCTGGGCAGTAGAACTCGGATTTCCAGCACAGCATTTTGTTTTTCTAGCGAAAAAATTTCTTCTGATTAAAAAGTTGTGTGTTTATTATAAAAGTGTAAGCAGTACAGAAAATCATAATGAAGAAAGTAAAAATATCTAAAGTCCCACCATCCACGCAATGGTTAAGAATCCACCTGCCAATGCAGGGAACATGGGTTCAAGCCCTGGTCCCAGAAGATCCCACATGCTGTGGAGCGACTAAGCCTGTGCACCACAACTACTGAGCCTGCGTGCCACAACTACTGAAGCCCGCATGCCTAGAGCCCGTGACCTGCAGCAAGAGAAACCGCCGCAATGAGAAGTCTGCACACCGCAAGGAAGAGTAGCCCCCGCTTGCCACAACTAGAGAAAGCCCGTGTGCAGCAACAAAGACCCAACATGGCCCAAAATAAATAAATAAATAAGTTTTTTTAAATGTTTAAAGAAAATCCCACCATCCAGAGGTAATCACCTTTAATATTTTCCATAATAGAAAAATAATAGGCACTGGGATATTTTTCAACTTTATGTTATAAATAATTCCAAGATGAAGAATACAAGCATGACATGGCACTTTTTCTTTTCCTTAATAGCTTTACTGTGTACCATGCAGTTTACCCATTTAAAGTATACAATTCAGTGGTTCTTAGTATATTCATAGAATTGGGCAGCTATCCCCACAATCAGTTTTAAGAACATCTTCATCACATGGGAAAGAAACCCTGTGCCCCTAAGTCACTATCACCACCCCTACTCTTACCCCACCCCCATTCCTTCATACCTCCCAGCTCCTGGCAGCCACTAATCTGCTTTCTGTCTCTATGTATTTGCCTGTTCTGTACATTTCATATAAATGGAATCATACAATACGTGATCTTTGGTGACTGGCTTCTTAGCGTAATTTTTTCAAGGTTCATGTATTTTGTAGCAGGTATCACGTATGGCAGTTTGAAAAGTAAATCATAAGAAAGCATGTATTCATGTATCTAGACAATTGACTTTCTTATTTTCACAATTGATGTTTGTGTGTTAAAGTTGTAGGAGTATGGTATACAGTGAAAGTAATGACTAATACTTAATATTTTTTTAAAATAAGGAGGTTACAACCAAAGCAGAAAGGCTTCCTCATAGTCTTTAGTTTAAAAAACTCAACATTTAAAAACTTGGTAAATTGTGAAAGTAGAATTGTGTAGTAGTTTTCTTTGCTAAATTGAATGTAAATAGAGGTGAACGCTTGGCCATTTGTGAAATCTCTGAAGTTTATTCTCTTGGTCCCCAGGCTCAGGTTTCTTGGCCAGCATTGTCCTTCCTTCACTTTTTTCCCACATCCAAGAGCATTATTACCTTAGAACTGCATACTTTTTTGGTTCTCTTAATTCTTTTTCTCTTACAAAAGTAGGAAAGAACAGACATGGTCTTTGAAAATTTCTGTATTATACTTTTAGAATGAAAACACTTTTCTTGGTTAAAAGAATTTCAGCTCTTTACATGTAGATGAGGAAGCAGAATTGCATGCGTTTCCTTAAAAATGATCTGAGGTGGTCTCATCTCATTGGATTGCCCACCACCCCCAAATGAGCCTGGCCCATGGAATCGGGTGCCTTTATCATCTCCCCCGCCCCAGACTTTAATTTTGTAGGATGTCACACATCTGTTTTCTCTCTGTCTCCCACTTTCTTTCTTGTCTGAATATAAGTTTGTACCACTTTGCCTAATTTTAATGTATGAAAACTTTTCTCCTAAGTCTTTAGACAGATTCTTCATATTTCTTAGAAAATTTGGTATTACCCAATTTTATACGTATGCTTATTATCTCCTTTCAAAATGTTTGAAGTAGATAACTGGGAAAAAACATATATAATTTTAAAACTAGAAATAGGAAATAAGAATTCTGAGTGAAGGAGGGAGGAGTAATTATATTAGTTGTCTGGGGGCTAATAGTAACTCCAGTTGAGTGTTGACTACCAGAAAGTTCTAATTAGTACCAAAAGGAAGCATACTAGTTGACCAAGAAAAGAATATCACAGGCAGAAGGCATGTGGCATGTGTAAAAAAGGCCGTGCAGCAGGAGGAGCATGTAGCTCATTTGAGAATATGGAAGACCAATGTACCTGGAGTGTAAAGAGAAACAAAGTATGAATTGGATGAGTTAGGCCACAGCCCCATCATGGGGAGAAAGCACTGGAGTTTGGTATTTATCTTAAGATCAGTGGGAAGATATTGAAGAGATTTTACTAAGGGAGATGATTTGATCAGGTTTAGTTGTTAAAGTATCGCTGGCTGCTGTGGGGAACGGGAGAGGTACAACATCAGAATGGACAGTTTATTTAATAGTCTAGGCTGGTGGTCCCTTAATTTTTGAGCTTATCTCCTAATGCACGTGTATTTTATAGCTTTTGTATATGTTTGCCATTGACATATTGCATACATTGTTAAACATGAAAAAATAGAACTGTAAAAAGGATGAGAAAAAAATTAACAGAAATGGGGCTTCCCTGGTGGCGCAGTGGTTGAGAATCTGCCTGCCGATGCAGGGGACACAGGTTCGTGCCCCGGTCCGGGAAGATCCCACATGCCGCGGAGCGGCTGGGCCCGTGAGCCATGGCCACTGAGCCTGTGCGTCCGGACCCTGTGCTCCACGACGGGAGAGGCCACAACAGTGAGGCCCGCATACCACAAAAAAAAAATAAATAAATAAAATTAACAGAAATAGAAGTACTACTGTGTTCTTTCCTACCCTAGGGTATGTTTAGCATTCTGGGATATATGAATCCCACTTTGAAAACCAAGAGATCATGGAACATGAAGAGTGACAGTGGAGGTAGTTTGGAGAACAATGAGGAGATTGCATTAACAGGCCTTGGAAATAGGTTAAATAGTAGTAATGGAAGGGCCCGAGATATCTGGTTTGCATAACTGAATAGATAACAGTGCTGGTTAGAGAGTTAACAGATACTCTAGTAATAAGCTAATCATCTTTATTAAAGTGCATTCTACCTGAATGTGGTGTTTTCTCTGAGCATATATGTACTTAATAGTGCCTTAGTACAAAATAGAAGGGGGTGGGGATGGTGAGGGGATTTGATCTATGCTCATGAGGAAGAAGCAGAGAAATGAATGTGGGACACGGGTTACTCTTACCTTTAGAAGAGTTAGGATATGGCAAGATTGGTAAGTTATAAACCCCTCAACTTCTAGGTGACTCTTTCAGTTTCTTTAGCTGGAGACAGTCACTCATTCCACGTCTAAAAATAAATGGCTTACGAAACAGATGTTAGACTGATGCTATTGCCAGTCAAGCCTAATCAATTATCAGCAATTTATCAACTGTTAGCAGCCATTTTCATTCTTGCTTAGAAGGGAATAAAATGCATTTGAGGCCCTAAATTGGGGGAGAACTAAAGAAATTAAGAGGGGTGGGGAAACCCAGTCATATAAACAGTTTTGCTTAAGATTCAGTGATGAAAAAAAAAAAGAGAGCAGTTCTATATGATGGTATTTTTTTCACATGTGGCTCTAGATGCATGATACCTCATTTTTTGAGATTTATAATGATTTTCCTTTATTAAAAACTGCATATATTTTAAAACAAAATTTGAAATTCTTTTGAAAATGTTTTAAAGTGCCACTTTAAAATTATCATCACTTTGAATAAAATTTACTATTTGTAATTCTCATTTAGCACAATGCCCTGCAAATATGGTACCTTTTTCCTCCCAGTTTTATTGAGGTATAATTGACAAATATGTTTAAAGTGTACACGATGATGATTTGATACACATATAAATTGTGACAGGGTTTCTTCCATCTATCACATGTTTATCTTTTTTGTTTGGTTGTTTTGTTTTGGTGAGAACATTTATGTTCTGTTCTCTTAGCATATTTCAATTATACAGTACAGTGTTATCAACTGTGCTATCATCCGTGTTTCATATTAAATCTCCAGTCTTTATTCATTTTGTAACTGAAAATGTATACCCTTTTACCAGCCTCTCTCTATTTCCCTCACCCCCCAGCCCCTGGCAACCACTTTCTACTCTCCGTTTCTGTGAGTTTAGCTTTTTTAGGTTCCACATCCAGGTGATTCCATGCAGTCTTTGTTTTTTCTCTGTCTTATTTCATTTAGCATAATGCCCTCAAGGTCCATCCATATTGCTGCTAACAGGATTTCCTTTTTCCTATGGCTGAATAATATTGCAGTGTGTGTATATATATATATATATATATATATATACTGCATCTTCTTTATCTGTTGATGGACACTTAGGTTGTTTCATATCTTGTCTGTTGTGAATAATGCTGCACTGAACATGGGAATGCAGATATTTCTTCAATATCCTGTTCTCAATTTCTTTGGGTATATACCCAGAAGTGGGATTGATGGATCATATGGTAGTTCTATTTTTAATTTTTTGAGGAGTCTCTGTACAGTTTTCCATAGTGCTGTACCAGTTTATACCCCATGGTACCTGTTTTTGAACACAGGCAACCATACCACTGCAGTGTCTTCTTCCATTCTATTCTATATACCTTAGAACAAACACAAACACATTTGCTTTCATGCCCTCTCGGAAATGGTTATAGTAGAACTTTGCAATCATGAGGATAATACCTGGGGCCCTAATGATGGTCAGAAGTACAATCACTGCTAATTTGCATGCTCTGCTGTGCTCACTTAACCAGCTTTCCAGAGAGTACAAATCAAATTAAAACCAGCTGTAAGCAAACATTATCTCATTTAATCCTCAGAAAAAATGCGGAGCTGGGTAGTTTCCTCATTACAAATTTCTTTGAGATTAACTCCTGATAGTGGAGACCTCTAATGTTAAAAATGTGAATGCTAAGGGTCTACTATAGTAATTATATATTGCAATAAAATACAGTAATACCTATCAAATGACAGCCTGTCATTTTCTCCTACTAATATCTCACCCAAGGTTTGTGTATTTCCCTGCTTGTACAAAATACCTAATGCTAAAGGATGTTAAAAGACGGGGAAAAGCCTGAGGGATAGCTGTTTTACAAACTATATTAGAAATAAATGAACAACCATGACAAGACTATTTCCAGGTCAGAGTAGCTCATAGAGATGGTCTTTTTTCTTTTCTAGAAGTCTGATATAGATGTTAAGTTTTGCTTTTTTGATGCATCTTAACTGCTTTAGTTAACCGCTTTAGTTCATGCTTTCCTTTAGGGTGCATCCTTATTTCTCTCAGCCGTAAGCCTATTTTAATACACTGATTTAAAGAGAAGTGTCTTTTTTTTTAAACTGAATTTACTCAATCTGTACACTAAACATTCTTTGCCCATATTCCACCCTCCTCCCTCAACTGAGTGAAGAAAGTTAACAGCATCAGTATTAAGCAGGAAGTGCTGTTAGCCGTATGCATATGATGGAATGAATAATTTAGTATCTTCGGGAAATGCAACTGCAGTAGAACTCAAGCAACCTTATCAGAATTTAGATAAGTATTTTATGGGATGGTATGAAGTACAAGTCAGTATGAAGAATATGTTTAAAGATACCAAGTGCAAGAATGTTGCATAAGAGTTTAAACTGTGACAAGATTGGGGATTTGGGGTCTTATGTGGTAGTAATGTTTTACCTGAATTCTGACGATTGTCAGATGACTTTTTGCCAAAATGATCGGTAATGGAATGTGGCAGTTTCTTTGCTGTCAGAGACGAGATAATTTCTCAGGTTTTTCCCGTAAGTTTTTAATATTTTCCTTTTTTTTTCCTTCTTTAACTTTGAATGAAAGGAACTGAAGGGTAAAACCTGAAGACTAGGCATGTTTATTTAATAAAGGCTTTATAGAAGTAGTCATTTACAAACATAGGTAAGACAGATTTTTTTTAAAAGTTTAAACAAAATATAATTATTGAAAATCTTCTAAATGGTTTATCATCTTTGGCATGATCTCATTAGGCTAGTAGACATTTTATATGTATGCCTGTGGCCTTTTTTTATGTCATTACTGTAAATATTGTGCATGCAACTTTAATAATAATTGATTAAGTGGGTGGAAGTACTTAGGAAAGGTGACATTCAACAATCTTATTTATTTTGTGTTTGAAAATATCTGCTGTATTTAATATCTTTAAAACAAGACTTAAACATTGGATTATATTAAATCTAATTTCTAAAAAACAATAAAAAATTCTTATTTAAGATTTATTACCATTTTCAGGTGTGCATTCTTTAAATATAAATTGGTTTGGTTCTGATTCTATGCAGACTTGTAGTTAGCAAAAATTGTATTATTTAAAGAATATAGTTTTAAGGGAAATCTAAATTACTCTCGTTTGCCTTTATGTAGTCTTTCTTGTCAATATATATTTAACTTGTTTATTGTTTCTTGATTAATACTAATGGAAAGAGAAAATCTTTCCTATGCTGAAAAGAATTTTTGTAGTATTTTATTTATAGAAAATATTGATGTAAAGTTTTGAATGTCACTAATGTAAAACTAAAAGAAATTTAATTTTTGTTTTTCCCACCCCAGTTTTGAGTGTCACCTTGCTTTTGTAAAAGCCTTTCCCCCTTTTCATAAATTATCACCTCCTTCTCATTGAATTTTTTCACTTAAAGAGAATTTACCTCATTAATACTTAAGGTAAATTTTAGTATAGGCAACCTAAATATTAAATGGCTTTTTGAGGTGGCCACACATTTTTTAACAAGATTTTGTCAAATTTGTATGCATATATACATATTGAAGAAAAGAGGAAAATAAAATGTGGCTTAATAAAACAATGAATAATGTTGCTGTTTTTCAAAGATGAAAAATGAAGATATTCTTATTTGACATCAGTGAATATGTAACACTTTAATTGCTGGAGGCTGTGTAAAGTGGCTTTGGTCTTCAACGAGTAGAGATGAGTTCATCTCATGTTAAGCTAATCTTAAGCATTTCCCTTAAATTTTTTTCAGCTGCAAATTCTTTTAAATGAGCAATACTAAAAGGAGGGTAGCTATCATGGAATTAACTAATGGCCATAGATCTGACTTCCTGTATCTCAGGTCCACTTACTTTTTAAGATAATTGTAAAATGCAAATCGATTGCATTCTCTGATTGTATAACTCAGGAAATAATTAAGCTATAAGTGCATCATTTGGTCTGTGGCTTATTATAGGGTTTTTTCCACAAATAAGATTACACATAAAATTTTTTAACAAGTGTATGTTAAAGAGGATACGTTTTTATTAAATTACAGAGTTTCCAGAATGAGGATCTAGCTAGGACGTATGTGTAATACTTTTGAACCTTTCAAAGCACCTTTTAGTTTATGTCAAGTTCTTCAGATGGCCCCGTTGTCCTTTGAAGCTTCTAACACCAAGGTGTCTGTTGCAGCCCAGAGCAAAGTTACTGCTACCCAGGACAGCACTAATTTGCGATGTATTTTCTGTGGTAAGCAACATTATGTTTACATTACTTTTTCAAGCTGTGGTACATACTCCTTGCGCATTTCCATAACTTTTGTTTCTTAGGCCATGGTCTGGTTTGTGGTATTTGGGATACACAGCAAGCTACTGTTTTATGTTGTGATATTTGTTGTGGTTCATGTAGGTGATTTGGTCAGCTTTTGAGTTGGCTTCTTAGTAAGGATTTAGTTAGAATTAGGATCTCAGAACTAATTCTTGTTCACTTCCAACACGAATGAGAGGGGTTTTTGTTTGTTTGTTCGTTTTTGTTTTTAACTATTTTGTTTGAGAGCAGTTTTTTAAATTAGAATTTAAGGGGAAAAGTTATATTCATCTTAATCTGATTTGGGGAATATAAATGTGATTTATTGGAAGGGAGATTTGCTTAACTTGAATTTTCAGGTGTACACGTTGTAAGGCAGATGTGAACTCTTATTAATAGGTTGATTTCTGATTGACAGCCTCCTTTATTCAGTAGGTTAGATATCTGTGGCTTAGGAGTGAATGTAGGCTTATAGAGTGTTTTCTTTCACTCTCACGCTCATATACACACGTGTGCACATATATGTGTTGTTTGCATGGACAAACCGGTTATGTCACTTAACCATTCCACATTACAGTTAATCAGGTATATGCATATCCTTCTCCTTACACTAGGATGTATCTATATATGTACACATATACACAACACACACACGTCTGAATTCTTTATTCTCATTTGATCCTAAAACTTTCTGATTTGAAAACCCAAGTTCAAAAAGTGACTTTTAAATCTTAGAGCCTTTTTTTTTTTTTTTTTTTTTAAACTCGTATATACCTTTTTGACTACTGTATACCTTGGCTGGCCAGATTATTTTATGAGAGATAAAATGATATATACTACTAAAATTTTATATAAACAATTCAGCTGTGTATATGTACTTTATCCATGTGAATCAGAGTTTTTGATATGATCCTTCAGTATTACTAACATTGTTTCTTGACCTATAAAGAGAATTGCTTTAAGATTGATATACTTGCTGGTTTAGGCAAAGAAGCATGTGTTATAAATTTCCAAAAATGAAAATTCTAATGCATTTCTTAATCACCTGAGGTTTTATTTTACGATCTCTCCAGGTGACAGTTACAGCAGTGAGCCTGTTGCGCGGCTCCTGATAAACTCTCCACTCCTTCTCAGGTTCCTTAATTAATCATTACAGATTAAGTGATTAATTAGTAACTTTTAGTTCTGATTTTTCTGCCTCCTCCTGGGGGTTCTTCCAGGCGGTCTTTTGAACTAGCCATGAGTGATTGTGTTTGTGTTACTAGGACTCTATTTAGCTCTTTTTGAAAACCTGCTTGATGTTCTATACTTCGCTACTTAATATGTGTAGTTCACATGCAGAATAATAGAGTTTACCCAACTGCAGAGAAAAGATTGATTTGGCCTTCGTAAAGGTGAATTTTTTAAGTTGTAAAATAGTGTGTTAAAAAGCAGTTTCCCCCAGTAGTATGTTTAATTGATTTAACTGTGTACAAACAATATAATTACCACATTGCTAAGTTTAAACTTGATTGTATTGTGTATAATAACACCTATTTGTCTTTTAGTCCTGTGTTTTAAATAGTCTGTGGCTAAGTGTGAAACTAGGTCTGTGACAATTAAAATGTGACAGTAAGTGAAATATGCTTTAGCCAAAACTCAGTATTGAAGTCAAGACTGAAATGCCATTCATTCCTGGTTTAGAGAGACATTCTATTCTGATTTCCATCATTTATAAGATACCATATCAGTGACATGGACACATTTTCTTTATTAGAAACATGTGATTGACATACTTTGCCATATGAATTCTAGCCAGGACAAATTAAGACCAACCATTGTCTTTGGCTGTGGTAATAGAACAGAGAAAACTAACCGTCACGTAGCTACTGTTCTTTATGATACAATAGTAGGAACAAAGCAGGGTCACGTGTCCCTTCTCCTTTTTTCCCCCAAAAGAGCCGTTAACCACCCTGTGATGCTCATAAAATATTGTTACTTACCCACTGGTTAGGAAAGTACCTTTTTTGCATTCTGTGAGAACACAAATACTCATGTAGGCATATGACCTATGTGAAGTAACTAATAGTTATATTCCAGAAAATACAGTGGCAGCTGACAGCCTTGCCTAATCTTAATTGCTGCTTCATGTTACGTGTGGTGCCTTTGGTATAATTTAACAATTGTATAACCCAGTAGAATGTTTGACAAGAATGAAGAATATAATTGAGTACCTGAGTTTCCTAATTTACCTAAGACTCTTTTATTTAATGCTCACAGTATATTTATATTATTTCTTAAATGCACATGAATTTCAATGTGCTTGTTATTGTTAGTTGACAATGTTGATGAAGAAGAAACAAACGAAATAACCAGGTTAAGTATGGATGTGAGAAAATGCCAGGGGGAAGGCGTCCTCTCTTCTGCCCCCCAGTTAAAGAAGGTGTTTGGGAAGACAAATAACCCACTATCACCAAGAACCATGTAGAAAAGAATTTTAAGAGTTGGTCAGTTGTTCTTGGATTCCTCTCCTCCCATTTTAAAAGGATCTTCCTTGTAGTAAACTATTTTTATAATTAATAATATCAGCCAGAAAATATTGCCCACATTTTAAAAACCTCCTTTTAAAACAAGCTTGCTGAGTAAACTTTTAAATTAAAAAAACAATCCAAAATAGTTTTTATAAATTGCTAAAAGAAACCTTTCTCACATTCGTTGTATCAAACTTTGGACAGTTTAATTTTTTAAAAAAACCCTTTAAATAAAATCAGTAGGATTGAGTTGAAATTTTGACATCTTTCTGTTGAATTTATGTATGTGAGTTAAAACTTACATCAAGAGATTTTTAATTGGTGAATTTAATCTGTTATTACTGTTGTGCTACAGTACCTGATGTAGATGTGAATTAGTAGGATCGAATTCTTTGAGATTGATGCCAAACAAATCTACCTACTGACATTCACTGCTTAATTATTTGAGTAGCATGAAGTTTTAACTTACATACACAAACGTTGTTTTTAAAACTAGTTAAACCATGGTGGTCTTGTGAGTTGCCCATGCTGAATGCTCACATTTAATATTTTTGGATAAATATAACTTTGGAAAATACTCCCCTTCTCACACTTACCCTTCCACCTTGTATGTCCCCCTCCTCTGCCAGAAGAGACGAGTAAAGTACTAAACATTAGGGTATGGCTTAATATGACTCATTATGTTAATATCCAAAAGAATTCCAGTCTGTCTCCTAGACACATTACATATTTTCATTTATGCAAACATTTAAGTGCATTTTTAATTTTAAAAGCTTTATTTTATTTTATTTTATTTTGCTGTTGCTGATTACATAGGATTAATATATTTTTATATTTCCTCTATGTGGCTCTTAAAATAGCAGACTCTTTTAGGAAATCTAATGAAATATCACTGCAGGTGTCATCTAATTTGTCTTTAGAGGACAAATTAAATGATTAATCTAAAAATGTGTAAAGAGATGAGGAGAAAAATTAGTAGGTAAGTTCAGATCAAATTATTTGTTTTTCTACACTTGGGATATAAAAGTACTGTATTATATTCTAATGAACCTTATCCTTCTCGTTGTGAAATCTTCTCCACTAGTATAAAATACTTGTGCTTTTAACTCATAAATTACAAGAGTTTGCTTTAGCACATAGAAGCATTTATTTATTAACTGTTTTTTATACTAGTGGTCGACAAAACACTTTCAAACTGTCTGCTAGGGGCCTTTGCTGGCACACTAGAATTCACAGATATGTGCAGCATATCATTACTCATATATTTCTCTCCAAGAGTGGAAGATAACTACTGTTTCTTTATTCTCTTGTTTACTGGATTAGATTTCAAGATTGTTCTGTTGTAACCATAGGCATTGTATATTAGGTCCAGTATTTTATTTATCTCATTTTATGACACATAATTTTTATATCCAGTGACATTAAAATGTCCCATTATTTAGTGGCCTTCTTTATGAGATGCTAAAAATGGGTCTGCATTTTATATGATGTGGGAATGAATGGTCATTAGTTTCTCATGACAGAACCATGTTGGTTTGAACACAGGTTTTTTTTTGTTTTGTTTTGTTTTTACCCAAATGAAAAGTTATTATGATTACCTGTGTTACATTAAAAATTCAGAGAAGTAGGTTAATTATATATGGAAGTTTAGTAATTGTTTGTTTTCACCAGTGCTGGAAATGCCAGGCCATTAAATAAGAATGGCACCTTAAAGTGGGCAAATATGATAAATGCATTAGCATGCGTCAGTCTAGTAATAAGGTTCTCATGTTCTCTCTCTCCTGTTTTTCATTTCCAGTGTTCTATTTAGGTGAGTTTTTGAATTCTGATTTTTCATTTAAGTTCTCCCTCTCCACTTCATGAATAAGTACCCCAAAGAGAATGTCTCATTGTCGTAGAAACGTCAAGCTTAGGTGCCTATTCAGATGCTCATTGAACACTTGTTTTACTCAAGCTCTTCATATATAAATGTTTATTTTTTCTTTATTGTTGATGTTTTCCATTTGTTTCAAGTAAGCCTTCTGGAGGTAATGACAGTATTATGTTGCAGTCTTTCATTTGCTGTGTGTTATATGAAGCTTATATTTTATTTTGCTAAACAAAAAGAAGATACATTTGTAAATATGTGATGGTTTTATGTTATTCTCATGATTTTATCTACTTTATCCAGTGCAATATAAAGATAATGTTCATCTATAGTGTTTCCCTCCCTTTTTTAGGGCCGACATTGCCTAGACAAAATTCACAGCTACCTGCCCAAGTTCAGAATGGCCCATCACAAGAAGAATTGGAAATTCAAAGAAGGTAAATTCACAAGTTATTTGCACTTTTCTTTCTACTACAGAAGCTCAATCTGTGAAAATCTTATATTGAAAGTAGATTATGTCTCATCAGCCATTTGGAAGTCTGAACTTTTATTGTTATATTAAGTTTTAGAATCACTGTTAATAATCAAGCAGATTCTTAATAGGCTGGACAAAGGATGTTATAAAATTTTATATATGCTTTTTTTTGGTAAAAATCATACTCATGAATTTAAAATATTTTAAATACTCTTAACAGCATATAAAATGTCTTTATACTTCAAGCAGTCTTATTTTTATAGCAGTTATAAATTAATCTGTGATCATTATGCCTGTCACATGACTGGAAAGTTGAAATAGTGTTGGTTGTTTGTATAAGGCATTGAATATTGAACAGGAATAGTAATGGAATGCAGAATCATTCTGTTTATGATTAAACTGTGATTGAATGAAATCAATAACATCTTCATTATCTCAGTGCAGTTTAAAAATACATTTGAAATTATAATACAGCCTCATTTAAGGGTAGTTTTTTCTGAATTAACCCAGAGTCTCTAAACTAGAGGCTACTTTATATAACAAAGTAGTTTTGTAAAATTCAGTGACATTCAGTAACTAAGATTGAGCTAGTCAAACCAGGTACTCCCCATTTTAAACAAATTAAAACTTTTTAGAGATGTTGATACTGCTTTTTGTTACTAATAGGGCACCCCTGTTTTGTTCTGGGGAATTGATTAACCATCTTATAGATGGAATTTTCCAATTGAGAGGCATTTGCTCTATGGCAGGCCAGCAATTTTTCTTGTCACTTTTGATTTGGACCTCATATTTGAAATGTTCTTCATATTCTTTATGTGGTCTTATGTTTCCCTGACAGACGGTCAAAGGAATCTCTTGCTATGGTTGTGTGTTGTTGCTTTGCTGTGTAACTACTTAGCTCTTGAGGAACGCCCTCCAGGATCTCTTAAAGTGAATTTCGTTTTTGCCACAGTCTGTATATTTAGTTAGATTACTCTGGAACTAGCCTCCAAATTTGGTGAAACTCTTTTTCTGCTCTTTAGAGTGATGCTATAACAGATATAAATAAAATTAAGTTTCTGTAGAAATAAGGGAAGTTTAAGGAATATAATCCTTTATTTCAGTTCCATATTGAAAGTTTTAAACATACTAGAATAATTCCAAGAGTTAGAAATTGTATGCTGTCTCTCACACACCAAATGGAAAAGTAATTAATAAAAAATGATCATAGTTTTATTGAGAATAACACATTTGTAGAAAACTAGGAAGAACCAGGAGAAAATCCTGAACATAATAGACCATCTCTGGTAATACAGAGCAGGCAAGCAAGTAATCCCTGACACAGTTGCTGGAGTCCAGGACAGCACAGAATACAAACAGAAGTCTTCTCCTGGTATTGCTGCCTTGTCAAGGGTCAAGGTGGGTCATCTGCTTCACAGAGGGTTGTCAAGAACTTGCAGCATGCAGTTTTAGTTGAAAACGAGTATTAAGTGAATTTTTAGTAATTGTTATGAGAACGCCATGCCCTCATGTATGTTCTTATTTCAAAGCGTTCATCTGGACTTGAGGTTTTTCTCTTTGTATGTAAGTAGATACTTAAGGGTTTGAAAATTGAAGATGTTTATATTACTTATTTGTTTACTTGAAGACTTTAACTCAGTCATTCTGAAGAGTGGAATCCGAATTTCTGAAAAATTGGTATGAATTTTAAATTATTTTCTGTCCATAGTCATGCACAGACTCATCTTTCTTCTTCCACTTGACACCAACCAATTTCCTTCTCTCTCATTATTAATTTCATCTCCATTCCTTTTCTTTATTCTTCACCCCATTTCCTTTTTTTATGTTCTTTTGTTGTTGCTGTTGTTCTGTGGGGGTGTTTTGGCTGCATTAGGTCTTCGTTGCTGCGTGTGGGCTTTCTCTAGTTGTGTCGATTGGGGCCTCCTCTTCGTTGCGGTGTGCAGGCTTCTCATTGTGGTGGCTTCTCTTGTTGCGGAGCACGGGCTCTAGGTGCGTGGGCTTCAGTAGTTGTGGCACGTGCGCTCAGCAGTTTTGGCTCGCGGGCTCTAGAGCGCAGGCTCAGTAGTTATGGCACACGGGCTTAGTTGCTTCACAGCATGTGGGATCTTCCCAGACCAGGGCTCGAACCCGTGTCCCCTGCATTGGTAGGGGGATTCTTAACCACTGTGCCACCAGGGGAGTCCCACCCCATTTCCATTTTCATCTCATGAAATCTGCTTTGTGTTCACGAATCTACTGGATGTGCCGCTTCCATCATTGACTTATTCTAGTTTAAATATCTTCTCTTGGTCTACATATTCCACTTCTCTCTCTTCCTTTTGATGCTTTAGAGTATCTTTTTTGCTAACTCTTCTCCTTTTCTGTACCTCTTCCTTTTCTTATATAAGGCTTTACACTTAGCTATCTCTTTTTTATTTCTGCACACATATAACCTTTGAAAAGTTGATGATTTGGTTGGATCTTACAGTTTTCTTTTAACTTCTGTGCTGATGGCTTTAAAATCTACAGCTCCTGATTATCCAATGGAGAGCCAGACCCATATTTCCAGATAAATGGAGTAGTGTCATGGGTCCTTTTGAGAATTTGGTAGAAGTAGTGAACTACTGCCCTCCATCCAGTCCCCCCACCCCACCCAACCTAACCCTTCAGATACATGCATGTGATTTTGCACATGTGCACGCATGTGTACCCTTACATGGTCCAGAGGATCACAGACCCCCTTAATTCCAACAGTGGATCCTCAATGAGAATTCCTATTTTAGAGCTCATCCATTTGGGTATCCTACTGATGCCTCAGTTTAAACCCTTATGATTTCATTTTAAATGTACATTCCTTCTTCTCTCTAATATTTCTCCCAAAATTTCAGCTTAGAAAGTCTATAATTATCTTCATTCACAATATCTATTCAAGTACATTTTGTTATTTCTTTCTAAAAGCCTGTTGGATTTACTGTCCTGACATTCTCATTACTAATAGCTTTCTCCAGTATTTATTCTCTTGTATACCGCTATAGTTTTCTGACTTCCTAGTTTTTCTGTCTTTAAGCTAGATCCCTTTCACTTATTCCTACTTTATTACTGCCAGATTATTTTTTCTTAAACTTTTTTGCACAGACAGTGCAGGAGAGTCTAAAAGGCAGGGAGGGTGATCTGCTGCACACTTGTGCCTTCCCCCCCTTTTTTTTTTTGCATTACGCGGGCATCTCACTGTCGTGGCCTCTCCCGTTGCGGAGCACAGGCTCCGGACGCGCAGGCTCAGCGGCCATGGCTCACGGGCCCAGCCGCGGACGTGGGATCTTCCCGGACCGGGGCACGCACCCGCGTCCCCTGCATCGGCAGGCGGACTCTCAACCACTGCGCCACCAGGGAAGCCCTTCCCCTCATATTAATCATGAGACTTAATCACTTTTAACCATTTCTACTTTCAGTACTTTTGATGAGTTCTTCTATAGTAATATATAATGTGTTTATATTTGTTTCTTGATTAGTCACATTACAGATAGTACCTATTGACTCTACACTATGAAAAAATGAAGAATTCTTCACTTCCCCTGCCAGTTATGAGTAGTTATTATTTTTAGTTCTTCTAACCTTAGTATCTCTTCACTCTTCACTCTGTAAGAGGAATGCAGTAGTTCTGCACATCTCCCTATCCCCTTTCTTCCGTTCTACTACCTAGTTTTGATAGACACATCATTTTTTAAATTTTATTTTTTTGTTTTTTATTTTCATGGTTTATACATTTGTAGTCTTTCTATTACTGTCATTAAATCTTTGTCTTTATGTTAGTAGGTGATGTTTTTTCCCCCTTCCTAGAATCCTTTTAAACCTTCTTATTAACCATGGTAGTCTGAGTTTTCACAAAGATGTGATATGTTTTTGGTTTTGGGGTTCCCCCCCATTTATTAAGCTTAGTACTTAATGGACTGTTTCCATTTGAAGACTTATCCACAACTCCTAGATTTTTTTTTTTTTAATTTTATTTCTTTAGCCATTTCCGTCTGTTTCTTCTGTTCTCTTTTTGGGGAGCTCCTACTGATCAAATGCTGGGCCTCCTGGGTTATTTCCTTATGATGCTTATCTTTTCTCATTTTCTGTCTGTTTCTGTGTTCTGTATTCTTGATGATATTTTTAACCATATGTTCTAGACCAGTGTTACCTAGTAGAAATATAAGTTACATATTTAATTAAAATTTTTCTAGTAGCCATACTAGCAAAAGTAAACAGGTGAAATTAAATTTAATAACATAAAATATGTTGTTAAATAAAATATTTAACCCATTATAATGGAAATATTATCATTTCAAAAAGAAATTAAGATATTTTACATTCTGTTCGTCAGACTGAGTCTTCCAAGTTCAGTATGTATTTCTTACACTGGCAGCACGTTTCTGTTCAGGCTGCCCGCAGTATGCGTGCTCGAGAGCCACATACGGCTCATGTCCACCTAATTGGACAGCATAGTAGTTGATCTCCTATAATTTAATTTTATTGTCCAAGAGCCTTTGGCGGGGTGGAGGCGGGGGGAGTGATTATTCCTTTTTCAAAACAGCCTGTTCTAAATTCATGATTGTATCTTAAGTCCCTCTTGTTTCTCATCCTTTGTGTGAATTATCTCCTTCCTGTAGAGTAGTATTGTTTGCCTTATTGGTTTTACCCAAATATCTGGTCATCTTTAGTGGTCTCTTTATTTCTGAAAAAAGAATTAGTCTGCATGACGTCAGTACTTGGCTTGGGTTTCCTCTTCCATTATGAAGTTTGGGTGTCTACGGACAGCATTCTTCCCTGACCGAGGGCTGCCAAGGCGGGGTCTGTGCAAGTGGCCAAGCGGACAGACTGACAGGCTCTCCTTTGGGTTACAAGGGTGGGGAGCAGACAGGCCTCAGCCCCACAAAGCTGAGCTCCCTCTGGTTCTACCAGACACCCTAGCTCATCTGAGGCAGCTTGTTCGCTTTGTCTAGAGGACAGTCTTCTGTGATAAATGCCATTCCATCCATTGAGCTGAGGTTGGGGAACAGAGGGATGAGTGGTGCGTTTTCTTCAGACTGTGTGTTTATTAATCAGCTTGACCATGGCTGTACTGCCCATTCCCATTCTTTCTACCTGCTGATCTCAAGTTAGGTCTTTCCCAGATTCTTCTCGCGTCTGCTCCAGCCATTCTGAGTCTGTGTTCGGGACGCTGGATGCCTCCACTCTTCAGCTATGTTCCAGGCTAAGTGCTTTGTTCTGAGTGCTTACAGTATATCAGGGTGGTGGGTGGCCGACAGAGAGCCTCAACCTAATCAGAGAATAGAGTGAACGTGACACAGTGTAGCAGAAGATGGTAAGTGCTATGGGAAAAAGAATAGAGCCAAGTGAAGGGAGTATGTGTTGCAGAGGGCCAAGGGGAAATGGTTACAGCTTTAAACAGGTTGGTCAGAGCAGATCTTACGGAGATGAAAGGAAGGAGTTAGGAAGGAGTTAGCCGAGTGGATGTCTGGGTAAGTGCATTACATACAGCAGAGGGAGCAGTCTGTGCAGAGCCTGAAGGCAGGATTGTGCTCGCGGACAGGGAGGGACGAGGAGGCGTGGAGGCTGGAGCGGAGAGAACAGGAGCAGAAAACGAGAGTAGTGGAGGAGTCGTGTCATGTAGGACACTGCAGGCAATTATAAAGAATTTAGCTTTTATTCTGAGAGAAACGAGGGCCCATTGGATGATTTTGATAGGAATGATCTGGCTTAACATTTTAACAGAATTAGTTTGCCTGCGTTGTTGAGACCAGACTATAGAGAAACACAAATGAGAGCAGGTACAGGGTTGTGATAGCAGCCTAGCAAGAAAACTAGTTAAGAGGCTGTGGCGGTAAACTAGGCAGGAAATAATGGTGGCTTTCCCCAGGCAGTGGAAGCGGTGAGAAGGCAGATCCTTACATTTCTTGGTGGATTGTATGTGGGGTGTGAGAGAAGGGGAGGAGTTGTGGTCTTTAACGTAAGCTTTGGGAAGGATGGAATTACCATTAACTGAGACTGTGAGTGGCATGTTTTGTGGGGAGAGATCAGATGAATTTTGAAGATGTTAAGCCGAAATGCTCGTTGGACATTCGAGTAGAGATGTTGACTACTAGGTAGTTGGATGCACTAGTACATAGGAACCGGGAAAGGATTCTAGACGTAGAACTCCTCCCTACCCTTTTTTGTCTTCCAGAAATTTGATGATAAATTTGGTCTACTAGAGACCACTCAACTCAGTTTTCTACTTTGTAGTGGGTTTATTTATGCATGTTTTTGTTATTTTTCTGGAATTCCACTGGAATCTTGGAGCTGGGGAAGCCAGTTTGCTCACATGGACCATCTTGAGTAAGAAGAGTCCAGTAGCTCATGTCACGTCCCTGCTCGCAGTACGGGTGGCCAGCTCTCCTCGCATCCAGTTTAATTCTTTGGCCTGACACTTAAGAGCCCACCCCATGTATCTCTTTCCTCCCTTATGACTGTCTGTACGCCATACTCGGTTTCTCCCTCCGTGCTTCTCTGTAGCATTTACCTCTCTGTCCTGCCTTTCTCGTCCTTTCTGTCTTGTCCTTTTCTGTAGACTGTTTTCCAGGTATATCAATGGTTTTCATTTCTGAACTCCTGTAACTGAACCACACGCTCTTTTATTGTTTGTTGTTTACTTTATATATGAGTCTTATCTCCACAGTGAACATTATAGGCTCCTTGAGTGTAGGGACCTGAATAAAGTTTTGAATAAAAAGCGAAGAAGTTCAGTGGTACTGAATTCATTTATATGTAGGTGTTGGGTTATAACAGGCAGACAATATGAGTTCATAAGGTTGTTGGGACCATTAAATAAGATAATACGCACTCTTTTCATGCTGCCTGGGCTTTTCTGTGTGTGCTGTTTGGGAAACGGTGGGAGCCGTTCCTGAGGAGATGCTCTTTGAGCTGTGCCTTGAAGGGGAAGTGAACTAGGGGTTTCCAATCATAGAATGGAAAAGCATTCTAGGTGGAAAGAGTCTGTGTGTAAGAGCCAAGGGAGTGCACACCACCTGCGTGACGTGAGTACTGCCCCTCTTTCCCCGCTCCAGGACTGATGATGCTATTAAATTAGTACATAAAGGGCCTTTATACCATGCTAAGACATTGCTTTTTAATATTCTTTCCCTGTTTGTCATATAATAAAAAGGCATCTTGCTTTGTAAAACTGTAGTATTTTCAAGTTATAAGAAAAATATATGCCATTTTCTTTTGACCTACGTGCCAAACAATCTGTTTTTGCTTATGGTTGAAAGATACTTGGGAAAAGGTACTACAAAACCCAAAATTATCTGCTAAATTTTATATAGACAGTTAGTGCTGGTCTTCACTTTATGTCAGCCAGCAGCTGTGCATGGCTGGATCTCGTTTTGTAGATTAAAAAACACAGTGGCAGAGGGGTGTAGAGCACACTAGTGAGACGTTTGGTTCCCAACAGAAATTATATTTTCAAAATTTATTTTGGGTAGTTATTTATATAAAAAAATAAATTTTCTTGTGCTTGAGTTTATTTTCAGAGGCATGATAAAATACCCTTGGGACAACTTTCATTTCATAAGTTGAATAACTTTATCCTGTTACTTTGGCTATTTAACTGGATCTTTCTACGCCGTTACTGGAAAATGTAGTAGAAGAGAATATTAATTTGCATCATAACATTCACCTGCAATTTTAGTAGTTATATTTTCAATACCAAGTTCATATTATAATGAACGTTACATTTCTGTTACTACTCTTAGGTAAGCTGTTACTTGGTATCAGTCATTGATTTTTGAAGACTGGTAAATGATTTGTATTTGATGAGCTAATAATAATGGATGGGGTAGGAGGAAAATGATGTGAGTAGTGTGCTCCTTGGGTATATGTGTGCATGTGTATGTGTGGTGTGCATAACAAACTTTATAATAGGGTTTTTGCTCAGAACCATAAATTATAAGTGGATTATTTTAATCAATAGCTAAAAATTCTTATTCTTCAAGTTATTTTTCTTGGCTTCTGACTGTTACAAAAAGGAAATGAATGGCTTAAAGAAAAATTTAACGACATATTTAGAATCTGGTTTTGTTTGGGACTGTCCATTGCACTTTGAGGAACGTCAGTTGCACTTCAGGGGCATCAGTTGTACAATGTGAAGACAAGAAATGGCCGTCTACTTTGGTTTCTAAAATTTTGTTGATGAGTGGTGTTACGGATTGAATAGTGTCTCCCAAGAAAGATACTTGAAGAAGTCCTGGGACTTGCCTGGTGGTCCAGTGGTTAAGACTCCACACTCCCAATGCAGGGGGCATGGGTTTGATCCCTGGTCGGAGAACTAAGGTCCCGCATGCCGCATGGCACGGCCAAAGGAAAAAAAAGAAAAGAAAAGAAAGATATATTCTAATCTCCACTACCTCAAAATGTAACCTTTTGGAAATAGAGTTGTTAGTCAAGATGAGGTCATACTGGAGTGAGATGGACCCCTTTATCCAACACAACTGATGTCCTTATAAGAAGAGGAGAAAGTTACAGAAGCAGGATGGCCATGTGAAGACAGACACAGAGAGAACACCATGTAAAGATGGAGGCAGAGATTATAGTGATGCTTCTACAAGTCAAGGAATACCAAGAATTACCAGCCTTCCTGAGAAGGAAGAGCAAAGCATGGAACATATTCTTCCTTAGAGGCCTTAGAAGGAACCAACGCTGCCAACACCTTGATTTCAGATCTGTCACCTCCCATACTGAGAGAATAAATTTCCATTGTTTTAAGCCACCTAGTGTGTGGTTCTTTATTATGGCAACCACAAAAACTAATACAGGTGGTAACTAGCTTAGGAGACCAGCAAAAGCTAAACTAAGCCAGGACAGAGAAGAGAAGGGTTAAGTTGCTGTGCTGCCTCTCAGTGGCAAGCCGTTTCATAATGCTACACATAGGAGGGTTAGGTAAGTCTG